>NW_020455478.1:893180-996097 GCF_003342845.1 Nothoprocta perdicaria
GGGGCGGCAGCGCCGTGCGGGGAGGGGGGTGCTCGGGGCCGCCCCCCCCCCGGTTATGGCGCACGGCCGTTTTCTCGGGGCGCTCCTGGACAAAATGGTGCCCGGCTGGGGGGGGAAGGAGAGCCCTGGGGGCTGCGGATGGGGATCCCCCTCGTGCCTAATTCCCAAAATTTCCTTAGTCTGCTTTCCCAAATCGGAGCACGGGGCTCGTTTCCAGCTGCGGGATCCCTGCCGTGGGTCGGCCGCAAAGCAGATAGATTGCTCCTGCTCTGTTTTACACATGCTCCCGGTTGACGGTAACCTGTGTACGTCAAGCTGGGCCTTGGGGAGAGATTCCCACCTGCTCCTCCTCCATGGCCGGGACTCCATGACTCTCCCGTGAGCCCAGGGATGGGCTTCAGCCTGGGCCGAGTTGGTTTCCACTAGCACCAGAACTAACCTTCAGGGAGGAGAGCACAAGAGGGATCCCAGTGCCTACAACTGGGATGCACCCACACAGCCAGTGCTTTAACCTTTGGCTCMCTTGATCACGGGCAAAAAACAGGAAAGGAAGTTAATGAGCCCCACCATCAACACACAAAGGTGATCCGAAAGTCAGTATGGATTTTCAGAAGAACTTCGGAAGAAACGCAGATAACTGGAAGAAAACAGCATTCCTGGTCACTTTGCTCCCCAAAGCAATAAGGAATGTTCGGACACTATCATTGTATCTGGGGGGGACGTGCTGCCATCRTTAAAAAGGGGAATATTCCCTTTTTAGGGGAATCTTGAAATTTGAATCTTGAAATCTTGAAAAAGGGAAAATATTCCCGTTTTAGGGAAATATTCCCGTTTTAGGGGAATCTTGAAAACTCTCCATTAAGCAGGTACCTTTTTCSTTATGCCTGGCAGGACAGTGGATCCTGGGGAGCCAGGGCTCTTGTACAGCGAAACCTGCTGGTGGCTCCTTCTGCTTTGTAGAGGGAACAATCTGGGGGTAGGGAGAAAGATGGAGCCTTGCAGCTGCTTAATTCAGTGACAGAAATAGTCCTCCTTTGGCATAATGTTTACCAACAGGGTTACACACATTGCATGGAGGCTCCCCTTTAAATAACTTAAATAACTGCCACGTGTTAGATAACTGTTTTGCCTTTGTCTGCAGTAAAATCGATGATCAGGGCACAGGAGGATCGCTAGTAAGAATTATTGTGTGAAAATGGATATTACTGTTTTCAGAGGGAGAGCAGGACCCATGGGAACCTGACTCAGTGCGGGGAACGGGTCAATCCTGGAACGTGCTCACACCCATCCATGTTTTACATTTGTTAAGTTAAAGGTGGCAATGGGACTAAGGAACAGCTCAACCACTATCCGGTTTTAAGCAGGATGAAGAAAAGCRGTCTAGTCATTAACATGTCTGCTAGTCTGACCTCAAGAACATTAAAACCCAATAGAAAAAGAATATAAAGGARAAACTAATTGGAGAGGGAGAGGTTAAGTGGAAAATAAGATAAAATGCAGCATAGCTTTACTAAAGCTAGATTACGACAAGGTAATCTGCTATCTTTCTTTGATATAAATATTGTTTTCTAGATAACTGATCGACATTTCTAGACAACACATTCACTGGATTTAATAGGATATTAAATTCAATGCCACGTGGCAAATACAGAGTCTAACTGGGGAGCTATTATGGTACGGAATAAACTGGCTACAGGCAAATGATGGTGGTTTGGGTGAAAAGGCAGCCCGTGAGGATGGAGCTGAGCTCTTTAGGAAATACCTTGAAATTAGGTTATCAGCAGATGCAGAAATGTATTAAATTAATGGACAAATCCATAAACAATTATTAAAAGGAAAGTGCCCCTAGCGGGCAAGACCTGTGGAGGTGTGGGGTTTGTAAACGGTCGAGGCAGAGCTCCTACCTTCTTGCTAAACAGCATCCAGGACTGCTGCTCTTGGGCTGATCCAGCAAGGCGATTCTCATGTTCTTACACTGTATTTCTCAGAAAGAACTTGGAACAAAAGGTAGGAGTGAGATGATGGTTCTTGCTGATGGCACAGATTTGGGAGGCAGCAGTGATGCAGAAGGAATAGCTATATACTTGGGATATCATGCTGGCAGTGTTTAAGAAATGGGATGAAATTTAATAGTGGAAAGTACAAGGTCATGCACTTGGGAATTATTAACAAGGATCTGTGCTAGAAGCTCATCAGTTGGGAATGAAAGAAGAAGAAAAAAATCTGGGTGTATTTGTTGATCTCAAGTTGATTGAGAACTCCCAATATGATAGAAGTCTGATGAAAAGCTTGTATTACTGAGATATTTTCTGGAGAAAGAGGAAAGTGTTACCTCAAAGAGAGCTCTGCTGCAATCCTCCCTGGATTTACTCTGACCATGTTTAATCAAGGAACACAAAATGCGATGGGAAAATAATTACAGGATAAACCACATTTTTTTTTCCTATGTACGGATCTTAAAATTGTTTAGGAAAAAAACAAACCAGAATGCTGAGAAGGGATATAGCAGCTCTTTATGAAACCTCAGGGAGTAAACACAAAGGGGAACCCATCTCCCGTAACAGCAGGGGTGATGGTGGTGTAAAAGCAAACAAATATCCAATGGCCATGAGAAGTCTGACCTGAAATGTGAGAAACCGGAGCTTCTGAGCTCAGAGGCTCCAGGAAATCCTCTAGTGCAGCTATACTGTAGCTATAAGGTAGTTGCCACCTACTGCTGAGGACAAAACCCAAAGGCCCAACACGTCTTTCCTCGACTTCTCTTAACTGTTTGAGGCAAAGGCACTGAGCTACTTGTTGGCCCTTTATGAAAGAATATGGGATACGTATTGTGGAATATGTCGCCTGCAGTCTGAGAAGTCTAACTTAGCTCCTGGCTGTATTCAGGGAGAGCACATTTGAAATGCACGTGTGGTCAGGGTAGAAGCTGGCARTCACCTCTTCTGGAGCATCCCACTCTGGTCCCTCACATCCTGTCTTCCCACGGGTGTTTGCTCCTGTGCCCTTCACATTATTGTGCTGCAATCCTTGAGCACTCCTCCACAGGGAAAAATGGCAAAATCTGCTTGTCTTGGGCACTTTCTTGATCATGTTGTCATCCAGCAACCTTTAATACACTTCCCTCTTGTAACAGGTAGCCCAACTCAGACTTTGCAGGGAGCTTCTGTTAGGAGTAAAAACCGATGGTAGGTAGGACATTTTTTAAATCATTATTATTATTATTCTATGAGAATACACCAAGTCTTGATTCTGTATGAATGGTGTTTGGCTTTTTTTAAAGCAATGTGTGAACATGCTGCTGCATTCTAACCTGTCTCTGATCATTATTTTTATTCTGAGCTTATCTTTGTGCAGAGGCTTCTGCTAGTTCTGCTGCCATCAAACACGCAGTGATTTCTTGGTTCATCTAATCAGGATGGCAGGTGGTGAAGGCATTAAGGTCGGTGCAGTTAGGCAGCTACCCTAATCAAAATACACTATGTGAGAAGTACCCACCCTGTCTAGACAAGAGAAGAGAAGCACCTGTCATCCTGATGGGACCTCAAACGTGGATTATCTGAATGACTCCCATCTTGAAAGTAGTCTGGAGATTGCTAATTTTAAAATAATGAATTTTTTTTGATTACTTACATGACATTTTTGCAGCACATTTTTAAAAGCTTCCGAATTTTTTTTTTTCTTGTGCTATCCCTGTGCTAAAGCAGGATATGCTATTACCAATACTTTGAGAAAGGGAAGTCAGCACGAAGCAGCAGCCTTATCCAAGGCTGCCCACTGAGGTTATTATTACAAGACTCATCAGGCACAGAGGTCAGGGTCCTCCAAGAACTCCTAAGATCCATGCCACAGCTCCCGCTTTCTTGAGCAGATGCTGAAAACAGCCTTGGAGAGCCTGTTTCCAGGTGGGAGCGCAGCAGGAGGAGCGGAGCTCAGGGTGGACGTGTGAGCCAGCTGACAGATGAGAACCCAGCTTCATCTCAGGGATCTGCTGAAGACCTATTACGCCCATTTGTGCAATGAAGTGTAGGGCTTGATTATAGCACTTTTATTGAACGTTGTAATGCTGCTCGGTTTTGTGGACACAGAGCTGTCTTCTGTAGATGATGAATGACACCTTGTTTGTGCAAGGCATTTCTACGCCTGCAAGTAAAAGCGGAGGGCATCGATGCAGAGTAGGATATGCCTGCTTATATTATTTTCTTATTCCTAAAATGCTGGCAACCCATGTTGTTTGGCTAACATGTTAAAAATAGGTAAAATCTTCATAGTATTTTTCTACTGAGTGCATCTGCAGTTTGGAAAACTTAACTGACACAAACTTAAGGTGCGTTGTGTGTTAAATAACTACCACAGTGCTGCCTGACAAACGCTTTTAATAATAAAGCACTTATATTTTTCTTATTGAGCAGGCTTTTATAGGTTCTTTTATAGGCCCCGTTTATAGGTCCTGAAGTTGAATAGTTGTTACCCTGTTATTACAAATGAGATATACAGGGCAAAGAGGCGCAAATGACTTGCTCAGAGTGATGATTTGCTTCAAGTATTGCTAGGAGAGGATTTCCAGGAAGTATTTTAGCTGATAATTTTTCATCTCACAGAAATATTCGAGTACCTCGCTCGGGAGGGCGCCCACTGTGGTAAGTGGGTGCAGGCAGGAGACAGCTCCCACCCACGGGAACTTGCAGTG
This sequence comes from Nothoprocta perdicaria, assembly GCF_003342845.1. NCBI lineage: Eukaryota > Metazoa > Chordata > Aves > Tinamiformes > Tinamidae > Nothoprocta > Nothoprocta perdicaria. The sequence continues at coordinate 897,868 of NW_020455478.1, forward strand.
CCAAAACTCTCAGCTATAGAACAACTGCCCTGACCTACGTGCCAGGCCAATGTCCCCTCAGCCTCTCAGTCCTATTCCCGTCCCTATGCAGGAGCAACCTTGTGCAGAGAACGAGCTTGGGCCATCCCCACTGTTTTGCACTGGTGACTGAAACAAAAAACCCTCGAAGATGAGACTTCATGCGAAGAATAGACTCAGAAAGGGTTTGTTGGAGAGTAAAAGAAAAGAGAAAAAAAACTACTTCATTATTGCAGAATCTTACCAGGTTTAACAGTTTAATGCCAACACCTCTGCTTTTATAACTGTCAAGAACATGCTGCTGATGGCTTATAGCTTCCACAAATTCTCAGTAAGTTAAAATATAAAAAGACAAAATGTAAAAAAGAAAAATGTGGAGTTGCTGCGAAAAATTACAAAGTCCAGGGCTTTGCTCTTCCATTATTATTACTGTAGAGCATTTGCTCACATAGAAAGTACAGTGACCAATTTCCACAACTTGGAGTTTCATCCTATGGTCATGTCTTTTTTTTTCTTAGGTTACATCGACATTTTCCTCTGTTGATTTCATAACTCTTGTATTTTATTTATAGCTGTCTAGATAGAAATGTGTGAAGTGACAGTCCGATGGGGTTTCCTGGGTCCTCAGACCTGCAAGTAAAGAGCTTGAGCCAGGGTCAGGCTGGTCTCTTCAGGCTTTCCACGATGTCCTTCGATAAAGATGAGGGGGCAGCAGGTGGGCCCGGCCCCACTTGCACACGGGGAGGAAGGTCACTCGGGCCAGGAACGGCCGAGATCTCTGTGTGAGCAGGAGGAAAGTATCTTGTCTTCCACAACTGTAAGTGATGGAGATACTTTATCCAGCCCCCAGGCTGCCACTGGGGACTGTCAGGCTGAATTTGATAAAATGTAGGCGCTTTGAAAGACTCAGATGTGTTCAGCTGAATGCTGTATTGTAGCTTTCGTGACAGACCTGCAAAGAAAACCAGACTGACCTCAAATCCTTGCATTCTTGGGGTAGTGCCAGCGTTTCAGTCTTCCTCTTGGTGKTTTTTTTTTTGCATTGCTTCAAATTGAAAGGCTGCTTTTGTGTCTTCTCACTAGCTAAGTTTGGAGTGACCTTACAACAGCAATCAAGTCAAGGACATTGTTGGTAAATATCTGACAAAACAGTGATGGTGCTACCGGAACCAGGACGCTCTTCCCAGGCTTTGACCTGTTCCATGTGATAATCTTCCCAGTTGCGTTTGGTACTGAACAACTTCCACCCAGCCACGAATCATTTCAGAAGAAAGATCCCTTTGAATAAAAGTTTTCTTCCTGAAAAGTTCTGGTTGGAGAAATTCTCCACTTACTGTTCCCAAACACACTTAGCCAGTAAGTTCAGAAGACTTTGGATCAAGAGGAGTAACTTGCAGCAGACCTTAGTGGCTGAGAGCGGGTTATTGATGCTCTCCTCTACCTATGTGCCRTGGCCCAGTAGTTAACTTACCAGTGGGACTTGAATGTTGTGCTTAGTGAAAAGCAGTTTTTCCTCTTAGATTTGCATTCTAGTATCAGATTTGACTTTATTATGGTGAAGAGGTAAAAGATCTTTTGCATGTTGCACACATGAACAATTGCACTTTTGGGGGTGACTTGCTTAGCAAATTTGCCAGGTTTCATCGGCAATACATAGAGTTATACCTGCAACTCAGCTCTACATCTACAGGTAATATCTCCAGTCCTTTGGGCAGAGTTCCCCATAGCTTTAGGAGATCAAGCACACAATACATTACGGATAAGGTAACAAAGATCAAATAAAGAAGAGGAATAGATATTCAAAACGGTTCAATGACAGATTGTAACCTCATTAGACCCCTTGGAGTTTCTCTCCTGCTGCTTTGGAAGAAGGTTGGCCAAGAAGAGGAAATAAACATGAATAATTCAACTGATCTGACCAAAGAACGGTTAAAATTGCAGCTTTGTGCACAATCTGTCATGACATTTCAAGTCCAAATCGATAATTTTGTTCCGAATGTGGAAAGCCACAGAACMCACCCGTGCTGGATTCTTGCTTGAGGGAAAACGCCGGCTTAACAGCTGAATGTTGACCATAACATGTTGCATGAACATAACGTGTTGCCCACRGGCAGGTGACAGGGGATCCTGCAGGACAGTCATTCCCTGAGGGTCACACCGGAGACCTGGGAGCTGGAAGCTGGATACATTCTCCCTCCCCATTAGCCCCATCACGGTGGGCATGACACCATGTCTGTTTTAGGCTATTTTCACATCTAACCTGGGATTCAAATTTGGAAGTTCCCTATAGTCAGCGAGGAAAACAGACAGGATACAGTCCCTAAACTCCTAGCTGGGACAAACCCCCTGCTCCAACAGTCCTGCGGCTGGAAGGCGATTCRAGCAGGTTGCAGGGTGTCCCATTCCCGTGCTTTCGGCGTGCCAGAAGCTTGACAAACACAATCTGTTCTTAAAATGAGCTGTGCCTTTATTAACTGACAAGAACTACTGTTATCCTGCGCTGTCGGACTGGTCATACACAGCAACCTCCTTGAAAAGGAAAAGGGAAAACGGAGCTTGGGAAGCCAGCGAGGGGGTTGGAGAGACCCCGGCCTACAGCAGGCCCTGGTTGTCCCCATGGGATCTGCTGTCCCTCACACCGCAGCTGCTCTAGGGGCTTGTCTTTCCAAGGAAAAAAATCCAGTGTGTTTAGAGGCTTTTTTTTTTTACCACAAGGCAACATTGTGGATAAAAATAGTCACGTTGGAAGCCTATTTTTAAAATTGCCTTTCATGCTATTTGTTGGATTATGGCAACTATACATTTCCTTCATATCTACAGTGCTAAAAAAAAAGGAAAAAATACTGCTTATTGAAAAAAACGGTGCCACAGGAGGAAGCAGCGTCGCGGGCGCTTGTCCCGGCTTGGGGCTCGGCTCTGCAGTTTAACGCCGTTAAAACGCAACGCCATTAAACCGTTGCGTTTAACGCCATTGAACCACAAACGAGGCCCCGGCGCCACCCGAGGGGCGGCGGGCGCGCGCAGCGCCCCCAGCAGGCCCCGCGCGCCGGGCGCGCGCACGGCAGGGGGCGGGGCCAGGATGAGCGCAAGGCAGGGGGCGGGGCCAGGATGAGCGCACGGCCCGCCAGCGCCGTGAAGGGGGCGGGGCACCCGCCCCGTGGGCTCCGCCCCCTTCCCGCACTTCCGCCCGGCGGCGGAAAGGCTGCGCTGCGGTTGCCGGTAATGGCGGCGGCGGGGAGGGAGTGGGGCGCGGGGGGGGGAGCGGCAGCCGGCAGCCGGGGGCCGGGGCCGGGGCCGGGGCCGGGGGCCGGGGACAGGGACACGGGCCGGGGCCGAAGGTGGCTGGGCCCGGGACACGGGGCTGCGCGGGGCACTGCCCCCGGCCGAGGCTTCGTTCCGAGGCTTCGTTCCGAGGGATGCGAGGGTCAGAATGAGCCTCCCTGGGGAAGGTTGGGCTCGCTTCGTGGGTGGGTTTTTTTTTTCCTGTTGTATTTCAGAAAGTTAAGTATTGCCGCKCCTTGAAATGCTGGGAAAGGTGGAGGGGTGGTTTTGTGAACCTGCTTCAGGAACACACATAGGAAATGGAGAGGGAAAAGGAGAGCTCTGTTTGGGAGCCCCGTCCTGTGTTTTAATGTGTGTTATCTGAAGGAGTGGTGAGCAAATCTAAAACATAAGAACCAAAAATATTCCTAATAGGATGGTTGCAGGAGGTCTCTTATTGCCTCTCCAGCTTGTAATGTCAGGAGATGGGGTGCAAAAAGATTTCGGCACCAGAGCAGAGAGCTCTGACTTTATAACCATATATATTTATAAAGTTTATGGTAAGCATATAGATTTTAAACATATTAGCTCCAAATATTTCTGTTGACCCAAAAGATGCCTCTGGCCTCTCAGGAATGAGACTACAGCACTGTGATACAAGTGTCTTCCGAGCCGTGCACAGGTTGCTCTTGGGTGTTCCTAAAGGCTTGGCATTTGGGTGGTTTTTGCATAAATCTCTTTCCAGACACAGTGTTAGGGTGTTCTGGTAAGGCTGTAACCTGTTTCATTACGCTCTCGGTCTTGTAAAACGGCGTTTGTTGTGTTTGTTAAGGACAGGAATAAGTCATCACAATGCCAGCCTTGCCACTGGATGAGCTCCAGCTTACGGAAAAGGATCCAAAGACTGGGAAGCTGAGGACTTTACCAGCATTGGTGAGCAGTGTTTTTCTTGAAAGCCGAACGAGGCCCTCAACCAGCAGTGATTTTCTTTTGAGGTTTGGGCAAAACCAGCCATGAGCCCAGGATGGCCTGATCCAAGAAGGCTTCCTGGGAAGTACAGGTGGGCTGAGACAGAGCTGGAAGCTGCTGCCGGCTGCCGAACAGGATTCGTTTTCTGAGATAGGAGAATTTAAGCAAATTGCATTCCCTCCTCTTAGGAAGGACGGCAGAAAGTTTCTTCTCTGGCTTTAGTGGTCCAGAATATTACTCAGGAGCTGGTGTGGAGAAGGAAGAGAGCACAGGTTGCATTTGGAAGGTCCAGTGTTAAGCTGTTGTCCTTGTCCTGGAGGTGTAGGAGGATTCTTCTGCATGGCTTTCAGTTAATAGGATGCAGGGAGCAACGTGTGCTTAGTTATGAAGCACATATATCTGAAAATGTTGCTGAAAAATAAGAATGATACAGATCCACTAATTGCCTGCTTTTAAATATGAGGAAGTGGGAAATTGTCGGACAGCTGAAAGACAAAGTGCTTCTTTCGAGTATAGTTTTGCATCGGTTTCTTAAAATTCTGTTGGCGGAGCAAACGGTAAATGCGGATTCCTGTTTTCGGTTCATATTTTTAATACTATGTTTTGGCTTTCCACAGCATCCAGAAATAAAAACAGATCGGTCTTTTGTGCTATACAGAGCACCACCTATCACCAGGGACCCTGCCTTGGTAGAAGAATTCTTGGAGCGAGCCAAGTTCATTGCAGATGATCTGGACTGGCTTCTGGCTTTGCCTCATGACAGATTTTGGTGCCAGGTAACAATGCTTTGTGGGTATTGCAGAAAAAATACGAGCAGTATAAGTGCTCGTAAACACCACGAGCCTGAATTGCATTCTCAGTAAAGACTCTCGTGTGCCTGCTGTGACATTTGTCAGGCATTTTCATTTCGATTACTAYTTTTTAGACTGCAAAGAATGTAATGTTTCCTTATAACGTTTTTTTTCTTCAGTATGGTTATCTAAGAGAGTTTTGTTGGATTTGATGGATATGTGAATCATTTTAGCATCTTYGGATGTTTTGATGCGCTTCTAAATTTAACTGCAATGCCTTTGAGTGCAACTCGACTGCCTCTCGCTCTTCCAGTGCACACTGCCGCCTACAAATGCATGACATGCCCTTCTCTCCATTTTCTTCTGTCGCATAAGGTAATATTTGATGAGACACTTCAGAAATGTCTGGATTCCTATCTCTGCTACGCACCACGCAAGTATGATGCCTTGCAGGATTTCCATCCAGAAGTGAACGACATGCAGAAACGTCTCCATCGGAGTGTGTTTCTAACTTTCCTCAGAATGTCCACTCACAAGGAATCCAAGGTAAAGGTTTCTTTGTCTTGCAGGCGCTCTGGGCTGTAGAGCTTAGAAAAACAGACAAGTGGAGAAAATGAARCATATTTCTTGTTTGCGTGTCGTAGATGTGTTCTTCTCGCTACCTCTTTCTTGACAGCCAGTTTCTRTGTATGGAGATGATAATTCTAAGCTGAAATATGTAATGATTCCTTACAGAAGGGAGAGCCAGGCAAGCAGCTAGGCAATAACAGGGTAGCAACATGTGGCATTATGGTACACTAGAATAAGAGGAAAAAAGAGTGAGGTGGCCTTGTGTCTGGCTGCATAGAACATAAAAAGGACTGTTGGAGCCACTGGTAGTCAAATGTTTGCTCCCTCACACCACCTCCTCTGTGCCATGTGGTGTCACACAACCTGTGCTAATGCTTGTCTCTCTTTGAACTTTCTCCAGGTTTTGGATGCGTAATGAAATTTCTCTAAATTACTGGGGTTTTTTTGCCATTGTAAATAAAAGATATATTCCTCTGTAATTGTACAAGTCATGTGCAGCTRTGGAATTACCACGATGCCCTTTGGGCTGTGTGAGGCACTTTATGCTTCAGGAATGTTCTCCCTTGATATCCTTGTCACAATGGTGACACTGAAGACATTTTGAGGAGAGGTCTCCAAGTGGGAACTGCAGGACTAGGGAAGGAACAGGTGAAAGGAGTGCTGGAGCCTGTGATTGGCATCACTTCAGCAGAAACACTTGACCCTTCTATGGTGCCTTTCATTCCAGGATCTGATGAAATCTTATTACTCCAATGAGGCAGACAAGCATTTGAAAAGTATTTTATAGTTGAGTAACTTGAGCAGAATGAATAGCCTGTTGTCGTGCAGGCAGTCAGCAGGGGATCTAGAAAAAGAACCTAATCAGCCTAAAGCTCAGGTCCTCCTCCTCAGGTAGGAGGTAGACCACGCTTACTGTGCATCTACCAACTTGCACCGTGATTAAAGTTTTTGCCATCATAGGCAAGTCTTTWAAAATGCACTGGCACCAGAATCACGTTTTACTTTGCTTCTCCGTCTCAGAGGTAGTGGACTTTTTTGGACTAGATGGACTAGATGTTAGAAGACATTCCTTGAATGTTAGGAGTCAGGTGTCCTGAGTGTGATATGTTTTAGCAGTCAAGGTATAGAGTTGCAGTTCAGGAATCCTGGGTTTTCTTCCTATTTCTTTCACTGTTGGTGCCTTAATTATAGTTTATCAAGCTACCAAGAACTTCAGGCTCTGATTTTTTTTTTTGTGTATTTCTTTGATGTCCATGCTAGTGAAGCTGTTCCTGTTCCCGAGTTGATCCCTTGCTGTGTGAGCCCAAGTGTTTATTTGCCAACATAGTGAGCCAGATTTGAGAACTGCAACAGCTGTAAATATCCTTATTTTAACTTGGAGGTTGATCAGTTCAATGCAGGGTGCAGCCCAGCTGTGTAAGCAGTGAGTCCAAAGAGGTAGGTGGTGCAGTTACTAGCTGCTGGGCATGYAGGGGTAGAGGGGTCTGTAGGAGCTTTTATAGACACAATTCCTGCCTTTTATGAAATAACACCATTACTACAGCTTTGAAAAGTCTTTTTAAAAGTGTCATTTGAAAGTTGCAATTCCTGCAGAATAAAATATGGRTTATCCTTTAGATTATTATTATTAAATGCTATTGTATGTTAGATTTTATTAAAATATGATTATTACATTTATTTTTTTTTCTTCCTAGGATCATTTTATCACTCCCTCTGTCTTTGGAGAAATTATTTACAACAACTTCCTGTTTGACATCCCTAAGATCATGGATCTCTGTGTGCTTTTTGGAAAGGGAAACAGTCCCCTGCTCCAGAAGATGATTGGTTAGTTAAAGCGAAGGAACAGCTTGAATATGAGCCTTTGCTTACTCGTGAAATGGTAGGCAGTGAGTGGCTTTTCTGCTGAGATTCCTGGTCTGAAAACAAGCTGCTCAACACCAACTAACATCTATAATTTCTTAACAAGACATTTTTTTTCCTTGTAGATTCATTATGYCAAGAAATATATTATTAACTGCTGTGTAGCTGTCCTGAGCTGTGTTTATAGAGTTAGGCATGACCCAGGGTTCAGTCCTGCCTCAGCAGTTATTTCCCAATCCAACTATAAAAGTGCTCTCAGCCACCCTAAGAGGAGCATGAGAACTCCATAATATCAAGATAAAGAGTGGAAGGGACAAAGAAGGGACTTCTGAGCAAGAAGGAACGAAGGTTAGAAGATGGGGCACAGTSCAGCTGCTGACACGAGTGCTCTTGTTTCCAGATTCGGATGCTTAGCAAGTGTGCAGCTGGAATTGCTGTTGTGTAAATTGGGAGAATGTGAACCTTCAATGCAGATGCTGATTTATGTAATGCCTTCGAAGAGTAGCGTATGTCAGAGTACTGCATAAGCTCTTGCTTGCCCCTAGATATCTCACTGCATAGACAGTCTTAGCAGCAAATGCCTATTAAGCAACTGCTTGGACAGCCCTGGACGTTACAACCTGTGAGACGAAGGGATGATATATTCATTTAGGTTCTGTATTTAKYTWGTTCYCTYKTSAMRAGRGAACWARMTATCTGTGGTCTTTGCTCTTCCATCTGTGCTCAGGTGGATGTTACCTAAGCTTGGATTTACTCTTCCATCTGTGCTCAGGTGGATGTTACCTAAGCTTGGATTTACTCTTCCATCTGTGCTCAGGTGGATGTTACCTAAGCTTGGATTAAGGGAGCTGCTCTTTATAAACTCTAACCCAGGCTGTCTGCAGTTTGTATAATGAAACGTTTTCCTTTCTTTGGTAGTTACTCTTGTCTCATTTCCAAGTTGACTAACATGAGAAGTGCTAGAGATCATGTGATGCAGCTTATTTATACAAGATTTTTTGCCAAACGAGGCTAAGATAAACTGTTGAATTTTTGCATGCTGATCCCTTCTTCCTTTTTCAGTAACTTTCACTATAAATTTGCCTGCTAAGCCTCAGGGATAGGAAGAGTGTGTAACAAAGATGGATAGTTTTTTCAAATCCAAAGTTAAATTATCTGTGCTTTAAAATGTTTTAATTTGAATTATATATACCCCTTCAAGTGCAGCACACTAATGCTGCATGTGAGTGACCAGTGATTTGTTTACCTGATTGTACATGCTGTGTTGTTACAGTAATGGCATGAGTGGTTCTGGTGCATAATTCATAACTTCATAAACCTCAGGCTTTTATCAAGGAATAAGTTTTTCCCAAATCCATCTCATAATTCTTAGCTGTGCTCTGTCCTTGCTGGGAAACGCTGTTAATTTTCATAGTCTGAACAGTAATTCACAGGAAAATAGGTAACCTCTCTAATACTTGACYGGGATTTATGATGCACCATTACTTGGTTAAGTATTTTGTAAAGGTAATGAAGCCCTAGTAATATAATAGTAGGTATTTCTAAATCCTTATTAAGTTTAAAAAATATTCTACAGAACGTTTTCTAGTGTATGCCAAACTGCTATCGGTAATTAAAAGTCAACTCGAGTTGTCAAAAAAAGGAACTGGAAATGTTTAGTATTTACATTATTCATTGATTCTGCCCGTGCAGTGTGAATCATCCACCCTCTCCTTGCCCTGCTCTGATGAGCAAATTCTCATTACTGGCGTGATAGCAGGAGGTGCTGTGCATGTGTTGGGCATAGATGTGTTTCTGAAGGCCTTAAATATTAGTAACGTTAGCTGGGGAGGCAGGTTGTTGGAGCAAGTACATCTTCTGGTGCAAATCTGCCTCTTTGTGTCAATGTCTGAACTGATGGCAAATAGTCTTTCTCCCTCTTTCTTTTCTCCAGCAAATATCTTCACGCAGCAACCAAGTTACTTCGGTGACCTAGATGAAACTCTGCCCACTGTCCTCCAGGTACTGCTGTTCTGCTTGGCCTGGGACTCAGATTTCATCTAGATGCTGGTGCAGAATAGGTTAGGGGGAGGAAAGAAACACATGTGGCAGGGCGCATGTCCTTGTTGCTCCTTATTTTATCTATTTAGTGATAGTGGGGGTCAAGCAGCTTTGGAACCTTTAAAACTATTGCTGATTTTTGTCAGCCATTCCTCCTGCTTCTGACATTTCCTTCGTATTAATCTTGAGGATTTATTTTCTAGGCAATTCACATACAAAACAACTATTCTTCATGTCTCATCCTGCAAAGGGGAGAACAACATAATAGAGACGATGGGTAGCTAAGACCTGGCATAGTCAAATGTCTGAGGTTTTAATGCTGCAGGTTCTCGGGAGTAAATGAAACTTGGGAGGAATGTATTGTTGTACAACTTATACCAGCACCTCTCCATTTCTAATCTTTCATTTCTATGAGCAGTTCACATCTTCCCCAGAGGCAGGAAGGATTCACTTTGAACCTAATGGGAAATTGAGATGCCTTGACCCTTGTGTGCCATAAAAATGTCTTGTTTGGGTCCTCAAAAACTTCACATATATTCACAAATAAAGGCAGAAAATTATTTTCACCTCAAGAGGCATGCCGTATCACCTGGTTTTTTGAAAGTTCACATTCTTCTTCCCCTGCAAGTGTTAAGGAACTGCTAGAGCTAAATATGTTGCATATTAATGATATTCATATATTAATATTATTCTAGGATGCAAGACTAAAGTTTGAAATGAATTACTGGGGGAGAGCAACAGAAATTGTTTGTGATCTGCCGTGTCAGAGCAGTTTCTCTACAGGCTCATGGTTTCTTTACAGTGTTTTTTGTTAACCACTGCAGAGAGATAGCAGTATATCTCAAGTGTGTGTATGTGGTAGCTCAGAGAAGACACARTATACCTGACCCATAAAAGTGTGTGTTTACCCCATTACTGAAAGGGGAAGGTGCTGCTACAGGAGCTTGTGTGCACTGTGAATGAGTAATATTAACCTCAGGTACATAACGTCAATACTTTTAGCCACCCGTCCATGTGGCAGTTGAGGAAGGCAGATGTCCTAAGAGGCAAGTGTACAGGAGTTGTTTTTAAGTTGATCCTACACCAAAGTTGGCCAGTAATCTTGAACCTGGCTCTTATTAGCCTTTCCCCAGATTTATGTATCTTAGTCAAGAGCCATAAAATCTGTCCTGCTGATCTCAGAGGGGAAAGGCAGAAAGAGTCTTGGGAGCAGCTCAGAAGCAGTAGCTAACATGAGCTTCCCATTTTTCCCTTTGCTCCCTAGGGCTAGTTGTGTTGTGGGTGGCCTCATCAGTGTTGGTAGCACTTACTGGCTGTTTTTCTCGGCTAGCTAAAGGTTTGGGTTAGGCTGTGGTCCCTGTCTCGGCACCTCTGCTCTATGCAGCTGCACATGAGTTGCTTGCAGGTCGCGTGTGGGGTCAGAAGCCTGGTGTGGCCTTTCCTGCTGTAGGCTGCAACTTTCAGCTGGCACAACTCTTCCCACACAAGACAGAGTTGCATCTCTCTCTGGCTGAATGGAGTGATCGGAGTGTAGGATGCTCCTAYATCGCTATCTTACAGGATAAAACATGTTTGACTGCTTTCCCCTGTCGTAACCCTTCTACTCTTTTGATCYAGGTGTTCAACAATATCTTGCACAAATGTGGCTTGCAGTGTGAAGGAGCCTCTGCTGAACCTCAGAAACTGGAAGAAAGAGTAAATGTGACTCCTGGGAACATGCCTCTCCAGGTATAGTTGTCACTCAGTGTACCATACTGTTTGTAGACTGAGCAGCCTGTGGCACAATAAGACCACAGAGAGTCATTCTGTCCCCAGATAATGACGTCTCATACGGCACATGGTTCCTTGTTATTGTTTCACTGTTTGTCATATGAACAGAACCTCTTACGGAAGTCTTGAAATAATCCTTAAAATAATCAGAGTCGATACTTTCTTCAGAGCTGTCTGTTTGACAGCTGTGGGCTTTACTTTCAAATAACAGAGGTTTTGTGTGCTAGGTGCTGTGTAAATGCATAATGAAAGGCTGACCCCATCTCRGGGAGCATAGGGTTTTCTACAGAATCTTTGTCATATGGACTGTACGTGGGAGTTTTTACAGCTACCCCGGAAACACATTTTACAGTGAAATGGACTGCCAAAATCAACTCTCCTACTGCTATCCAGTGATTCCAGCTAGATGGAGAAGGATATTATAGGTGAAAGACTTATGGAGGGTAAACACCGCTGAAAAACAGGTTCTGCTGAGAGTTTTCTTTCACCGAATCTTTAATGAGAGTGAGCAGTTGTGATTGTGTTTCTGCAAAGCACGGGTGCTGTCTCTCTCTGCATCTGTACCCAGTAACTCCCAACATGCTTGTGGTTGATAGCAGACTCTTCCTGCAGTCAAGAATAAAAGACTTCAAGTCTAAACGTGGGAGGTGTGCCTGTTGGAGTGGATTTTTCTGTGTTGCTAGGAAAGCCTGTGCCACTTCCCCACGCGTACACTAATTGCCCTTTCTCTTTCAGGAATTGAAGGATATTGTACTGTACTTATGTGACACTTGCACGACGCTCTGGGCATTTCTTGATGTCTTTCCATTGGCTTGCCAGACCTTCCAAAAACATGACTTTTGCTACAGGTACCTCTCACTACAGCCCAAGCTTGTATTAGTGATGYTGAAATACCACCTGTGCTGCTCTGTCCTCTTCCAGTGCTGAGAGATTTGGCAGGTTGAGCATAGACTGCTGGGCTCACACTGGTGGAGGTACATAGACTCCCAGTAAATCAAATAAACTGATGTATAGATGCCTAAAGTTCACCTTCATTGTTATTCTTTAGAGTGCCTAGAGCTGGGCAGACCTCTATGTTGTTAAGAGCCAGCTAGATAGTGCTCAGCATGCTTTGGAAAGCTTGGAGGTACCAAGAGAGACAAGTTGTGGACAAAGATGATTTCCCCGTGTAGGACCTGAATCAAGGGGAGCAGAAAGCCTCCGATGGACTGTGACGCCCAGGAAAGCATTTGTTTGATATTACACCTAATTTTTAAGTTAGAGAGTATTCTGAGCTTTGGCAAAAATTGAGCKGTGCCATCTTCCTGGTAGAAGGTGACAACCCAGCACTGTCACAACTTGTCTAGCTGGATTGCAGTGGCAATGAGTCAGGATGGTCATAAGGACCGTGCCAGGAGCGTCTTTCCACAGTGGCTGCAAGTCCATCAGCATTTACCCTGTTTGCTCCAAGTGTTTTAAGCCCTCAGCTCATCTTGCTGTATCAATCTCTATTAAAGATAACCTGAAGTGTTAATTTCTTGGCCTTGTTCCCCTCGTTTTGTTTGCTGTGAACAAACCCTTGTTTTTCTTGCTTACGTTTCCAATCGTGTTGCRAAGTTCTCAAGTCTTATAAGCTCCAAATGGTTTATGCCACAGAATGAGTAATACTGCTCAAGGGTGTGCAGGTTTCTGGCCTCTTTGGAACTTCTTGTCAGGTTGATTATTGAAAGAAGAGCAGGTTGGTGGAGTGCTGGTGGCTGCTTGCTTTGGCAAGCCACGCTGYTTGCAGGCTTGGTTACTCAGAGATGGAAAGCCTGTGCTTTTAATTCTGTTGTCGATGTTAGGGGAGGAAAAATAAAAAGCCCTGATCTCTTTGCACTGGTACAGCAGCAGCATTTTCATTACTCCTCAATATGGACTAACCACTTTGGAACTTTGGCTTTGGAACATGGGGAGGGAAAACAGAATTACATGTCATCTTTTTGGCACCTCTGGGAGCCTGAATCAGTCTCGTGGCACTTGCTAATCTCTCTCCATAAATGAAAGTATGAACCAGCTTCTGCKCCATTGCCTCAAGGACACTCATTTAACATGTTTGGCGCTCTGTGATGTGCACATAATGTTCCTAATGGAGCCTCTGCTCCTCGGTTCAGCAGCCGTGGCTTTTGGGCAAAGAGCAGTAAAACATTAGTTCTAGCAGCTGGCTACTGATGGAGCAGGACCTGTTGTTGTTGTGTGAGGGCAGGTTTCTTACCATCTCCTGGTGCTTTGTGCCTCAGTGGAAAGGGTCAGTGTGGACTATCTGGCACATAAAATAGGAAATTGGACCAAACTGACATTTTTGTTTGCTTGTTTCTCCCTGACCCCATCCTATTAAAACATCTTAAGCTTTCTCTAAATTGAATACCTCCATCTAAATGCTTGCCTAAAGCAGAGCCGAATAGGATAAGATTTGCAATGAAGTCTTACGCTTTCATATCCAATATTTTTAGTATAGCAAGATAGAGCCTTGAGGATTTGGGGGTAAGAGGAGTGTCTCATGAAAGATTTGAGCATATCAGCTCTTTGCAGACTGGAGACTTGTGTTTGGGATGTTTCTCAGTTGGGCAGACTGTTCTGTTCAGTAGCATGATGCTTTTTAAATGCATTTCTTTGGCTACGACTTCAAAGACATGTTGATAGTTTCCTCAGAGCACTGCTCTTTGCCTATCACATATTTGTTTGCTTGTGTTTCGGGGGAAAAATAACAAAACAGGCTGGTACTAATGACTAGCTAGTGAGGAGAATTTAATGAAATTAACCATATGACTTATTTTTAGCAAATTATTTTTTAAACCTCAGTTGACAGTTACTGTGTTGTTGTCCTGGTTTTGTTTGTTTGTTTTTAATACAGGTTAGCTTCATTTTATGAAGTGGCAATTCCTGAGCTGGAATCCGCGATTAAGAAGAGGCATTTTGAAGACAACAGGTGAAGATGTCTGAAAAGGCTTGGCTTTTCARTGATGGTCTCCCAGGGCTTAGCTAAAAAAAGCACTTCATGCTGTTTTGCCCACCCCTGTAACCCTTCTACCTTTTTTATGCTGCTTCAAAGCTCTCCAGAGAGACAGCTTTTCCAGTTCCCAAAGAACCTTTTTGGGGGGCAGTGGGGTGACTAATGCTTTTTTTTACTGTTCTCTCAGAAGGGGCTTGATGGGAGATGGATCTAAATTATAATAGAGTGCAAAAAGATCAGTGACATCTCTATGAGGTCTCGTGGCATTGTAAAGCACAGATGATGCTGATACAGATGAGATCTCATTTGTCTAGCCGTCTGGTCAATTGGTGGCTGAGAGCAGCTTCGTTTAGAGCATGGATTTTGCTTAATCCGTGATTATGAAACATCTCTAATCTTTGATCCTTGCAGCAATGAAACAATTCAGCTAATGAAATTCCTCCAGTAGAGGAGCAGAAAGGAGTCTGTTAGAGGGTCAGATTTCCTGTGCTGATGCTAACAGTGATTTTGTTTGTTTTCCACTCTGAAGTGTGTTTGCTGATTTGTGGAGGAGAATTTCCCATTCCAGGAAGAAGATGATGGAAGCTTTTCACATCATTATAAACCAAATCTGTCTGCAGCCCATCTTAGAAAGCAGGTATTGGCACTCGAGCTCTGTTGTACCAGTCAATTACTTGATTGCCATCAAGGAGAAAATTGTTCCTTGTTTCCTGGATTTACTTGAGGAAATTAACAGTTACTGCTATTTGTTTTGGGATCATGTCCAAAGACTTTGTCTGAGATCAGAAAGCTGTTTTCCTGGATAGCAGGGAAGAAGCTATTTCTGCCATATTCTCGCTGGAGAGAGAAAAAGAACAGAGTGAAGTAAAGGGTGGATCCAGAAACTCATTCTCAGATGGATGGGAGCTGAGGTTATTGTGACCATGATGCTTCCAACTTCTGAGAAAAGGCAYTGCCCTAGTACTGGCCCATTGCAGAGGGTGTCCTGTCCTGCTTCAGCTCTGTGACTTGATGCAGGAGAGGAGAGGTTCAGCTGCTTAACAGAGCGGTTGCAATAGGAGTGTGCTTGGCATATATTCTTGCACAGGTGAGCACATACTTTCTTGGAGGTTTAGTGGTGTAATCCCAAAACATTTAATACTGTGCAATTACAAAAGCTCTCCACACCCTTTTGTGCTTATTGCAAGTCTGAGGCATCAAACTATAGTTTAGAAAGTCTGTCATAAGTTTTAGAAGCCTAATTGGGATAAGACTTTAGATCTAGCTTACTGAAATATTTATTGTAGCCATAAAAGATTGTGTCGATTTGAGTCTTAGTTCCTTTGAAAGCCAAAACGTGGCCCAAAATCTGATTTCAGATGGGGTTTTTCCTTAAATCATGAGTGTTACTAGTTTGGCTAGCAAGGCAGGATGTAGAGATTTTGCCATGTGGTAGGTCTGTCACTGATTTTTTTCACTTATTCCAATGCTTTTTGTAGTTGTGAGAATATTCAGCCTTTTATTGAGGAGTTTCTTCAGATCTTCACTTCAGTGCTTCAGGAAAGGAGGTGAGATTGGCTGAATGAGACCTAAGGGGGAGGATCAGCTTGCCTTCCTCTTTCATTCTYTACAGCAGAATTGTCTGTGACATTATTACAGGGTGTTAACGATGCACTTGGGAATTAGAATCATTCTAACTGATTGGGAAAACTGCTGTAAGAAGATCTCAGGTTGTAGTAGAGACTTGGTTGTAAAGCTGAGGAGGGTGTTGTGTGATGCTGYAATGTAATGATGATGTACTCACTTTTTAATCCAACCTTGCATAGTGGAAGCTAGTGCTTTAGCTAGTATAGCTAGCTTGACAAGTTTGGCCATTATTACTAATCTCTGCTTTTCAACAGGGATGACCAGACCACAAAGGTACTGAGTACCAACGCTCGAAAGCSTAAATCATTTTCTGTATAACAGGGTGCTGGATGATGGTTCATAATGTCRTGAGGAGTATTAAAACTGGCTGTGGTGGGTTAGTGGGGAGGGTAAAATCAGACATGACAATGTGTGCTGCCAAAGTTCAATATTGGGTGTAGGAGGTTGTGTGTGTTCCTTTCTGGACCGTGTGAAAGTCACATTGCRTAGCAGGGATGGCAGCATGCGCCAGCTCTGCAGGTAACCTGCACCTGAGTTCGACTCATTAAGCTTGCTTCTGCCTTTTTAGGTTTCTCYGTGACTATGATGAGCTGTTTCCTGTTGAAGATGATGTCTCTCTGCTTCAGCAAGCATCYTCCACCTTGTATCCTTTGCTGTCAACAGGTTTATATCTCAGTATCTTGCAAACCTGGCTGCTCTTAGGTTCCTTTGYTCCTGTGGCCCTTCCTCTGCTGCTGTCTGTGAGCTGCGTGACCGGCAGCAGGTGATGGAAAGCTTTTTTTTTAAGGTGAAGAAAAAGGATCAGGGGAAGTTGTTGTAGACACAAGTTTGGGAATCACTGAAAACACAGGGCTAGTTCGTGGCGAGATGTGAGTTTGTGCATGTCTAAAACATGAAAAGTATCCTTAATGCTACCTCTTAGAGATGAGACCAGGACAGCTTATATCCTCAAAGCAGTGGAAAGTGCATGGGAAGGAGAAGATAGGAAAAAAGCACAAGTTGTTAAAGATCTAACACCACCAGCAGCATCTAATGCAACATCAGCAAAGGTGGAGAACAATTCTGAGGACCTGGGAGAGCTTGGTGCTGCGTATGCATCAGAGGATGAGGTAAGAACAACTGTCTGTATAGGACTGGGTTCTGTTCTCTCTGACCTCATATCGTTTGTGAAGAGTGGTTTGCTTTGCATGGCTCGTGAGCTGAAGTGGGATTTCCTCTCCCATCTTGCCTTTGCAAAGTGCCAGTGCAAGCCCATGTGCCTCCTGAAATGAGAAACAAGCTACATCCTAATACACAGAAGAGCTGAGGTTGGAAAGAAGCTCTGGAGATCATATAGTCCAATCCCCCTGCTTAAGAGCACATTGCTCAAGACAGTGTCYGTGTGGGTTTTGAATATCTCCGAGCATGGAGACTGCATAACCTCTCTGGGCAGCCTGTCCCAGTCACTCTCCCAGTAAAAAAGATTTACTCATGTTCAAATGAGACTTCTGTGATTCAGATTGGGCCTGTTGCCTCTGGGCACCACTGAAAAGAATCTGGTCTTATTCTCTCTACACCCTCCCTTCAGATACTTACRCACATTGACAAGATCCCATCTGAACCTCCTCTTTTCCAGGCTTAACAGGCCAAATTCTCTTATCCTTTCCTCATAAAAGATGCTCCCATGCCTTCCTTTTAGCCTTATGCTGAGCTTGCTCTGGTAGCTCCATGACTCTCATACTGTGGAGCCCTGYACTGGATGCAGCACTTAAAATGTGGCCTCACAGAGATAAGCAGAGAGGGAGGGTCACTTCCCTCAATCTCTTCCCTCCTGCACTCCAAGATACCATTGACCTGCTTGTCCACAAGGACATGTTGCTGACWTGTGGTCAACTTGTTGTCCACCAGGTCCTTCTCTACAGAGCTACTTTCCAGCAGGTCAGCCCCARCCTGTCCTGGGGTTATTGTGCTTGGGGTTATTCCTCCCTATAATTGCATTTGTTAAAGATCATGAAGTTCCTGTCTGCTCATTTTTCCAGCCTGTCCAGGTCCCTCCAAATTGCAGCACAGTCCTCTGATGTATCAGCCACTCCTCCTGGTTTTGTATCRTCAGCCAAAGTGTGGAGGGTGTGCTCTGTCCCTTCAGCCAGGTCAGCTGAACAGTACCGACCCATGGGGACACTGCTGGCTACAGGCCTCTTGCTATCATTTGTCCTGGTCCTGGATGCTGGTCCTGGCTTTGTCGTTGAGCAGAGTGCTTCCAATGCCCTTAGCCTTGTTTTTTCCCCTTGCTGTGATTTGTTCAGAGATTGTGTCTCATCGCCGCAGTGTGAAGCTGTGTGGGACTTTTTAAATGCACAATCCAGATGTTAGTTGAGGAGGGGATTTTCCGGAGTATGCTGGAAGACCCAGGAATAGACAGAAGTAGGTGTACATCCAACTCTGTGTCATAAACCTTGCCTAGTCATGGATCACACAGTGGCTGAGGTTGAAAGGGAGAGATCGTCTAGTCCAATCCCCCTGCTCAAGCAGGGGCACCCAGAGCATGTGGCACAGGCGGGTTTGGAAGATCTCCAAAGAAGAAGACTCCATAACCTCTCCGGGCAGCCTGTCCAAATGCTTTCTCACTCTCACAGTAAAGAAATTCTTCCTCGTTTGGACATTAAACTTCCTGTCTCTTAATTTATACCCATTACCTAAACAGCTTAGCTGATTTCTCCTAGGAAAAATCTCAAAATCTCCTATGAGAAATCTCAGAGATTTCTCCAATCTTTGTCTTCTCTCTGTTGAATTCTGATAACCCAGATTGCTGTCTTCCGTCTTGCCTTGTGTCTCCCTGCCTTCCCTCAATTGCTCTCTCTCTCCAGTAATGCTAGCGGTTCTCCTTGCGGGGTGTGTGTGTTCACAGTGCGCTGGTGCAGCGGCTGCACCCATCGCTGCGGTGTCGGGCGTGGAGCTGGACTCGCTGATCTCTCAAGTCAAAGACCTGCTGCCAGACCTTGGCGAGGGCTTCATCCTGGCCTGCCTGGAGGAATATGGTTACAACACGGAGCAAGTGATCAACAACATCCTAGAAGATAAGCTGGTACCGTCATTGGAGAAGCTGGAGCGAACAATGCAAAGGTGCGAGTCAGACTATGTAGCACTACTCTGATGCCTTTTGATTTTTAGTTTGTGGCTTATCATTTAACGTTGTTCTTGCTGAAGATTCTAAACTTGTAGAGCTCTAAGAGGTTGCATAGGAATTTTCTTTGGGTGGATAGCTGCCACGACAGCTTCTCATTACCATCAGTCACTAACTTCCTACTCTCAATTCTGTCCCTGCAGAGGATGGGAACACTCAGTGCTTCAGTACAACAGGGGCTGGGTCGTCTTTGTAACGGGGAGGCACAAATGCTTTTGCCCATTAAACAGTCAAAAACTACTAAAATCCCATCATGGAGACATTGACTTAGCCTAGGTGAAACAATAAAAGGGCTGCTCCAGAAGTTCTTTTGCAGCAGTAGACGAGGTCATAGATGTTCACATCCCAGCTCTCCTGCAGGAAAGGGCATCTTCAAAGGGATTAATTAAGCTGGAATTCAACCTGCAGGGCAAAATATGGTATTTGAAGAACTTCTKTTTTCCAGTTGAAGTCACATTGGGAAGCGATTGGAAATGGCAGTTCAGACCCACTTTTATCTGCCTCTTGACGAAGTTGCCAGACTTTGGCTTACTTCTGTGTTGTGTGAAGTGGAAGAATTGTAGCTGGCAGAGGACCTGGGTTGTTCTAGTTGTCAGCAGCTGACAGCATGTGCTTGTAGTACAACAGCAGGTCCTGACCGAGTGTCAGGATGTGAATATGCTGGTTGTTCATGTTTCATGGGAGAATGGACAGGCTGTCTCATTGTCACACTAAAAAGGAAAGTGTCTTTATCAGAAAAGCGATACTGTAAATAAATAATCTTTATTTTGCAACAGCCTTAATACTCTTGACCAAAACTGCTGACTTTGGTATGAAAGATGAGATGTGCTTTTGGAAGATGCTTTTTCATTTTGCTTTTTGGTTATTTTTTTTCCCTCAGCTAGGACTGCAGAGCCAGCAGTTACAGAATATAGGACTGGATGTTTTTTTTTYCCTCTCTTGCCGCTTTGCATCTAGAAACAAAAGGTTCAGGAGCAAATGCAGAATTCTGATTACTGCTGATTTTAGAAGTGAGYGCAACAGCTTTTTTCAGATGCCCAGCTGAGCTAACGGCACCAACAAAATGAATGTAATGATAATGATAATGATCCTCTGACTTATATAAATTGAACAAGTGTAACCTGCAACTCTGAGGCAGAATTAAGAAGGAACCATAGGGAGATAAATATCCTGAAATCAACAGCAGCAAATTATTGAATTTTTTTCCAGCATGTAATTCGTCATACTTAGTGTTGACTTTACTGAGTCACTGTCTTGAGAGCAGACATTCTGTTGAATCGTCTAGGTTCCTAGTTTGGATTTTATTCACTCTTAAATGAACAGGGGCATTTTCTTCTAACTTTCTGTACGTTGTTTTAGTTTTCCCACAAAGGCAAACTGCAAAGATGGTGGCTTTTTTTTTCTCTCAGATTAGTGCCATGTGGTGAACRCTGCAATCCCTTCATTTCACAATCTGTGACACCACCAAGAGTGTCTCAGCAAGCTGGGGATGACTGCGACATSGACCCAGAGTAAACTGAGATCTTAAGGAGGAGACTTGCTCTTCCTCAGCTTCCCTTCTGTTTTGTTCATTCTCTCTCTCTCTCTTTTTTAATTACAGACAGCTAAAGCCGGATCCTACCCCYCTAGTGACTTCTCGCTGTAATGTTTTCCAGAATGATGAGTTTGATGTTTTCAGTAGGGATTCAGTGGATGTTTCTCGGATACAGAAAGGCAAGCGGTAAGTATTGCCCACCCTTAATTAACCCTGTCAAGAGGTGAATATGAACGTGCAATGTGAATATTCAAATATCAATGAACGTGCAAATTGGCTTCTGTTACAAGCTTCCTGTTACAAGATTTCTGTGGGATATTTTTATGGCAGGAGCTAAGGTTTGCTAAAAGCATTTCCCACGTGATTTTTTTTTTTCTGGGAAAATAGGGTTTTTTTTTCCAATTGTATTTCCTCTGTATGTGCTGGAGACTGCTCTGCCAACCTCATTTGTAATGGCTGGCTYTTGCTTCTTGCTTTTCATGTTAAATTTATACTGAAAAGCAACCATCTCTGCTACCATGAGATCATGACTCAAAAGAGAGATTAAACAATTTGTTTCAGAACCAACTGAAGCAGCAGTATCCAGTTACTCTCAAAATCTGGTAACACTGAATACCTTTGGCTGTTCTCATTGCTGCATGCTTGCTGCAGAAGGGCTTTTCCTTYGCTTTTTTGCCTACCTGGCATATTGTTCCATGTCAGGCTATGCAAAGTTAGGTTAGAGTGTTTGGTATTGCCTAGTTGGCTCCCACCAGTGTTAACTGGACTGCAGTAAAATGGTCAATGTGTTTCAGATGCCCTTTAAAGCTCTTCTMTCATCAGCCAAGTATGAACTTTATGAGGATGTGTCTTTCCATGGAAGGTAGATAGAACTCTGACTGCAGTCTGGGCCATGTGGCTCTCGGTTGCAAAGCTGCATCACACTGGCAGAAGAAAAGAAGTTCTGGCCCAAGAGCCAAACAGCTTTTCAGCAGCAGCACTGTAGCATTTATCCTGGCTTGGTTGGACAAGAAAGTAGTCTGTTTTCTGGGCAAAATAATGACTTCTGAAGTGCCTGTAACTCAGAATTCACAGGTGCAGTCCTCCCTTCTCATATATCCCCCTGCTTGTGCAAGTGCTCAGACCACCTTGTGCCTCCTGTGCACAGGCGTGTGTAGCTATCTCCCAATTCTCCTGAAGTTGTGGGGTTTCTTTTTTTCTTTTTTTTTTATTCTTTCCTTGTGTGAGTGATTGTGCGAGGTTGGAGATGACTCCTCACACTCAGGAGAGTGACCTCAGGGTATGAAGTAATGCAGCTAGGCAGTCCCTGTAAGATCACCCGCCTGGACGGGATCCTGGACAATGTGTCCCGGGACCCTGCTCGTGCAGGGGAGTTGCACTCCAAAGGTCCCCTCCAGCCTCAGTCATTCTGYGGTCATGTGCAGAGCTTCCCAGGTTGCAGGTCGTCCCTGAGCGGGGCTGGAGGACCTTGCTCCTTGCCACGCTTGCCATGTTTCACCTGCTCCCGTGGCTTTGCTGGGGTGGCTGCCTCCAGGGAGGTTTTGTCGCCTTCTCCATTCGTTGGGAAAGCTGTCTTCTCTTCTCTTGTACTGTTACTTGACCTCTTAGGATTATCCTCCCATTAACACTGCTGTCCTTGGTGTAGTTTGGCYTCCCTCGGGCTATGTCTCCGTTTCGAAACAGTTTTTTACATGGAGAAAGCTCTTGCTGCAGGACTACAAACACTTTAACATTTTGGGGTTTTTTTAACACATGAAGGTAACTGGAACCAGCTATGTATATCCTTTGCCCAAGGCTGGTTATATCAAAGCAAAAGCTATAGCTTACTTGTTCTCTCTAGTGTTTAATGCTCGAAGCTCCATAAAGGTGAAATGTGTTTTTCAGCAGTATAAGTGTAACTTCCTCTGTAGTTCTCGTTTTACACGCAAAAAACTAATGCTTTAGCCAAGCTTCTGAATAGTAGCGTTCTCCTAACSTAGTTCCAGACCTGCATTTTGGATTCAAAATATAACTGCTGTTCCCTGCTATCATCTCTCTCAGAATCTTTTCTCTCCAAATTGTACTTGTGCTTAAAATACGTTCCTGCTAAGCAGGACGTTGCAGTAATGCTTAAGGAGCTGGGTCGAGCTGAGTCCTGTTGTGCTTGCTGCTCTCCAGACAGGTATAAACGGTTTGAGRCAGGGCTGGTTACCATGAAGGAGAAAGCCACCCCGGCAGGAGAAGAAAAAGCAGCACACAGAAAGGAATGTAATAGGATACACAATGTTCTGTGCCAGTCCTGCAAAGTGATCGTTGCTGCCTCTGCCCATCCAGCTATAATCGCTAGCTAAACCTGGCTCCTGAGGTTGGGCATGTCCTCCGTGCCGTGGGATGAGAATTACCGCGCTGTTTCTCCTGGAATCAGTGCCTAGAGCTCAGTGCTTTGCGGCACCTCTGCAGTCATCGGGCAGGCTCAACAGGAAATAATTATCAAGTGTTTAATTCTGTCCCGTGCTGAATAACAACAGAAGATGTTATCCAGTATGTGTGAACTAACCGCATGTGTTTTAGGGCCCATTTTGCAGCTAAATTCAGACACATAACAATGAGTCATGGAARGAAAGGAAAGCAAATGTGTCTATCATGTTATCTTGGTCAGTAATGCTTAGCAGAAATCAGCCTCCTTGGCTTGTTTTTCCAGTGCTTGCTGCTATGTCACCCAAGTCTGACAATCCTCAGTACTCCGAGTATCTATCTTGGGCAGATTCTTCCTCTAACAACATTCCCATCTCCAGCAGATCATTGCTACTTGTTTCTCCTAGACTTGGAGAGCCGCAGGATATCCTGGGAAGAGTTGGAAGTGAAATTCCCATCTTCACTTTAAGCTTTCCTGATTGATGAGCATTTGAGTTTCACAAACCTCGTTTGTGATGTAGAATGTATTTGGCTCATCTGAAAAATGGAGAGTTTATGCTTGTGCAGCTTGAGACATAGCAGTTTTGGAGGCATGGTTGTGTTTGAATACCTCCATCAAATTTCTGTTTCTTGGCATTTGCTCTCTAAAATAGCTACAGCTTCCTTGCCTCCTCAGTGTTTTACAGATTGCATTTAAGGGTTGTACGTGCAGTGCATCAAGACAAGCTGCCTCAGAAGCCCGAGTCTCCTCTTTGTTCTGCTTTTCATTTTCCGTCTTGCTTATTCAAATCCTTCCTTGCCACACGAGCAATTTTTTGGCTCTCCCTCCCCGTGTTCGTATTTTGCATCTCACATCTCTGAACTACATTTGTTTTTCATTTTGCCTCTGCGGGAACGCACGTGTCCGTGCGGCACCTGCTCGGCTGCAGTCCCGCTCCCTGATTTGCAGCTCCGCGTGCTACCGCAGTGAGACAGTTCTGCAGCACTGTCTTAGAGGGCACTCCGGGCCTTGGAGAGCCACCTCAGAGATGGGAGTCTTAGCCCTAACAACTCGCCTTTCCAGATTCATGGGACTTTTGATGTTATCTGGATCTTGGCCAAACTTCAGCCTCAATATAATTGTGTTTTGGCCTCTGTCTCCAGTGATAGTGTCCCTCTGCAGTTCCTGTTCTTATGTGCTGCATAATCTTGCTGGGCTTCTGTTTAAAAACTGCTCTGCTCCATGCTAGAGTGATTGTTTTTAGTGGCCAGAGAAACTCGGGTGTGTGGGGGGGGAATAGGCTTAGATGGTGCTTGCAGAATTTGAGATGCTGCTTCTATTGTTTCAGCTTTTGCTTACTAGCAGGAAAAACACATRTATGTATGGAAGATCTTGACACTGCCTTTCTATTTCTGCCCCTCCCTTTGCATGCCATGTGTACAGGAGGSAGAAGGACACGACCAGGAGCCTGCTCAATGACAAGCGCCTGATTGCTGAGCAGAAGGAGCGCTACAGTCATTACAGTGTGATCGTGGAGGAGGTTCCTGTGCAGCAAGGAGAAGCCCAGCTCTACAGGGAGGACTATGAGGACGAGTATGATGACACTTATGATGGAAACCAAGTGGGAGCAAATGATGCTGACTCGGATGATGAGCTGATTAGCAGGAGGTAGGYGCCATATCCTCAACACATGGGAAAATGATGGGAACTGCCATCTAGAGTGACCTAATTTGCCCAGACCTGTTCAACGTTGGATTTCGTTCTGCTCCTCAGTGAGGACGTGGGTGCTCCAAACCGTCCTTTTCCTTCCGTCACTATTTTTTTTTCTATCCTGCAGAGAGGGAGGTTTGGATTTTCTTCTCCCTGGTCCCTAGGGAGTTTTGCCATGGCATGCAAGCAGGAGGCTCTCAGTCTTCCACTTTCTTTGCCTGCGAGACTTGGCTGTTACCTCATTTCAGTGTCCAGCTCTAAAAGGGGCCTTTGTGCTGAAACTTGCACACTGCAGTGCTTCTGCCTGGAGGATATTTATCCTCCAGCAGAGGGAAACRAGCTATTTTGAATAATGAGGCTTGCATGTAACTGGACAGTGTAAAGTAGAATGACTAGTTARTAAGAAAACTTAAATTTTGCAAAGTGTGTGATCAGACTATTACATTTTGCCAATGGGAGGCCTGTCTGTGATCCCYGGTTGGTGACGCACTGTGCGTGCTCTCCAGAACAACTGGCAGTAAGTGGCACTTGGCCTCCAGGGAGCGAAGGGTTAGTTAGTAATGGGACTCACAGAATATTTATTTTGGAATTATGACCCAGAGATAGAAAGCCATCACTTAAAAGCTGGTTTAGCATTTCCGAGAGTGACCTTCTAAATTCTGTTGTGATTTATAAGAGCACTGTCAGGAAGCAGGAATTGTAAATTACTGTAAAGATGTCACCATTTCTAGCCTTAAGTCAAAATGCATCTTTGGGTGTTCCCTTTGCTTTTTTTTTTTTTTCCTTCCCTCTTTTCCCCCTGTAAATTGTAGTGAGATTTTTGCATATAAATAGTCTTTTTGTGTGTGTGGTTGGCCTTTAATGGTGTGGCACTTGGATCCGTCCCTCTTTCACCTGCACAAAGGTGCTCAGTGCCACCTGCCTTTGGGAGAAGCAGTAGGAACAGTTAATGAACAGTTAATGACTGTATTCTGATAACAACTTCCAAGTGAACTTTCTTTAGTGAAGAACTTCCATGGGTACTTATTGCACCGGGAGCTTAAATGTATGAGCAGCTCCTGGGTGTCYGTCTTTGCAGAAGAAGCAAACCTGTGAAGCTGGTGGATTCTAGTCGTGAGAGATGTGATGCATGACGAGAAGGATACGCTGTTCAGCAAACTGCTTGCAGCTTTACTCTTCATCTTTCAATGATCATATCTAAATTTTCAGGCCATTCACGACTCCTCAAGTCTTGAGACCCAAAGGACAGGAGGATGGACCAGATGACGAAGAGGAGGAAGATGAAGAGGAGGATGAAGCTGAAAAGGAAAGAGCTAAGGTGACATTAAAGTGTGTGATTAGAGTTGCATTAAGATTTCTGATAATTTGTTTCACCTGTTAAGTGTCTTCCACGAGGTTTCCTCCTACAAAGCACAAGCATTTTAACATTAACATGGAGAATGAGTTGGTTTTCAGAGTGACCAGTTACTTTTGCACTAGGCTGGGCTGGGAAATGTGTTGCTGCTGGATGTGGGAAGAAGTCCCACTCTAATTTTCTGTCAGGTTTTGCATTTAAAGCCTCAGATATCAATCCTGCTGGCTCTACCAGAAGAGATGAATGAGCTCTCCATGACGCAACCGATTTGCCCTTGCTCTAGCCCTTAATGCTGATGCATTCACTACAGCGCTGATGGTTTTTCTTTCCTCCCATTGCAGGACCATTTTGTGCAGGACCCGGCCCTTTTGAGGGAGAGAGCTGAAGCCAGGCGGCTCTCCTACCTGGCCAGGAAGGGGTAAGTCAGGATCTCCCTCGCTGGATGAAACCTTGGCTCTGCTGTAGCTAACAAGTGGCTTGCTAGCGACTTCAGGGCATGCGGATTGATGAGCGAGCTTACTGCCTGTGCTAGCTGCTGCTGTTTCAGCTATTGCAGAAAGCTCCTGCCGCAGGGAGCTCAGAGCTGCAGGGCTGAACTCCTCCCATCGTGGGTTGTTGGGTTTTTTTTTTCTCCTYAGGCTCTCTGAATTTTGTTCCCCAGTTGTGCAGTGTGCCTGTTCTGATATCTTTTTTTTTTTTCCCCCCATGTACTCCAGGCACAAGCATGACAGCTCGGCCGTGGTTGGGAACGTGAAGGGACACGGGCAGAATCGGGAAACGGTGCAGGAGCGAAGGAAGAAGGAAGCRAACAAAAGCACAAGAGCTAATCATAACCGGCGAGTCATGGCAGACAGAAAGCGGAATAAAGGCATGATTCCCTCCTGAAAGACTCTGGCCCCGGGTGTTGAGGCTTCCCCAGCCCTCGGCAGAGAGGTGGTTGTGCTGGCACCCCTTTGGCTCTGCCTTAGCTTTGGGGCCTGGGTGCTGTGGTTCAATACCTGGCACTTCATCTTGGTTCAATACCTGGCGCTTCATCTCGCTGCAGACTTGCACACTCTGTGGGAGGGTTGCCCCGGTGTGGAAACTGCCCACCAGCCAGGTTGACTGCTGCCAAGCTTATAGATGGGAACACACATGCCAGCGGGCCACACCTGGGCTGCCTTGGACAGGCTACACAAGCCATACGTTTCCTTTTTTACTATTTATAATTCTGAGAACTTTATTTTCCTACTGGCTCTTCGTGCCCTAACTGGAACTGCAAGGGGGTTTCCAGGCCAGCAGCTTCCAACTGTGAGAGCAACCACATTAGCTGCAGCGAGGCTTCCCTGGAACAGCCCTGGCAGCTCCCTGCTCTGCTGAAATGCCTTATCCTGCAGGAAAACCTGAAAGAAAACGCTGGGGCTATTGCAGCTGCTCATGCACACTTGGGAGTTCAAAGTGAATATGAATGTATCATAAATTTCTGCCCCTAAAGTGAGGTGTGTGAAAACAGAACATGCAAATAAATGATTTAAATCTTTTAGTTGGTATTTTAGGCTCTTGCGAACTGCAGGGATCTTTAAGCTCGAGGAATCTTAACCAGCCCTTTAACGTGCTGTGTAGCTGCAGGCAGTGAACTTCGCTTGCTGTTTGGTGTCAGTTCGGTGAAATGAGATTTAGCCACAGCTGCTGAGACTACAGATACTTGAAAATTGGCATTAAGGTGTCCTAAGCAAGATGACAGACGTGTGGAAATCAGAGATGAAGGCGGCAGGATTGGAGTCTGTAGGGAGCYGCCTCCTCAATAACTGCTTGTCACACTTGGTGAAGCAGAACTGCCCTGATCATCATGTTTGTGTGTTATGAAGGCAGGGAGCTAATAGTAGCTAACAGTTTGCTGCTGCTGAAGGGACTTCTCTTGAGGACCATCTTTGTTAGTGTCTCAGTGTGCAGGGAGTGACTCCTAGTTATTGAGTTTACTTTGTAACCCATTTGGAAGGTGCTCAAAGGCCACGACAACAGCGGGGCTGCTGTGACAAGAGACTGGTTGCAGGTGGCAAAACTACTCAATTCGTTCTTGTCACAGGGTATCAGCATGTTTTTAAAGGTAAATGGGCTCTGTTTGGCCGTTTCTCCCCCTTCAGTGTGTGTTTTTGTAGTAGTGATGGATAAAGTAGAGCAGACAAAGCCGCGTGGGGCTGTCATCCCTGAGCTACACCCATTAGCACTGTATTCCATAGCACTAGACCTCTTCTTTCGGAGTCAGTCATGCTCCTTTCCCCTTCTCAGGTGCTGCGGAAGGAGCTTTTGTGTGAAGCTTTGGGGGGCTCCTACCTTGGTGGCTCTACCAGGAGTCTTACTGGCAAACACGGTAGTGCTGGAGCTGTTTCCAGAAAGTGCAAGAACCGCTGCCCTGAGTGCTGCAAGCACAAGCTGTCCCTGCACAGAGTGCTGTCCACCCCCCAGGCCAAGGCCAAGCCAAAACAGAAGTGCATTTACCCCTCCTCCAAATCTACTACCAAAGGAAATGACTCCCTACTCCAGGGAGAGGGATATTACTCCAGGATAACTCCCGAGTCTTTTGTAGCTCCCGTTCTCTGAATTAAGACCTTCATTTACTCCCTGCCAGCCAGCTACAKTGCTGTCCTCCCTCCTCCTAATACTACATTGATGTTTAGTTCTTACTTCTAAGAAGCTGCAAATCTCTACCACCTGCTCAGCACAGCATGAAGCTGTTGGCACTGCAGCCAGTGCTCCTTGTAGAGCAGCGTCCTAGAGCATATGAGATTATTCCAAGGAAGTTTAAATGCTTCCCCGTAAGTGTTTCCATAAAAGCACAGCTGGGACTGTGAAGGCAGCTCTTGGTTTTTTGCTCAAAAAAAAAAAAGCACAATGTTTTAAGCCCTCTTAATGTCCAAAGCCAATAAAGCCCCTGCTTTCATTATCAGAGGTTGTAACCTGCCCTGCCTCATCCGTTGCTAATACTCATTTGTCACGAGCAACAACATAGGAAGAAGGAAGAAATGTAACTTCTAGGTTGTAAAGCACAATCAGGGTTAGAGGAAACTGCATGAGTGTGTCTCTCAGCCAAATCTTTATACAGCCACATAGGGCCCCAAGTGATTCTGTTTTAATAGTCTCATTACCTAAAACAGCATCTTAATAGCGTTGCCTGGCAAAGAAAAATGTGTGAAATAACCACAGAAAAGAGGAGGGATGGATCAGTGAAATCAAGTTAAGTAATCCTTGTGTATTCTCAGCCACTCTGCTTTGAGCAGAAAGGACTGGGACAGACTTGGAGGGAAGCCTGGTGAAAGTTGAGGCCGGCAAGACCAAGAAGGCACAAAGATACAAAGAGAGGGGAGAGATCTACATCCTGCTTCATTAAGTTTCAGAYAGAAGGACAATTACATCTCCCCCTTCTGAGTACCACTCAGCTCAACACAGCTGCTTGCCAGGCAAAAGCCGAGGGCGCTGTCAGCAGCCTGCAGYCGTATTTAAAGTCTTTGACACTGCCTTGAAAATAAGGTTTAGGTCCAGATTTAAACATTCATTCTCTGTCTCCTATATAAGGAGATACAAGCAGAGCAAARGAAAGTCAGATGAACGCATAAACGTGAGACACAGGCTGAGAATTTATTTTTAAAGAACAAGAAGTTTCAAAACAGCAGCAGAAGTCCTTGAGTCCATCTAGTTCCCATAGCAGTAGGTGGCCAATATACCCTGGCTTGGAGCTGTTCAGGTCGGGACACCTTTCCAGTTTGTCTAACTGGGCTCAGGAGGTCCAATCCTTCTCTGCAGCATCTCTGACCACCCCAGGACACATCCTGCTGCTGAGTGTTTCAGT
Source organism: Nothoprocta perdicaria (assembly GCF_003342845.1). Classification (NCBI taxonomy): domain Eukaryota; kingdom Metazoa; phylum Chordata; class Aves; order Tinamiformes; family Tinamidae; genus Nothoprocta; species Nothoprocta perdicaria. The sequence continues at coordinate 927,705 of NW_020455478.1, forward strand.
CTTCACTCGTCTCATACTTGTGCTTGATGTGTTTCCACAGTTTCTGTACASCAAGACAAACAAACACAAAACAGCCAGTCACCTCTGCCATCTCTTCAGTTGTCCCGGGATAAAGACCAAGGTCACTTTAAAAATACAAGTATTCACAAAACAGATGGCAGTAATAGGAGAAGCAGGAGGAAAAAAAAAAAAAAAAGCTGTGTCAAATACATCCCTAAATTCCACTAGTGCAAATGACACCTTGAGAAGAGTTATCCATTTTCTTACTGTGACTGAGTAACTCTGATTTCTACCCCGTTGCACAGCAGCCAGCAAGGCCCCAAGACAAGGATTTCAGGAGGAACAGCTGCTCTCCAGCTGAGATCCATAAACCTGTTCTCTGCTTGCAAAGCTGCTTCCCACAGCAGACTGGGCAGAAGAGAACTGATCTTTCTCCTACAGCCTTCACTCCTCCCTCCCTCCYCTTACCCTCCCTCGGCGGCTCTATTCCACCTGCTGATACTGCTGTGCCTGAGTTTCCCCCCCTATTGTTAGGAGACCTTGAAGAAGCACACGGATGGAATCCTCCCTACAAGGCCGCAGGGACAGGGCTGCCAGGAATAAATGCAGAGGGAAACCACCGCCACCATCCTACCTCCCCAGTTCTCAATGCTCTCTTATGCTACAAAGCAGAGGTTATGGCAGTATCCCAGTCTCCTGTTCAGACCAAGAGGCACTCTGGCCCCAAGAAGCACAGGCTGAGCACAAGATTCCTTATTCAGACACCAAGCCCTGCAGCAAGGAGGGCCGAGGACTGCTGTGCGAGAGCAGGCAAACTCCCTGCCTCGCACTTTGCTGTGGACAACCCTTTAGGTATTCAAAATACATGTACTTTTTCCCTCCATAATTTAATTTCAATCCCCTAGTTAAAAAAAAATAGAAAAATAATGTTAAGTTAAAAAAATAGAAAAATAATGTTAGTTAAGTTAAAAAAAATAGAAAAATAATGTTAGTTAAGTTAAAAAAAAACAAAAAAGCTTTTCGCCCTTCACACTTGGCACCGAACAGGAACCGCGGCGCTTCCCGCCTCCCCTGGGGCCGCGGGCCCGCCTGACCTTCAGGCCGCCCCGCAGGCCGCGCCGCCCTTACCCCCTGGTTGAGCCGCTCGAAGAGCGCGTCGGCGCCCTGGTCGAAGACGCGCTCGAAGACGACGGCGCCCAGCACGATGGTGAGCGCGAAGGTGGAGGTGCGGCGGAAGAGCGCGCCGTACGCGCGCGACAGCAGCACCATCTTGCCCCGGCCGCCCGGCTCCCCCCGGCGCCTGCGCAGAGGCCGCGGCAGCGCCCCCCGCCCTCGCGCGGGGCGCGCCGGGAGATGTAGGCGCCGCCCCGCCCGCCCTGGGGGCTGCCGGGAGATGTAGGCGCCGCTCCGCTCGGCGGCGGGTGAGTCTCCGGGTTGTGGCAGCCGGGGCTCGGCGCGCCCCGGTGGGCCCCTATAGATCCCTATAGMTCCCTATAGCCTCCTCTGGGCTCGGGCACTCGCGGAGCAGCGAGCGGAGGGGCGGCAGCCGCCGCCTCCTGGCGCGGCGCGGCCCTGCGCTCCCCTGCGTGCCCCTTTCCCGCCGTTCCTGAGGGGAAAGGAGCCGCGTTACGGGGAGCGGCCGTTGCGGCGTCACCGCGGGGAGCGGGAAGGGCCGCCGGGGCCGGGGCAGCGGGCGGGCGCGGGGGAAGGGGACCGCGCCGTGGCTCCCTGTCCTCCGGCTGCCCTCGCCTCGTCCGTGGCCAGGGAAGCGTGGCCCGCTGCCCGCGCCATCCAGGCGGTGCTGGGAAAGGGAGGCCCGCCGGGCGCCGGAGGGGACGAGGGTCACCTTAAAGAGAGGTAGGGAAGTGGGGGGAGGTCTGCGCCGTGGGGTCTGCCTTCAGYGTCGCTCCTGTTGACTCGGTAACTACAGCGAGCAGCTCCTTACGTGGCGCCCGCGCCGCTGTTTCGCCCCTCTCGGCTCCTCAGAGTGTGTTTGCTGACGGTCCGGTCATTTCTTCTTATCCATTTGTGTCTGAGTTTCCACACGCAGCTGCTGCAGGGATTTTCCGGGCCGCAAGCGCGGGTGGAAGCTGGGAAGAGCCTGTGAACAGTGGGAGTCTAATGCACCACCTGTAGACAAATCATCCCAGTAGCCTATAAACCACCAAGAGGTTGCGCTGGTGCAGGGGGTGAGCTGATATTTGTCCCAAATCAAGCACGTGGCTCCGAGGTGACGTGGGACACCATGGAGATGGGAGCCTGGCCCCTCTGTCATTGTAGCTGCGCTGGCAGAACCTCCTGGTTTCTCGCTCRTTCCCACAGGGATATGAGCACATGTCCATTGGCAGCTGAGTATCATAAGCCTGACACTTGGATTTAATTAACTTCACATCTGTCTGGATGTCCAAAGTGGCTGAAAGGGCCCTGCGCCGGGGCCAAAAGGCAGCAGGAAATTGAGGTCAAGGCTCCAAAGCAATTTTCAGAGTTCAGCACAGAGAAAAACAGTTAGATCCAGACAAAATCAAGTCTGCTGGATGCCCTTTCCAGGGTCACCTTCTTCCCTCTCCTTGCATTCCTGCCCCCATCCTGAGGAAATCAGTGAAAGGACCCTTGGAGAATCCTAAAGAAAAGCTGCAGCAGGTAGAGCAGAGTGTGGAATATTTTGGCCATTATTTGAGAAGAGAAAATGTAAGGATATGCATATGGAATCATGCCTTGAGTTGTATCAAGCACCTAGGATGCGTGAGTGGAACACCTGTCAGACATATTAAAACATGGTGTTTCTTTAAAAAGATTGCTATAAAAGACTTGAATTGAAGGATTTATATATATAATATATATATAAATAAAAAACTATACATATATATAGTTTTAAGTATCGAGGTAGAAGGACAAAGCCCTGAGTTTTGTGTTTGAATTTATGCCGAAGGACTTTTGAGCTGGCACAAAGCCTGTTTGAAATCATTTCTGGCTGCATGTGGGACCAGGAGCCTGTTTGCCTGAATTCAATTGCAAATTAGGGTCTAAAAATGTTAAAAGGAAATGGCCAGGCTAAAACAGTTCTTCATAAAACAGCTACACTTACTTTATTTCATAATGACTGAGATGGATTTAATTAAAAAAAAAATCTCTGGTTTTAACTGAATTAACACTCTCTGTTTACTGTTTTAGCCATTGGGGAAAATGGAAATAGGTTAGTCAGGACTGCTTAGAAACAGTGTTTATTCCTGTGTACGAATGGGGTGCAAAAAATGCCCTAGATTGCTGATACTACAGAGAGTTGGTAGAATCCAGCCAAAATAGTCTATGCAACTGAATTCTTTAAAAAAACGATGGAAATAAATAATGTAATTTTCTGAGAGGGGATTTCTGGGAGAATCTGATGCTCCTCTAATTGCTTTTTTGTTTGATTGTTTGTTTGTTTATTTATTTTTATTCCATTCATCCTCTGCAATTGCAATGAGAATTTGGGAGCAAGATCCTCCCAGATGTGGGATCTGACTGCCTCAAATCCGCAGGAGTTCTCCGTTGTTGGGGAGGAAAGGGTGAGTGGCTTCTGCAATTACCAGCATCAGGACGATGAAAGTGGAAGTTTGAAATGTGAATTTGGAGGCTGGCTGCCGCTSTTCTTTGCAGACAATTCCCACTGAGGTCTGTGGAAACTCATTGGGTGGGGGAAGGCTACTGCAGAATCTCATTTATTTTCCTGATTCACCGCAGCTGCTCCTGTGGAGATGGAGCGCAGGAATCAGTAGCTGAAATGAGAAGCTTTTATTTCATCAGCAGCTTCTCAGGAGACCACGACATAAGATATGAGAGGGATTTTTCCATACTTAAAAGCCAAAGCAAAGCTTTCCCATGGACCCGTGTGCTGGAGACAGAGGCTAACAGTGTCCCTGCAGATCTGGCCGTATATGTTGTCTACCAGCCTGCAGCAGGGCAGCTTCAAATCAGCTACAAAACTCAGGGATGATCTGGTAAAGGATGGGAGGAAATTGTGGGGTGAATGTGGAGCCGTGAGTGGTTTTAACTTCAGGGGCCGGAGAAGCAAAGTTTCAGACCTCAGAGCTGATTTCTGGTCATTCAAAAAAACACTCTTTCCAAGCAGGGGCCAGATGGAGCTGCCTTTCTAGGTAAAGGAACTTGTTTGCCTGTAGCCTCTCTGCGGGGAGATAGTGGCTGTTGAGCACCACTAAATAACCCGGTGTTTCACTGGAGGACAAACAGAGAACATGAAAAGCAGTGACCTTAAATTCAGCTGAGTTTCTCTGCCTTCAGCCTGAAGATTTGTAAGATGGTTCAGAAAACCGGAGAACATTCCTGGGCAGGGTGCTGTGTCGGATGTGAATGGCAGCAGCTGCATTAACTGGTAGCGTGAGGCCAGAGAGATCCCCAGGCCGTTGATGTTGCAGCAAGAGTTGGAAGGAATGCAGTTTGGCACTGCTGTGCCCGGGGGATGGCTCGCAAAGAGCTTGGCAGAGGTTGTTAGCTCAGCTCTAGGGATTGCCTAGAGCTTGCTGCTCCTTCCTGCTGATACTGAGGAATCTTTAGGTAGGGTGTGATTGATTCTGAACTTGATTTATTTATAAAATCCTTATTTCTTGTGCTGGTCTCYGTGCCTTTTTTTAAATCCGTTTGTCTGTCAAGGTGTCTAAAACTGGAGAATTGCTTTTGGAGTTTTATCAACTAGTCCATCCACTTTTGACATTTATAAGCCATTTATACCATTATATCACAAGRGAGAAAACTTGCCACTACTTAGGGAAAGCTTCTTTGTGGCACCTCTAGCAAGAGCAGCCCATGGGATCGGAGTTTATTTCTTTGAGGAGTTCCCAAGTTCCTTATCTTGCAGAGATGGGTATGGGGGGGATTTTCCTCCCCTTGCAGGCATCCTGGGGCAATTGGCTTTGAGCAGGACTAATTTCCTGGGACCCCAGCTGGAGGCTGGGTGGTCCTCTGGCTCCTCTTGCTTGTATAGGGGGTGGTTTCTGCTGCCAACTTCCTGGTGTGAAGGATTTGGTGTGGTTGACCCGTTGCTCTTCTGTGACTGGGAGCACTTGTCTGTCTGGGATCTCTGCTTTGTGTGGTCTTAGCTCTATCACGCTCAAGAAAGGAGAGTATTACTTAAAAGAATCAATTCTAGCTTTGGGTAGTGGAGGCCAAAAAGGGCTCACTCAGGTGGGTACAGCAGACACTGCCTTGTTGATCTGATGGACAAGAATATAAGCTCTCAGCTCTCACCTCTTCCTCTTTCTGCAAACCCTAAGTGATCTGAGTTCTTCTCCTTTGGAAGCAGGAGCTGTAAATCTTGGATCCTTTAGCTTGTGCCTTTCCATCACCRGGGCAGACATGGCTGGGTGCCAAGGAGCCATTTAAGGGTTGTTCCCAGGCCACACTGACCCTGCTCTGCCAGGAGAGAGATGGGGAAGAGATACTTCTGCGATTACTGTGACAGGTCCTTTCAGGACAACCTTCACAACCGGAAGAAACACCTCAATGGAGTACAGCATCTCAGGGCCAAACGAGCCTGGTATGACTTGTTCCGAGGTGGGTACCACCAAGTGTCTGCTGCTTCCTTTCTGAAACCGGGGAGGTGACAGACAAGGCTGGAATGGGTGGAGGGGGAGAGCAAACTGAATCAGCACAGGTAATTCATATTCAGAATCGTGTGTGTGTCAATGAATTCTGGGCTTGCTGCCTCAAAGGCAGAACCCTCATGTAACTGGATCTGGAAGTAGGAATCTCTGACAGCAGCTGAGACTTCAAATGAGGTGGAAGAGCTTAGGAGATTCCTCTGAGAGCAAAAGCTGCAGAGGAGGGTCTCCTGGCAGCAGTGGCAAATCTGAGAGGGGAGACCTGACAGAACTAAATGAGCTACAGCTTGTGGAGGCAAGTTAGATGTTCCTGCAAACTAGAGGCTACCTCTGACATGAGGTRCAGGGTAGGGTTTGTGGAGTCCTTGCCTTTCTATTGTGTTGCTTTTCTCCCTTGGATGGGGATGAAGCATCAGCAAACAAGATGATATTTGCAAGCTAATGAAAGCTGAAACCAGGGAGTGCAGATAGAGAGTGTTAATTATTGTGGTGGGTTTTGTTTTGTTTTTCTCCTCTAGCCAACTTTTCAGTTGCTTTCTTGGTTATTGTGAAAAATGACATTCTGTGAGGCCTCTGACCTGTGGGGGCCGTACTGTGGTATGGTAGGGGGGTRGCACACGAGATCTTCACGCTGTTCCATGTTTGTCCTTTGTCTCCCSCAGATGCTGCTGCTATCCTGCAGGAGGAACAGAGCAAGAAACCTTGTCGGAAGTTCCTGCAGACAGGTCAGTTCTTCTGAGGTAGAAATAACTGCCTGAGCTGCAGCAGCAACTCTGTGAGCTAATTGAGGGTGTTTCTGAAGAACTTTAGGGTGTGTGTGTGTGTGTGTGTGCCTATCTAGAAGGGAATGAGGGGGCTTGGGCTTGTGTCCTATGTTCAGGGGGAATGACTCGGTCTTGATTTGCATGAAGAGGCTCTTGTGTTTGTGGCTCTTACATAGCTGTGTGGCTTCTGTTCCAGGACAGTGTGATTTTGGACCTAACTGCAGGTTTTCCCACATGACAGAGCAGGACCTGGAGAAGCTGAGTGCCCAGGTGCGAGGTGAGTCCTAGAACAAGAAGATGTCCCAGGATCTCTGGGGGAGTCTCTGGGGGAGTGACTTTGCAGCTCTTTGCAGGGCTGCAAAGAGSTGCAGGAAAGATTGGGCAGTGGTTTGTGCTGTACACGCGCAGCAAGCTGAGCATGATCCCTCCTGTCAGCCTCTTACTGCCATGTGAGCCTGTGGCATGGCTGCAAGTGCTGCAGTTTTCCACATGCATTCTGTTCTTTAGCCGCTCGTGGAGACACAGGCATAAAGTAGCCGAAGAACAGAGCCACTTGACAGCGAGCATGTGAAGCCGAGTGGGATTTCTGAGCCCTGAGGATTCTGCTCAGTCAGGGAATAAAATCTGTCAGCAGCAGAGGGCACTGGTACCTCGTTTCCCCTGAAATTTATAGATTTGATTTTCTGCTGTACCACTAGTGTTACCTGGAAACTACTGCTTGCACTCTTGGGAAGAGTYAGACAGCTATGAGTTGGATTCTTCTGAGGAAAGGATATGGGGCCATGAATCCAGAAATAGCCTCTGTTTGTGTGGCTTAGCATGGACCTGAAGTTCACGCAGAAGATGACAGGCACCTTATGCCCTGCTTGGAATCTGTCTTTTGGACTTCTGTTCTTTGCCATGGGAGGACAGCCTCTTTGGCCTAAAAGGAAAGACAGCTCTATTTTCAGGATGATGTTTGCTTCGGTGGTTGGAGAAACTATGAAGGAGGTGTTGGTGATATTGTGAGGTGTTATTATTGAGTGGTAGAGATTGGAAGGGGCTCCTGGAGACTGTGTAGTCTAATCTTTCTGCTCAAAGTAAAGTCACCTAGAGCAGATTGCTCAGGACTATGTCCAGTCTGTTTTTGAATGTCTTTAAGGATGGAGCCTCCCTGGGCAACTTGAGTATTTGACCATCCTTAGCATTAAAAAGGAAGAAGAAAAAAAAATTAAAAAAATAGAAAAAAAAMCCCACACCTTTTTCTTGCACTTAAATGGAATTTTCTGTATTTKGATTTATGCCTATTGCCTCTCATCTTTTTAGTGAGCACGACTGAAAAGAATGTCTCTATCATCTTTAGTCCCAGATACTTACACACATTGATAAGATTTCTCATCAATCCTCCCTGTCTCTAGGAAAAATGTCCCCTGCTTTCYCAGCATCTCCTTCTATGACAGAGGCTCCAATCCCCAGTCATCTTCATGGCCCTTTGCTGGACTCGCTCCACTGAGTCTGTGTCTTCCTTGTACTTGGTGGGCTGAATACTGGGCATAGCCCTCTCCTTCTGGCCTCATCAGTGTTGAGCAGAGAGGAGAAATCACTTCTTTTGACCTTCTGGCAATGCTCTGCCTGGTGCAGCTCAGCTCACGAGCCGATTTCTTGCCTGTGCACCTGGCCAAAACYGAATATTGTTTGCCAATAGCCTGGCAAGAGCAGCCTGTAGAGAGTGTGTTTGCGTGTGTATGCACACGTGGAGAATTTGAAGGCAGGTGTTCAGTGATTCCTTCTCGACCTTTGACGGGATTAGGCAGGGAGGAGGCAAGGCTGAAAGAGGAAGGAGGAGAAGATGCTACAGAACTCTCCCGGCCCTCACAGCTGCTGAACTGGTGTGCAAATCCCCAAGGCAACTCCATGATTGTTGGACAAAGCTGGTCAATAAAAACTGTCTAGCTGGGCTGCATGGGAAGCGGAGCTCCCTGGTGAGCCCCTCCAGAAGAGAGGGTGCCAGCCCCACCACTTCTCCCTGAGCCTGTCCCTGAGCCTTCCCCGCTGCTTGGTGTAAGTGCTGGCTCCAGGGATACGACAGGGGAAGCTGGGCTTTTCACAGGAACTTGTGGAGTTTCCAGCCATTGAAGGCTGGTTGTTGCAGGAAAAGGGAAAGCTCCTTGGAGCGGAGCAGAGCTGCAGGCCAAGGGGCTGGCAGGCGCTTCCACTCTTGGGCAGACTTTTTTGCCAGCTACACTTGTTGTTGCTTATTGACTCCTGTCAGATGGGTCTTTTGTAGTGGAGAATTGGCTAGTGAGACTGCTGATTCCTGGGAGATTATCTGGAAATCTTGCTTGGCTACTTGCCTTTATAGTACCAATTCAAACATTTAATTAAACAATTACACTTGAAGGAGCGGTGGCCAGGGGACAGCAGGGTGTCTCGTTCCTGGCTGCACTAGCTAGAAGAGGAGCACCTGGTTGTTGAATCAAATCCTGCTCGCCTGTCACATGGTGCTGTTCCACGAGAGTGCTGCGTGAGCCACGTGAGCTGGCTGAGGACCACGCAGCCCTCCAGATCTGCTCAGCTGAACCCAYGGAGAGCTCGAAGGGCTTTGGTGGAGAGAAGAGCTCAGCAGGAGGTGGTGGAAAGAGGTGGAGTCCATAATGTTGTAGGGTAGCCAGAATGGACGACTGCAAAGTGCCAAGGTGCCGTTAGATGTGTCACGAGGCCTTTCTGCCATTCCTGGAGCTATTGAGGCACCTGCTTCTCAGATGGTGAGGCTTAGAGTAGGATTTAGGGAAGATGATGTGGTGGCAGGAGGGATTACAGGTTACATTAGCCATACAGGAGGCTGTTGATCCTTGTAGCSTGTCTGTCAGCTACCTCCACAAAGGATGTCCTTATATACATTAACATCTAATCCTGGTGTTTTTGCACTACAAGGCATCACAGGCAGCTGCTGGTGACATGACACAGCGCAAAGGAGACCAGCGACCTGGTTCAAACTGCCTCCTCCTGAATCRCAATGTCCTCAGGGATTTCTTGTCCGAATACTGTTCTGAGGCTGTGGTGCCTGGGTGGTTCTGGCAGCCTCACAGCCTGGGGGGGTCTGGCTGTGCAGCTTGGGWTCTGAGGTGAGCTGTGGCTGCAAGGTAGGAGAGCCTGAAACCTCCTCATCCCACTGTCCGCTTTGTGCAGAGCCTTGAGTGACCAAGTGACCAGGATGGTGACACTCTGCCTGCGACAGGGTTAAAGAGGGCAGTTTCTTAGTGGGTCACTACCTTGCTTTTAGCATTTGGCCATTTTAACGCAGGCAATTCATGGCACTGTTTGTGTTCGCCTTTTGGGTTAAATGGGAAAAAWTCTGGGCCATTTGTTGCTTTAAATTAGCTCATGACTTACCTTGATTGAGCTTTGGCAATTCTGTGTCCCCCTGCAATATGAAGAAGCAATAGTTTCCACCTTCGACAGGGAGGGAGGCAAGTTCCCAGCTACGAGTGCATCTGCGTGTTAGTCTTTTGCATCTGCTGCATCATTCATCAGTGAGGCTCTTCCAGACTGTCATTTTAAGTACAGTCATGTCAGGAAAAGTCATTGTAAAATTAGCGTCTGCTCGCTTAAAGTTATTGGCTCCCCACTAACCTGCGTCACTTCTGCCTGTAGTACTGACCCAGGCTGCCCTCTTTGGTTAGCCCTGGACAGGCAGAGGTGTCAGGGAGAACAAGGGTCCGTCTCGGTGAGCGTTTGCCAGGTATTTGTGCCATTCGGAGTGTGTGAGCAACCCTGCTGGGAGTAAGTGATGTCGCCCAGTTAGACTTGGCTATGAGCTGGACAAGGAGGGCTCCTACGGTCAGATGCTGCTTCTTGCCTGTGGGGCCGTAACTTTGGAAGCCCCTTGTGTTGAGAACCTCATCAGGACCTCTTCTGAGAGCACCCCAGGAGATGTGGAGGAGTTGGGGCTGCTTGGGGAGGGAGACAGGGTTGCACGTAAAGGACTCCGGAGTGACCTGCTCAGTGCTGAAGACCAAGGTTCTGGCCTGGACCTTCCAACATACATCTTCCTGAGTGAGACACCACTGTATCTTGGTACCTTGGATACAAGAAGCACTAATGCTAAAAGTTGCATGAGGAGAAAAGATATATCTAGATATATCTAGATTCCCACTCGGGTGTAATTAGAGAGACACCCCATTGGCTACAGCCGCTCTTTGAATTGGCTGTAGCTACACTCTGAAGCAAACACCCCAGCGAGAGGGAGCAGATGGTGCCTTTGCACCTGCCTGGCCGCTGCTGCTGCAGCCTGACTGCCCACACCATGATTTTTGCATGGATTAGGGGCTGCTAGTTGTGTTTCAGGATTAGAGCCTGGATTATCTAACGACTTTCAGGGAGCATCTCCAGTTCTGGTGAGTTTGGTAGTCCCAGGGGCACGTGTGCTTCAGAGGAAGGTGAAGTGAGAGATCTGCCTTTTTCGTAAGCACGTGTCAAGGAGCGTTGAGCCAGCACTTCCCATTTCTACTCACTTATTTCTGTGCCGGAGGCTTTGGAGCAGGAACTCGTGGATCTGAGTGAATGGGTAGCCAGCTGGATGTGTTTCCAATCTGAACACCTGGAGCCTCCTCTAAGCCAGCACCAAACTGGCCTCTTTCCACCACAGACAGTAAGCTCAGGAGGTGCTGAGAGGCGCAGCTGGGGCTGCGCGAGGCTCTCGCCTGCCTCTGGTGGAGAACCTCAGGGACAGGTGAGTCCCAGCTCTGAATGGAGACACTTTGGCAGAGTCTGGGGCATAAGGTGGAATGAAATGAGAATGCCAGTAGTAGGTAAAAGGGGGAGAGTTTTTTGTCTATGATTTCTATCTTCCTGAACCACTTCCTGGACCACTTGTCCACTCACAGAGATAGGACGTGCCTTGGTTGCTCACTAGTTGAAGAAACRTGGGACACAGCTGCTGATCGGAGCCAAGTGTTAGTTTAGTTGACCCCCGAATAGCTTTGCTGAGGCTTTTCTCCTGCAAGTGAAAGTAGGAGACCTAAACCAGGCTGTCTCCTGCCCAGATCCTCATCGCTGGCTTACCGAGCAGTACATGGGCCACAAGGACTGCAACCAGCCTCTTCCGCGGTGGCAGGGACAGTGTTGTCACCCCCCGCTGCAGCAGCAGATGAGAAGACCAGATGACGAATTATCCATCTCCGGCTGCTCATTGTGTAGCACGTTGCCGCCATCCTCATTAATATTCAACAGGCAGATGAATAATTGGTTGCCACCACTAGAATGAAGTGATCCCTCACTCTGCCCAAGTAATATTAATTTCACACCCTGTCTGGAAATGTCTAATATTTTGCTTACGCGTGTGATACATGTCAGGGAGGTGGGCAGCAGGCTCCTGGTGATRGTGGCTGTAGGTGGCTGTCACCAGTGGTGGCACTGCCAGCGGGCCGTGTCCCAATGGGATCGGGGTTCCCCCAAAGTGCTTCTCCCTGGAGAGCTGGAGGACTGGGGCACAGGGGAATGGCACACAGCTACTTTGACTTACTTTTTATTTATATGAGTGTGTATGGGTTAGTTTGGGKTTTTTTTTATTTTTAAATTAGCATCGTATTCCTTTTTGCTAGGTGGGAACTTTCCAGCAGCCGGGAGTTTTAACATCCCCGAGCATTTCCAGCCAGCGCTGCCTTGCATGCTGTCAGGAACACGGCTGTGTCATTTGTGTCAAGGACGAGTGCCAGAGCCTGGGCTGTGCCAGCAGCCCTTCCTGCAATCCCAGTGGTGTCAGGAGGGACTGCACTGGTGACTTTGCTAGCTGGACAGTCGGGAATTTGTGCACTGGGGGAGGAATGGAGCTTCTCCTCGCTGGCTCTGTGCTAGTCTGCTGGGAGAGGACAGTCTCAAGGACAAGGCACTTGGGGCCTCTGCCTACCTCGCAGAACAGCTCCCTGCAGCCCCGCTGGAGATGTGTCGGGGTCACAAGTCTGAAAGCACCTGTGGCTGCTGGATGTTTCTGTTGACAGCCCTGTCTCCTGGGAGGTGCAGGGGGTTTTTGCAACACACGTGGAACAAGTGTGGGCAGGCAGACATTTCCTCCCCGCCTCGCTGCGCTGCCCAAGCGCTGGGGCTGCTGCTGGGGTTCTGCACCGTGCCCAAACAGGGCTGGGTCTCTGCGGGAGCTGAGGTTGCATCACACAGAGTGTGCCTTAAGTGGATTTGACAGCGTCTCTGAAATCCAATGTCTTGGTTGCACCGCGCTCYGAACCTTTCAGGCTCTCGTGCCTGCCAAGTCTATATCGACCGGCACTTCCGTCCCTGTGATTCCCCCCTCGCTGGACCATGGTCCCAGGGTGCTTCCTGCCAGTTGGAGGGACAGCGCTTTGGACGGTAGGCAGGGCCCAGGGCCAGCAGAGGCTGTGTGCTTCAGGCAAGGGTGAGGATGATGAACCCAGGGGCAGATCAAGCTGCCCTCTATTAAGTGCCGAAACTGCTGCCCTGGTTGCTGGCTTGGTTCTCCTTCCCTGGCTGTGGCAGCCAAGCAAGGCCAAGCAGTAGATGGTGGCTGGGCAGGGGAGGAGGAGCAGCTACGATGAGCAAATTACACACTCACAACAATAAGAAACTACATGGTGTAACGAGCAGCAGGTTTAGTGGAGYGAGAGGACTGCCGGGTGAGTGTCTGATAACCCTTTCTCAACTAGGGGAGCAGCAACTGAAGGAGCTGCGTCAGGAGGGAGCGGATGTCCCGCTTGGCACCATCGAGGACTGGCTGGAGAAGAGAGCAAAGAGATTGAGCGCAGCCCAGAATAACAGGTACTGGTGGCTGGGGAGCGTTTTTGCAAGGGCTCTCTGCCCCTTCTGCTCGCCTGTGCAGCAGGGATCCTACTGGAGGTGGTGGGAGAAGGGAGCAGGAAATCGGAGCCTGCTGCCCGCCGCAGTGGGACCTCATGAGCTGTCACTAACACTCAGCCTGCCAGAGCGCTGCACCTGCCTTGACCCACACGCTCCCAGATGTGCCTACAAATCCRGCCCTGATGCGTGTGCTGGAGATGTGGGCATGTGTCTCCCTGCGTGCCGGGTGAGGAGCCAGGCCACGCTGCTTGCGGCGCAGCGCGGGCAGAGTGATTCTCCAGTGCAGAGCGCTCAGAGACGCCTGGAAGGACAGGGCCACCGTGATGCTCAGTTATTAACGTCTCCCTGCTACCATCCAGTGACAGGAGCCTGGTCTCATCTGTTGACAGCTTCCYCATCCTCTGCATGCCCTGTCTGCACGTCTCTGCCAGTCCCAGCTTTCTCCTTTGCCAGTGAGAGGGTGGAATTAGCTCCTCCTCGTGGCTTTCGAACGCCTACTGGTGCCTGCTGCTTTTTTTTGCTCACCTGACTGTGCCGCAGGCTTAATTGGATGACATTTGGGCAGGTGCCAAATCTCTCTTTTGTTCTCTTTCTGTTTGCCCCTGTCCTCTCTTGTGTTTGGTCTGAGCAGGATCTTCCTTCTGGTGTCTGTCTGGGCTTGTTGCTTTCTGCTCGCTCCATCCATCAGCTTGGCTGCCCTTAGCCCTGCCAAAACGCCTCTGACAGCAGCAACCGTCCTACCCCCTGTGCCCTTCACTTGCCCCGTTCTGCTTGTCTTAGCCTTGGAGACTCACTCAGAGAGCAGCTCTGTACCCAGCAGACTCACCAGTCCTTTGTAACCGTGTGGTCTTTGCATCCTCCATTCCCGAAAGACCTGGAATTTCTTGGGTTGTTTCTTGTTACCCAGCTTCTCAGCACCGGCTGCCAGCAGTCAAAGGCTGGCCTCCCCAGCATCTGTCTCTACCTGGTGCTCCMGGCCCTGACATTGCCCTTCGGAGCAAATAATGAATTTAGCTTTGGCTGCCCAAGAGCTCCCTTAACACTACCAGAGAAGAGAGGCTGTTTCAGGGGAGTTCCTTCTGCAAATGTTTTCTAAGGGCAGGTAGCTCCCTGCCCTGTGCAGTCCTTGAGGTGCCCGAGATGCAGCAGATCTCTGGCAGGATCTAACAGTGCTTTAGGGGTATGTGGTTGGGGAAGATAGAGTCCAGGTGCTACCCTATCTGGCTGGTAACTTCAGGGAAGGCTGTTCGTCTGCACCAAACAGGAGCAAGAACACTCTTGGGAGCAGGCAGCTCCTAAAGAAGATGAAGGGGCGCTGGAAACCCAGTTCTGTCTTCCCTGGCAGCACCTAGTGGAAGGGATTCAAGCCAGGGTGGAAAAAACTCCTGGAAGCACCGCGCGCCGCTTCCAAGCAGCGGTAGAGAAGCTGCTGCTGCTGCTGGTGACAAGCTGCAGATTGTGAGCAGATCCAAGTCCCTGCCCCTGCCTCGTGGGGACTTTCTCACGGCAGATCTGGCAGTGTTGGCAGGTGGGAGGCGCCGTCCCCGCGCGGCTCTGGGTGCGCTGCAGGGCCACCAGTACCGCGCACTGGGCGCTCTGCGGGCGCGGGGCCAGGGCGGCTTCAGGGCAGCGGCTTCTTAAAGGTGCTGCCTTCGGTGCTGTCTTCTGTCATGCAAGTGAGCCCTGTGTGTGGAAACCTGCGTGGCCCTTCCCGCAGCCCAGCTCGCTTTGGGGGACAATCTTCCCCTGGGAGGCTCCACCTGATCCTTGTTCCCAAAGCTGTGCAGCACCACTGTTTTCTGAGGAGCTGGGATGGAGTTGGAYGGAGTCCGTGAGGCGCTCATAGTGATGGAGCTCTGCCAGGGCCCAACTGATTTTTTTCTTAAAGTTGATTTCTGAAGGAAGCAGAACCCATCAGCACAGCTGAGCGCCCCTGCCATAACTGCCTTGGAGAGCACCGGTGATTTCAGCCGCATTGCAACGGTGGGTGGGGAGCTGAGGCCTTGAAGATGCCAAGTTACTACAGCTATTCCTGAGGACAGAAGCAGGTAGAGCAGAGAGATCCCATTAGTGTCCCTCAGAACATGAGGATCTTTGATTTACTGGCAAATCCACTGGGATAGCCACTCCGGATGCTCCAGCTGCAGTTAAACTTTTTGAMAGCCCTTATGCCCTTGCAGGTCCTGAGGAGTTGATGCCAGCCAGCATCCTCCCTACTGCTTAGCTCTGCTGCCTGCAGAGCAGCCCCTTCATTGACATAATTGAGAGCTGGGGCTTGGTGCTGCCCGACTTGTCCAGCTGCTGCCTCCTGCCAGTAGGCCAGTGTGGAACCAAAGGGATGTCCTGCCTCGAGGAGAACCCCTGCCCAGGGCATTCCGGCAGGCTGGTGTTCAGGTGCGGAGGGTCTCCGCTGCGGGGGCTAAGCGCCCGCCCAGGTGACTGCGCCGGGGYGGGAGCTGGGCTCGGCGAGCAGAACTGGCGTCCAGCCACCGCGCCGGCTCTGCAGGGAGGAGCAGAGTGCCGCTTCTCCAGAGCGTTATGCAAAGGCATCTGATTAGTTTTCTCCTGGCGTAACAATTAAAAAGATCCATCAGGATCGCTGATAGAGACCAAGGAGCTGGAGAGCTGCTGGCACGGCTTGCACTAAAGGGAAGAAAAAAGAGCATTCGTGTGCTGAGGAATTGATGGTAAAGGTCCATTTCCCACTGATTGAAACCTGCCCTGTCTGGTCATGCTCCCCAGCTAGAGGCTCCCTGCTTTTTTGCACCTCTTCATTCCTACATGATGCTTGTAGCAGCTTGAGGTAATTGCAGAGAGAGCAAGTGTCTCCCAGGCTGCTGGCAGGAGRAGGAAGTCCCTTTCCACTCGGTTAAGGGCATTAAGGGCGCTTGGGTGAAACTCTCCTCCTCCCCCTCCCTTCTGTCCCCCCTGCATTGGTTTGGCAAGTTCTTTCTTCCAAGGGGTTCTTGTCCTTTGGAAAGTCCACGGCTGCCTTGGACTTTGGGCTGGAGSTGGGGGTTCCCTAAACAGTTCTGCTGTTGGATCTGAGGGGGAAATAGCTGTCTGTGGCTAATCAGAACCATCCTCTTACAGGATGCCCCTAGACCCTAGCAGGACAGTGCTTTCCATGGGAGACAACCACGGCTAACCCCTCTCTCCTCTCCCGCTTTCCACAGCTCTCTCCCCGAAAAACCGGCACCTTTCCAGTACCCTCTGGGCTGGCCGCCAGTGCAGGAGCTGCCGCCGTCGCTGCAGCCGCCCCCGCCGGGGGGCTGGCTCCTCCCGCCCGACCTGCGCTGGGGCTGAGGTGCCCCAGCAGCCCTCTCCTCTGCTCCTGGARAGGAGGTATTTTGCAGATGCTTTAATATTAATAAAATGTTTTCTGTGCTACAGAGCGTGTGGCGTGGGATATTTCTCTTCACAGCCTCCCCTGGGCTTAGGGGCTGGTGCTACCAACAAAGAGCTCGAGGATCTGCCCTTAGCCCCGTGATCCCGCTCCCTTGCTGCTGAAGGGGAAAGTGGGGCAGAGAAGTGATTTTAAGGTTTCCCTTTCTCCGGGAAACTAAGTAAAAAGAGTCAGTGCAATCTCTCTTCCCCAGCATGCAGCAAAGGCAAGGGAGGGACGAGCTTGCTCCGCTCCACCCGAATGCGAGGGCGATGCCAGCCTGGAGCGTGCCACAAGGGCCGCTCTCCCCGGGCGGCACCGGCGGCAGAGCTGTGTGCCGCGCCAGGGCCTGGGAGCGGTGACCGCGCAGGGCTGCAGCCTGGCCAGCGCTGTGAGCAGGAGAACCTGCTTGGAGGCCCCAGCTGGGGCTGCTGCCAGCAGCGCTGCCGGCCCCGCCGAGGGCCTGTTCCCCTCGTTCCTACTCGTTGAGGTACGAGTGAGGTCCCAGTGGGCCTGACCCTAGYGGCATCTGTCCCCTTTGCAGATCCCTCTGCATCAGGCACAGCCTGAATCCCATGCMCCTCCTGAGGATCTCACCTGGGGCCACAAGCCCCGAGGATCCAAGGCTGTCGATGTGGATGCTGCTGCAGCTCTTCCTCGCTCTTGCCAGGAGAAAGCTCAACTCCCCTCAGCAGCTTCAATATGGGGCAATAAACCATAAAACCTCCTGCCAGTGGGTTCCTGCCCCAGCTACATGGCAGAGTCCCAGGCTGCTCACGGCAGCTGGGGTTTCAGTTAAAAAAAAAATGGTTTTTTTTTTCCAGTAAAAGCCCACRCAAGCGTGTGTCGCAGAGGGCCCCCTGGGCAAGCTGAGCACTGCCTGTGGCCCCCCCGGCCCCTGCAAGCACCTCTACGGAGAGAGGCTCCTGACAGAGCCCATCAATTACTCTTTTTACAGCATTTTGTGTAGCTCAATGGCAGGAGACSTGGCGGAGCTGTGAGCTGCTGCAGGGCTGGCCCCCGCGATGGGGTGGCCGGCAGCTCAGGCTTCCTTTGGCGAAGGCGCCCCGGGGCTGAGCAGCCCGGAGCGGTGTCACCTCCCCCTGTGCGGGGTCYGGGGGGGCCCCCAGCAGCACAAGGCCGTCAGCGCTGGCGGGAGCCCAAGTGCCTTTTGCGGAGCGGGAGCAATTTGTCAGGAAGCTTTTAGGGAAATGAGCAACTCCTGGGGCCCTGCCAAGGCGCAGCCCCGCTGGGCTCTGCCCCATGTCCTCTGGCAGCTCTTGCAGGGAGAGCAACGGGGATAGGGACATGTATGGAGACAGAGATGGAGATAGGGATAGGGACAGGAGTGGTGACAGTGAGAGGGATGGGGATAGGCATGGGGACAGGGACAAGGATGAGGATGGGGTAGGCGCAGGGATGTGGATGGGGACAGAGATGGTCATGAGAAGAGGCAATGGGGATGGGGACAGGGAGAGTGGCAGAGACAGAGATGGGGATGGCAATGGGGATGGGGACAGGGTTGGAGACAGTGAGAGGTATGGGGATGAAGCAGAGATGGGGACAAGGCAGGGATGGGGATGGGACCAGGAGTGGTGATGGAGACATGAATGTGGACAGGCACGGAGATGGGGATGGGGGCAGGAACATGAATGGAGATGGAGCTCAGGCCAGGGCCACACAACCCACTYGACGCTGCTGAGGGCCAGATAAGCAAAAATAACCTTTTCCAGCCTCAATCTTTTTCTCTTCCTGCCCCAGGAGGCCGGTCATCAACACGGAAAACCCGTCCGGGCTGGGACTTTTCTCCTGCACAGCTCTCTCCGCCCAGGGACCAGCCACCATTTCCCACCCATCCTGCCTCAGCCCACCAGCGACCACAAGACTCCATTGCTACTACAGTGCCTTTAAAACATTTATTTATTTATTTATTTATTGCCTGTCAAGCATTTAATGAAGCCAGCGTGGCACAGCCCCACTTGGCAGTGCCTGCTGTGCCAAGCGGCTGCAGCRGAGCCAGCACCTGGGGAGCGGGAGCTGGAGCCCCCAGGCTCTCCCCGCCCAAAGCTGCTCCAGATAGTTTTGAATCAGGAGCTGAGATTTCCAGACCTGCCTGAAGAAATCTCCTCTCCCAATTCCCATTAAAATTAATCGAGCGCCTTTGAAAAGCTGAGCTCGGGGGATCATATTATTCCTTTTATCTAATTTTTCTTCTATGTCATTGTATTTTCGCCCAAATTAAATCGTCCTCTTTTTTTTTCTTTTTTTTTTTTTCCTTTTTTGGTTCCTTTTGTTTATTCCCCATGTCTATAATAGACCTGGTTAAAAATATATACGCATCTGCGAGGCCACGTTTTTTCCTTTGAAAACACATCTTAAAAAAATCCAAACTTTACATATAGAGGCGGGTGTGGTTCCCTTGCAGGAGAGGACCCACCCCCATGCTCAGAGGCAGCCGCAGCGATTTCCTCAACCTGGAGAACTTCCCCTTTTCATTTCTCATTTGGATGCTGAGATCGATTTGTACGATAAATGAGAAGAGATTAAAAAATAGCCCAAATTGATGATCCCCCTTGCCCTCCAGGGCCACCGAGTATCTCCATTTCCCAGCAGCGGTGCGGGGCAAGTGGCGCCAACGGATTGCAGCAGTCACAGCAAGTGATGCCTCCAGCTGTGCCCCTGCTTCCATTTGRGGCCAAATCAAGCCTTTCTGCAGATCTTGCTCTGCAGGTCTGCTGAGGGTCCCCTGCAAGGGCCCGTAGCGGGCGCTGGACACGTCCTGGATCTCCTTGGGGTGATTCAACTGGCAGTTATCTCTGGCTGCCCTCATTCTGGGTCTCCTGGAAGCACCTGTTCTCCATATGGAAAGGCAGACATGGGATGAAGGAGTTGCAAAGTGGCCCCAATGCCCCAGGACATCCAGTGTGAAGGCAATCTGCTCACTGCTGGTGCTCCCAGATCACTTTTTCCCTGTTTAGGTTCTAAGTTACCATCAAAGGATTCAGCAAAGTGATTCATCCTTTCCATACTTCTTGGGAATGGCACAGAATGAGCAAGGTTGGAAGGGACCATTCCAGTCCAACCTCCTGTTCAAGCAGGGTCACCTTGAGCATGTTGCTCAAGACCATATCCGGGTGAGTTTTGAATATCTTCAAGAACAGAGACTCCATAACCTCTCTGGGCAACCTCTCCCAGTCACCCTTCCAGTAAAGAAGATATTTACTCACGCTCAGATGAAGTTTCCTGCGTTTCAGTTTGTGCCCATTGCCTCTCACCCTATTGCTGGGTACAGCTGAGAAGAGTCTGGCCCCATCCTCTCTACACCCTCAGTCTTCTCCAGGCTGGATGGGCCCAGCTCTCCACTGGATTATTTCCAGTAAAGTCTTGTACTGGGGAGCCTGACACTGGGCACAATCCTCCAGATACGGCCCCATGGGGCTGAGCAGAATGGGAAGATCACTTCCTCCCATCTCTTCCTACTGCACCTCAGGATACCATTGGCCTACTTGGCCGCAAGATCACTTTGCTGGCTCATGTTCGCCTTGTTGTCTACCAGGTTGCCCAGGTTCTTCTCCACAGAGCTGCTTTCCAACAGGTCAGTCCCCAATCTCTCCTTGTACCTGGGGTGATTCATCCCTCAGCACAGGACCCTGCATTGCCTTTGTTGAATGTCAAGAGGTTCCTCTCTGCCCATCTGTCCAAGTCACTATGAAGAGCAGCACAGCCCTCTGGCGCACCAACTGCTCCACCCAGCCCAGCCTTGCCCCTCTCCAGCTGCTCCATGAACGGGGAGTCATAGCAGCCGAAAGCTTCTCCAGCCACAGGAGACCACAGAGGAGRTTGGGAAGAATCATGATGGACTGACCAGCTTTATCAAGCATTTGCCTTGTATGTCAAGACATCTGGCCATGGGGACACAGAACAGCAGGACAGCAGCACACATTGCACACTTTGGCCTTACTTACCCTTGCTAGGTAAGCAGGGCCTTTGACATGGTCTCCTGTAGTATCCTGTAGTTATAAGGCACTAAGCTATAAGATCCTGTATAAGACAGTAAGGACTGTAAGATGGGTGGAAGAGCGCCTGGGCCACCAGCTGGTAGCTGGTTGCTCATGGTGTCAGTCAGAGAAGGGCATTGGGTCTAGTGCTGCACAGAGATGTTATTAGCAACCCAGACACTACACGCTTGCACCAAGACTGTGGGTGACACCACATCTGTAGGACAGGGTGCCCAGGGTGCCTTCACATGAGGAGTGAAGTTCCAAGGACACTTCCCTGGGTGCATGGGGAGCTCACACAGAGCAATGTCCTGAGCACTTGGGTCAAAATCTTGAGCATCTACSCAAGGTCCTGAGGAACTGGTCAAGGTCCAGGACATCTGGGCAAAGATCTGAGTCCCTGGGCAAGGTCTTGAGTGACTGGGGCAAGGCACTGAGCAACCGGCTCTGCTGAGCATCCCTTTGGAGCTGAGATGCCCCGAGGCCCCTGCTGATGGCATTGAGCCCAGCCCTGTCTCGCAGAGCTCAGCTCGCGCCGAGCTCCTCTCACTGAGTACCCAGACACAGAGACCCTGAGCGCTGCCTGCCTTGCACCGCACAGACCCGCCCAGCTCCAACGGCCCCCACGGGCCCTTGTTTCCTCGAGGCTGGGCTCTGTCCAGGGCCACCCGGTGGGACCAGAGAGCCGAGGGGAAGGAGCCTTGGTGCTAACGCATTCCTTTAATCTCTTTGCTGTTGAAAAGGCGTGATTTGGGGCAGCGGGGGGGGGTTACGTGCATCCTCCCCGCCACCGTGCCCACCTGCCCGGCCTCCCAGCGCTCCAGCTCTCCCTGCCTGCTGCTCTTGCCGCCCTTCTCCTGGCGCTGGGAATTCGCTGCTCTGGCCAAACAGGGCCCCTGGCAATGGCCCTTGGGAGCCCCCCAGCACGGCTGCTTTGGGAAGTGAACTTTGTCCATTTGACAGGCAATTTGGGGATTTGCTCCATATGAGGGGGGCTGGGACAGGGAAGCTGCAGCTGGGCAGCAAGTCACGGCCGTTTGCAGAGCTGGCACACGGTGGGAGCACTGCAGAGCCGGTCCCAGCGTGGCAGGAGGAACTGGGGCAGAGACTGGGTTTCCATACGGGGCTGTGGCCACCCTTAGGTCCTCGCTACACCCAACCGGTGCCCATCATCCAGGCCCCCTTCATTCCAGCTCCCTTCATCCCAGCACCTTTCATCCTTGCATCCTTCATCCCAGCACCTCTCATCCTCAACACCTTCACCTCAGCAATCGCTATCCCGGGAGCAACATCTCAATCCCGCCCCAGGGTTCCCTCTGTGGCGCAAAGAGCCCAAGGAGTCCAGACAAGTTTAGAAATCCCAGTTTTATTTAGTTTTATTTTGCATCAGAAACAATCAAACAGGAAGAAGGAAGGAAAGAAAAAAAAAAAAAAAGGATGAGAAAAAAACCCAAATCTGAACCAATCTGAGGCCCAGTGGATGCTACATACAGGCTCAGAGGGGAGGGAAAAGGAGGGCCGGGGCGTTTCTGGTGCCTCCTGGTCCCACCAAGGCGCTGCCAGCACCTGGGCTGGCTCTTCCCAGCAGCTTGTCTCAAAGTGCATCAAGCAGAGGTCAGCATCATCAGCCCCATTCCACAGATGGGGGAAACTGAGGCACGGCACAGGCCAGGGGCGGATGGGCAAGGGAGAGAGGTGGCGGCGAGAGGCGAAATCCAGCCCTTGGYAGCGAAGTCCATGCAAACGCTCCCATCTTGATAGAGGAAAGGCCTCAGGCACGCAGGGGTATTGCTTCCAGCACCACGCTGGCTCAGATCATAAATATAGCGACTAGGTTAGTGAGATGTCCAGCGCTTCCCYGTCCAGCTCCAAGGAAGGGCGGCCAGGACGCGGGCTCCATGCACAGTGCATGCACTTGATTTATATCTCGGCAGTTTTTTTCGTGTATGTGTGTGTTTTCTCTGATTTTTTTCTGTTTTTTTTTTTTTGTTTTTTTTTTTTTTTTTTCTTTTTTTTTTTTTTTTTTTTTTTTTTTTTTTTTTTTTTTTTTTTTTTTTTTTTTTTTTTTTTTTTTTTTTTTTTCTCCTTTTTTTTTTTTTCTTGCCTTTTTGGGTTGCTTTTCCAAGTTTACACCTTCTGCAACCAGTCCAGCCAAACCAAAGCAGGCGGCCGAGCTGCTCTGCAGCCACTGTTCCGCTGCTTCCACTCCAGTGATTTGTTTTTTCCCCCTCTTCTGGGACAAAGATAATTTAAATATATATATATATTTATATATATATATATATATATATAAATCTCTCTTGGCAGGGCTGCCCAGAGGCGGCGGGCCCGGGTGTCACTACTTCATGCCGCTGCGCAGCACCTGGTTGGCGGCGATGAGCATGACGCTGATGATGAAGGCGATGGCGAAGGCGCAGATGAGGCTCTTGCGCACGCACGTCTGCCGGATCTGCTGGCTGGAGCAGGCTGCGGGGCCACTCGTCACCRCGGCGTCGGGCCTGCGGCGCCCACCATGCAGGGGCAGGGGCAGGGGAATGTTTTGGGGCAGCGGGGGAGGCACCACTCACTCTCCACGTCCACGGGGCACTCCTGGGCCGTGCCCAGGTGGCTCTCCTCCTCCGTCATGATGATGTTCTCGATGTCCTTCATGGAGAGGTGTTCACAGAATGTCTCGTAGAGCAGCCGCTTCAGCTCGTCCACCGTCAGCTTCTGCATGTCACACTGCAGGAGGGCAAGGGTGGCCTCATGCTGGGGCTACTGCCGGGGGCCACTGCTGGCCCAGGGCAGCTGGGGACCTGGCCTGGCATCTCCGTGCATGGAGCTGTCCAAGGCACCCCTGGGAGCTGCCTTTTGGTTGCACCCCTGCCAAATTTGTGGTGGGCAAATATCTGACCCTGCTCTTGCCTCCCGGCCGCCTTTCGGAGAGCGGGGTCACTGCTGCGGACAGAGGCACTGGCTCCCTGCCCCACACTGTGAGGCTGGCCCCACAGCTCCCACTCAGCCCCAGGCTCCAGCACCTTCCCCTCCATGGGGCTTCCATCGAGCCGAGGGGCCCCACGCCAGCCCCACGCCAGCCCCACTCCGGCCCCACACCTCGCACGCTCCTCCAGCATTCCTGGGCTGGCCTCRGGTTCCCGTCCAGCTCCAGGTTCCTACCCAGGCCTCAAGCCCCAGCACCAGCCCTGGGGCACCCACGCCGACCCCAGAGCTCTCACACCAGCCCCAAGGCTCCTGTCTGGCCTCTGACTCCAGTATCAGGCCCAGGGCTCCCATATAACTCTGGGATCCTGATCCAACAACAGGACTCCCGTACCGGTCCTGGGATCCCTATCAAGCTTCAGACTCCAGCACCAGTTCTGGGGCTCCTGTGCCAACGCCGGGACTCCCGCAAAGGCCCTGGGACTCCTGTGGAGGACCTTCAGATTCCTGTGTAATCCCGGGCTCCTGCAACAGCCCTGGGGCTTCGGCACTAGCTCCGGAGCCTTGCACCAGCACTGGGGTAACTATCCAGTGCCAAGAGCCAACAGCGGCCCTGGACTCCTGCTGAGTCCCACGTCTCCCATGCTGACTCTGGGGCTCTAGCACCGGCCCCAGGGCTCCCATCTAGACCTGGGCTCCTGCACTGGTCCCAAGGCTCCCACACGAGCCCCAGGACTGAGAGTGACACTGGCCCCAGGGCTCCCACATTGGTCCTGGAACTCAGGCTCCTGCTTCCATCCAGCTCCGGGCTCCCACACTGATCCCTGGGCTCCCGGCCTGGCTCTCACACCAGCCCGGAGCCTGTCCCACTGGCCCCAGGATCCCGTGCAGACCACCGCAGGGCACTTGGGTCTCTCCCACCTTCCAGAAGACAGTGTCGAAGTCAGTGCCATGGAACTTCTCCGGGATGCCCGAGGTGGACAGCTTGGGGCCCAGCAGCGTCACGAACTCCTCGAAGTCCACCTGGCCATCACCTGCACRAGGGAGCCGTCACCCTCAGGGACTTGGCCCCAAGGCAGGGGGCACAGCGAGGGCCCGAGCACCACAGCGGCCCTACCGTCCATGTCGAGCCGCTGGATAATGACCTCCAGCTCTACCTCGTTGGGCATGTAGCCCAGCGAGCGCATGGCTGTGCCCAGCTCCTGCTTGGAGATGAAACCGTTGCCATCGCGGTCAAACACCTTGAAGGCCTCGCGGATCTCTGTGGGGAGGAGAGGGGCTAAGCCGCTGCTGCCAGCTCCCAAAGGCCACCCCCAGGGCCCGGGAGGCCCCAAAGATGGACTCGCAGCTAAAGCTTGGCTGCAATTAGCTCTCAGCCCCTCCGCTGTGTGCAAGGGGCTGCGTGCATGTGTGTGTAAAGGGCTGTATGCAATAGATGGTGCATGGGTGAGCAGCTGTGTATGTGCAGGCGTGACGGGCAGCGTGCAAGGGGCTGCGTACCTGCATGTGCAATGAGCTGTGTGATTGCATATGCAGCGAGAGGCGTGCACGGAGCAATCAGCATGTGTGCGCAAGAAGCACGAGCTCGTGTGAGAGGCATCGTGGGCTGCGAGCCTGCGTGCACGGGACTGTGAGTGTGCACGTGCTGTGAGCAGCAAGGATGTGTGCAAGGGGCCCCTGCGGGTCCCAGGCAGGCGATGAGGATGCTCTGTGCAGGTGTGGGAGYGCATGTGTGTGTGTAAGAACAATATGCACACCTAAAGGGATGTGCACAGTGATGGGAGACACAGACATCCCCAAGAGTGGGGCTTGCCCTGAAGTGTCCTGGCCCTGGGAGCAGCAGCACCTTGCTGCACCTTGGGTCGAGGGGCACCTTGCTGCTGCAGCYCTTCACCTGACACCCACTGCATAAATGCCAGCAAGGAGGGACAGAGGGGATAAATCGCGTGACAAACAGACTGTGCAACAGAAGCGGCAATATTACTGCGGGAGCCTTGAGCTGAGGCAGGTGCCAGCGGCTTCGTCCCCCTGCCACTGCAGGCTGACAGAAGGTGAGAGCCAGTTGCACGCACACACACACACACTTGCGTGCACATACACAGTGCTTAGGGTATTGCACACACACACACACACACACACATGCACATACACTCAGCAGGGAGCCTGTGCACCCTGACATGCCGAGCTGCAGCATGCACGATGTCCCGGTGCAGTGATGCACGTGCCTGCGCAGCAGTGAGGCCAAGCACCTCCGGGTGCACATGCTACAGGGAGGCTCGATGCACACGTGCGTGAATGCCCCTCCTGCTGCAGTGAGGCTGTACCAGCACACCCAGCAGTGATGCTGTACTTTGTGTGCACACATGAGCATACACWCACACACACACTCTGCAGTAGGGCTGTGCTTAGGCTCTGCACTGACACTGCACATATGCACAGGCACTCACATGCCGGTACATACTGCAGCGAGGCACATACTGCAGCTGAGCACGTGTGCTTGCATGCACACACGCACAAGGATGCGCGTGCCCGACGGTGACGCCGTGCATGTGCACTATAGCAAAGCTGTGCACGCACTTGCMCACACACAGAAGCTGCAGCAAGGCTGCAGGTGAGCACGCGTGAACACAGACACTGCAGCAGGGCTGTACAGCTGCTCTTACACACCCTGCAGTGAGGCTGTGTGTCCACATACACCCTGCTGTGAGGCTGTACAYGTGCGCGTGTGCGCGTGGACACTGCAGCAAGGCTGTGTGTGCACTTGCACACACACACGCACTGCAGCGAGGTTCTACGCATGCMCACACGCTCACGCATGCACATGTGCTGCAGAGAGGCTGGACACGTGTGCACACACCATAGGAAGCTTGCATACGCACGTGCACCCACCAGCAGCCTGCAGTGAAGCTGTACACATGCTTTGATGCCCCCACGCAGCCCGTCAGTGTGCCAGCCAGCTTGGTGTATGGCAGACCCCACCTGCCCTCCCCGGCCAGGGCCTCGGCCTTGCCTGCACTGGGACTGGCCYCAGCTCCCTGCCTCAGTTTCCCTAGGGCATTCACCTACCGACCTTGGCCTGTCCTTGGCGTCCGTCCTGGGACTTCCCCCGGCCGCCCTCACTGAGTTGCCCTCCCGCCAGGGAGTCCCCTCAATGGGGTAAGCCCTGGTTATTCCCGACTGGCCCAGCTCCCCCTGGAACTGTCTCCTTCCTTCCTTCCGTCCTGCCAAGCTCACTCATGCATTCATTCCCCCTACCCCTGCCYGCTCGCCTGGAGCTTCCCCTCTCCAGTGATGCCAGATCCTGCAGAAGGCTGCGTACGGAATTTCTCGCCCCTCTCCCCCACAAAATGTGCACCCTTACACTTGCATGCACCCTCCTCCCCTGAGATGGGCAGCCCTCCACCTGCATGCAGCCCTTCTGAAATGTTAACCCCTCTRTTTGCATGCACCCCCTCCCCCAAAGGTGCAGCCTGTGGCTTGCACGCCTCCCTCTCCGCAGGCTGCACCCCCAAATCCGCTCTGCAGCGCGCAGCCCTAGAAGGGCCCCATCACACCTGAGGGACCCCCAGGGCCCGAAAGCTGCACCTSCCCGCCCGCGTGCTCCGCCACAACAACCCCCCCTCCTGTGGCATGCGTGCCCCCGTCGCGAGATGCACCCATGACCACCTGCTTGCATCCCCCCAAACACACACCTCTCCTCCTGCCCGCTCACACCCGCCAAAATGCACTGCCGACCAACTGCTCCTCCCATCACCCCCCCCAAATGCACCCCCCTTCGCCAGCTTGGGTGCACCTCCCCCAAAATGCACACCCCAAAATGCGCACCCCAAAATGCACACCCCAAAATGCACACCCGTCCAGCTGCCCGCACTCCTCCCCCCCTCCAAACGCATCCCCACGCACCTGCGTGCACCCCTCCAAAACGCATCCCCCGCGGCTCGTGCGCAGCCACAACGCTCTGCCCGCGCGCCCGCCCCGGCCGCCCGTGGTACCCTCCGACCCCCGAGGCTCGCGGCCGCCCCTCCTCGGGTGCCACCCCGGGCCCCGGCGCCCTCCCAGCCCCGTTSCCGGGCTCGCTCACCCTCCAGCTCGTCCTCGGGGATCTCCACGGGGTGCTGCTCGGCGACGATGTTGGGGACCGTGTAGATGCCCCGGTACATCAACGCCGCCGTCACCGGGTGGAAAGGCATCTTCGGAGCTTTCCCTGCCTAACACCCCCCTGTCCCCGCGAACCGCCCGCCGGGCCCCGGCCGCCCCGGGGTACCGCTGCACAAGTTCCCCGCGCCGGCCGCGCTGTCCCCAGCACCAGGCGGAGGGGGACCCGGAGCCGCGCTGACACACGGGGCGTCGGGCAGGACGTCGGGGCTGGCGGCGGGCGCGGAGAGGGGTGTCCGAGCGGCCCGTGCCCGGGTGGCGCCGAGGAGCGGCGAGGGGGTCACCTAGAGCCCCGCGGCGAGCGCCGGGGCGCCGGGGCTCTCCATGCGGCTGCGGCCGCCCCGGCGAGGCCGCCGCCGCTCAGCGGGCCTGGGGCTCGCGGCCGCTCCGGGCCTCGGCGGCGGCCCGCATGGCCGAGCGGCTCCGCGGCCCTTCGGCGGCTTCCTCCCCCTCCTCGCCCGCCCTCTTCTTCCTCGGCGGCGAAGTTTGGCGGGCAGCTCCGGCGCTCGCCGACTTGCTCGCCCGGCTTTTCCCTCGCCTCTGTGCAGCGCCCGCCGCCCGCACGTACCGGGCGCACATGCTCCCCCCACCGCCGAGCCGGCGAACACCCCGGCGGCGGCCGCGGCGACGTGCGGGCACCTTCCCCCGGCCCGCGCGCACAGCGCGCCCCGAGCCGCTGCCCCCCGCGCCGGCCGCTTCGCACCCCGGCCCCCCGCCCTCACCGGGCGGCCCCAGGGCTGCTTTTGAGCCCCCCCGCCGCGCTTCTGCCCTTGCGGTTGTGAACGGCTTTCAGGACGCACCTGAAAATGGGGTGCATGGGGGAAAAAGGGGAGCAGAAAGAGGAGGATACGTTGGTGTGGAGTCACCGCTGCCCCACTGGCCCCTCTGCTGTTATTCAGCAGGTGCATTTGCTACCGGGGCACTGGGGTGGGTGTTTTACAGCCCCCCAGTGCACAGCCGCCCACCTTGGCGTCAGGCCTTGGCTCAAAGGGACACAGACCCCGCTCTTGCAGGGGGAGCAGGCGGGACCTGGTGCGCTCAGCACGGGGAGGCAGTTTCCTTAGCGCTCTGAGCTTGCCGTGCTCCCTGGCCAGGGGCTGCTCGTCTGAGTCCGGCAGGATCCCCTTGGAGCCAGCGACGTTAGCTCGGAAAAACAATATTATGGCTGACAGGGCTGCCCATCTCCGTGGCACACTGAGGCTTGAGCTCCAGCTCTCTGTGCCCTTGGGGCGATTCTCTGCTGTCTAATACTGTGGTTGAGCGCAGGGGTGCGTTCTGAGCCCTCTTTTCTCTGAGCTATGAGAAAGCCACAGAGAACAAGCAAGAAAGAAGGGGAAAAACCAAAAGGAAACAAAAAACAGCCAGGTAAAAAAATCTAGCCCTGCACAGAGAGAAGCCACCTGAACCCCCATGGGTGAAAACCCTCCTGGGCAATGATTTCCCTGCCAAACCCAGCTTCGCACGAGCCTCACAGGTTGGGTGGCCGGACGAGTGCTTCGGCCTCTWTCTGCCGTCAGTAATTTTGCTCTCCCCACCAAAGTCCAGGGTCACTGCTGGATCCATGATGCCCCTGTGCTCTCGGCTGCTCCAGCCCTTGGGATCTGGGTGGATTTTTCTCCAGATAATTAATTGACAGGGGCTTTTGGGCAGCCCTCTCCTTAATCAACCAGTGCCTTCTTTTCAGTGCCTTTTTTTTTTTTTTACCATTTAAGGAAAATTAGGGAAAAAATTAAAAAATCRTGAAATCCTAAAAACAGGCCAGCACAGAGATGATTCTGAGTTATCTTTAATTTAATCTTCACCTCCTCCTTTATTAATGAGCCTGCTTTCTCCAGCTCATTTTCCTGCTCCCCCAGTAGAACTGTAAATGCCCTCCCAATTCCCTGCCGGCCCCTTGCTGAGCAGGGATCCATCCTGCTTTATGTGTTCCCTGCCCTGCTCTTATCCTTCCGACTTAATACGCCTGCGGACTTGCGAGGCTCCTCCGTCTTTCCGTGCTCAAATTCCCACTTCTCCCGGCGGAGGCAAGAGCAAGGGCGGAAGGTGCCTCGTCCTGCACACAAGAGCTTTCCAAGAGCAAAAGACAGGGATGGATTAGGGATGGGATGGGGAAGCCATACAGGGATGGGGATGAGATGGGGAAACCCTACTGGTATGGGGATTGCATGGGGAGAACATCACCGGGATGGGGAAGCCTTGTCCCATGGGATCAGAGAGGTGAAATCTCACTGGGGTGAGAATCGGATGGGAAAATCCCACCAGGACGGAGATCAGAAAGGTGAAATCCCACCAAGAGGGGATCAGCTGGAGGTAACTTTGCTGGGGTGGGGATCAGATGGGAAAATCTTGCAGGAATGGGTATCAGAGAGGTGATATCCTGCTGGGATGGGGGAAACTTTGCAGGAATGGAGGAGATACGATGGGGAAAGCCCTACCAGAATGGGGTTGGGATGGGGAAAACCTGCAGAGATAGGGATTAGGTGGGCGGGAGCACTGCTGGAATAGGGGAAAYCTATGGGATCAACTGGGATTGGAGAGATGAGATCCTCTCCGGGATGGGAATGGGATAGGGAAATTCCACCAAGATGGAGATCAGCTGAGAAAACTTATCTGGGATGGGAATTGGAGGGGGGAAACCCTGACCGGGAGGGGAATTGCAGAGGTGAAACCCCGCAGGGGTGGGATGGGATGGAGATGGTCCTCTGCGACATCACATGGATGACACTGAGTGCACCGAAGAGATGCACGGCACTGTCACCAAGGGTCCTGTCATTGCAAAGTCCTTCACTGACTATATATGTATACACACTTAAATATATAATATATATATAATATATATAATGTGTATATGTGTATGTGTATACACATATATAATGTGTATATGTATATGTGTATACATATATAATATATATAACATATAATATATATACTATATTATATATAATATATATAATATATATAATATATATAATATATATTATATATATTATATATAATATATATATATAAATTAATATATTATATATAATATATATAATATATATTATGTATATTATGTATATTGTATATTGCATTATATATCATATATCATATATGTATATTTTATATATATATATGTATATAGACATTTTTTTTTTGTACAGTTGACTTTTTCTTGCAGCAAACCTCTAGTGTCATGTTAAACCCCGCACCCTGTGGTGGGACACCACTTCACCACCTGCACCCTACCTCTTGGTCCTGAGCCCTCCTGCATTGCCCTGCATCCCATGATGATGTTCTGCCCCCACCACAAGATCCTGCACCCCACCACACAATCCTGTACCCCATTGCGTGGCCCRTTATTCTGCTAGACAGCTCCTGCTTCCTGACACATAGTCCTGCACCAAAGCATGTGGTCCCACACTGCAGTCCTACATCCCACCACACCATCTTGCACGCTGCTGTGAGGTCCTGCACCCCACTGCACAGTCCTTCACACCCTTGTGTGTCCTGTACCCTGCCATGCAGTCCTGCATCCTGCCACACTGTCCTGCACCACCACATCACATGGTCCTGGATGCCACGCCACCATCCCGCACCCTGTCACAGGGTCATTCACCCCACTGTGCGGTCTCACATGCTACCACGTGGCCCGGCACTCTCTCATAGGGTCCTGCACCCTACTGCATAGTCCTGCACCCATCATATGGCCCTGCAGCCTGACGTGGGGCACCTGCCAGGGTGGACAGTGCCATGTCCCATCATGGAGCCACCAGCACCCTGGGAAAAGCCACAGAGCCAGGCAGGCGTGCACAACCTGCGGTCACAGAGATGAAGCCTGTAGGATGCCTGTGCCCACATCCTTCCTGCTTGTGCAAACGCTTACTCAGCCGCGTAGAGCGAACACATTGCGCCTCCCGCGCGCAAAAGCTCTGCCCTCTGGTGCCCACAGCTGTAGTGCAGTTGTAAGCACACAGACCTGGTGCCTTTCCTCTGCACCAGTGCAATGCCCTCATGCAAGTGCATTGCCCTTAGGTGCACACASCTGGGGTGCAAGGGCACTTCTTGTGAAAATGCACCAATCCCCTGCAATTGCCATTCCTCTGGGTAAATGCATGTCCCTTGTGCAAGTGCACTGCTCCTGCAGTACCTCCTTCAGGCTATTGCAAATGCACAGGCCCCCTCTGTGCAAATGGCACATCCGTCGTGCAAGTGCACTGCCCTGATGTGAATGCAGCTCCTTGGTCCTCGTGCAAGTGCAGCTCTTGTGCAAGCACATTCTTCATGCAAGTGCACTGCYGCTGTGCAAATGCACCTCCCCAGAGCGAATGTTCAGCTCCCTCCCAYGCCAAGGGTATTTCCCTTAGCACAGTGCACGTGCCAGGGCTGCTCGCTGTGCATGCACACTTGCATCCAGGCACCTGCATGCCCACAGCATGACACCCTCTCACTGGCCCCGACTCACTGCGAATGTCCCCTGGTGACACTGTGCAGGGCCCCCCATCTCCAGGGAGGGAGAGGGGACGCTGGGCACAGGGCCCCAGCAGTGGGGACAGCAGCATGAATTATGCATGGCAATGGCACGGCGCGACGGGTGACRGAGAGAGAATATCAAGCGGGAGTGCGGGGACAGCCACGGGGACACCCGACACACGGGGACGTGCCAGGCCCCAGGGACATGGGGACATGCGGCAAAGGGGGACACAGGAACACTCGTAAAGTGGGAACCTGCACTCTGTCTTCCCGCCATTCCTCCCTGCCGCTCTCAGGGATGCAGGGGGCTGCAYGATGCCCTGGAGCCACCGAGGGACACCTGGCACAGGGGCAGCTGTGACTGTGGAGCAAGGCAGCCCCAGCACATGGCTCTGTGCCCCTCTGTGTGGCTCTGTGCGGGGGATGCCGGGCAGTGATGGCACCACGGTGCGGTGTGGCAGCATCAGGTCAGGGTGTTGCAACTGACTGTGTGTGCGTGGTGTGAGCATGTAATGTTACCAGCATGCAAGGCTGCAAGTGTGTGAGGCCATGCATGTGCACAAGCGCAATGCCGCGCGAGTGCAGAGCTGCCAGAGTGTGCACAATGGGCAGCGTTGTGAGCACCCAATGCTGGAAGCGCACGGGGCTGCAATTGTGCACGTGAGCACGTGAGGCTGTGCTTGTGCGATGCTGAGAGTGTGCAGGGTTGCATGTGTACAATGCAGCGAGCATGCATGGGGCAAGAGCAGCAACCTGGGAGTGTGCGGTGCTGYGAGTTTGCAATGCCAGGAGAGCAGTGTTGCACGTGTGCAATGGTGTGAACATGCAAGGGGCTGCAAGTGCGCAGTTTCACAAGGGTGTGGGGCTGTGAGTGTGCAACGAGGTGACCATGCGCAGCGCAAAGAGGCTTTGTGAATGTGCAGGGCTGCAACTGTGCAATGCTGTGAGCATGCACCATGCAAGCGGGAGGCCCTGGGAGTGAGCAGGGCTAAGAGCATGCAATGTGGCAAGGGAGCAGGGCTGCAAGCATGTGCTGCTGCAAGTGGGCAGTGTTGCAAGCATGCAATGCTGTGAGCATGTGGGGCTGTGAGGATGGCTCTGCTGCTTGTCCTCTGCAGTCCCCTGCTGTCATGGGGCCCTGCAACACATCCAGAGTCCCACGATGTGGCCGGATGAGGGCACCCAGGGCGCAGAGCCACTGTGCTGGGGACATCCCTGCCATTACAGAAGCCTCAGCTCTGTTTCCTGGCTAAATTCCCCCAAATTGTCTCTCTCCCTCCTCCRCTGGCCCCTGGTGGTGCTGCATTATTCATCACGGCGGCGGCTGCCGCTCTGGCRTCGTGTTTGATCCCAGGAAATCAGGTCACCTTCCCCCCCTTGCCGTTTTTCATGGAGCAGTCCTGAAATCTCCCACTTCCTTTGCCCTTGTGTTCCCTGGGAGCGTGGAAGCAGAAGCCTGTCTCCCACCATCTCCTCCAGGCTCGCTGCTCCCACCACGGTGCTGCCACCCTGCCCTGCTCAGCTGCCCCTAGTGCTGCCACCCCGTGCTCCTCGGGCACAGCATGGGAACCTGCTCCTGCCTTCAGGCACTGCTGGGAGCATCCGGTGTCACCTCCTGCTCAGGGGCAGCTCTAGGTGCAGCACCCAGGACCCAGCACCCTGCCGTGCCCCCCGAGCYGCAGGCGCCTGGCTTAGGAAAGATTCCAGGTAGCAGCACCCAGGGGCTGCTCCAGGCCTCCCTAACCCCCAACCCTCACCAAAAAAACACCAAAACAAACCAGCAAGCACCAKCCAGGCCCCCTCCTCATACATTACATTTTTATTAAACATCAAATTTTTATTAAAACCAAGGCAAAAAAATCCGCTCTTTCTTGCGGCTTGCAATCCCCACWAAGAGAAAAAGGCTCCGGCCCCCATCACAGTGACACAGAGGCCAACTTGATGAGGCAGCAAGTGTCCAAACGAAACCAGCTTGAGGCTGGGCTCTGCCCAACACTGGGGTCGAGAGGTCCTCCCCGGGMTGGAAGGGATCGCGCTGTGGGAGCCGCTGCAGGGTTTTAACCCCCAGCTTGGTCACAGTTTGCAGGGATAAAAGGTGACATGGGCTTGGCACGAGCCGGCTCCCCTTTGGCCACCCACGTGCGGAGGAAGAGGCCGCAGTGAGGAGGAAGACACGGTCRCCCCAGCGTCCTCCAGCTGCTGGGGAGCTCTACGCTCCCTCCTCCTCCTCTCGCCCTGGCCAGGGATGGGGAGGCAGCAGAGCTCCTGTCCTGCCATGGCTGGCAAAGCCCATAGAGCTTGGAGAGAAAAAACAAAACAAAACTAAAATAAAAAACAAGGAAAACATAAACTGGAAGAAGGCAAGGAAAGGAGGAAAAATTCCCCRAGGGTGCCCAGAGCTGGCGCCGGTGTCAGGGGCAGTCAGCGCGGGGTCCCCTCTCCGCGCGCGTGTCCTCGGCCGCGGTGACACTAGCTGGTCCTAGAGCTCCTCGAAGAAGGCCACGCGGGACTGGGTGCTCTGCAGGGTGAGCTGCAAGAGAGCAGAGGGGASGGCTGAGCAGGGCAGGCTGTGCAGAGCCTGCCAGCGTGGGGAGGAAGCCTGGAGCAGCCACCCTGCCCTTGCCCCTTACCCTGCCATGCAGGAGGCTCCGGTGGGGTTTGACCTGCCCTCAAGGCCAAGCGCTCAGGTCTGGAGCAGGGRATGCTCCGCTTTACCTCCAGGCTCCCACTGGTTTTACGGAGYGACACCTCGAAAGCTCTTGTGAGCTGGGAAAGCCCAGCCCAGGAAAGCTTTTCACAGCACCAGCAAGGCTGCCCTGGAAATATCTTGCCAGCGCYGTTTCCTAAGGCCCTCGAGCAGAGAAGTTTCTGGGGGGGCTCCGACAGCCTTYGCCACTGTATGGTCCAGCCCCGAGAAAGGGCATGGGCTTTGGGCACCGAACCTGCGCCTTCCTCCCGGGCTGCTTTTCCAGTCTGCTCCTGCCCAACCTGCACCATAACCTGCTGCTGCCACCACCCAAACCCCGGCTGAAACAGAGCCCGGGACCCTGGGCACACAGATCCTGGAGGCTGCTGCTGCACAGCCTTGCGCTCCTGCCCGATTCCTCAAATAAATATATGGATGCATAGATATACACATACATGTGCATTAAAAAAAAAAAAAAAGGAAAGAAGCATAAACACAAGACCATTGCAGAGCTGGGGCTTTCTTGGAGTTTTGCTTTTACACAAGGTTGCTGGATTTACCTCATTATTTTTAGGAGGGGTGGGAAGAAATACCCCATCAATGCAGCCAAAACCCTGTTGGAGTAGCTAATWCCCCAAAACAGCATCATGCAACTGCTGCTGCCCCTGCAAAACCCGTGATAAAACCCCAAGCACTCCGAGAGCTCGGAGACAGGAATCACATCCATCCCTTTGTCTGTCCGTCTCTCTCTCCACCCATCCATTCTCCCTCTCCCCGAAGCTGCATTTTCAGTAAAAGCAACCATCTCCGTGTCAGCATGTGTAAATCTCAGCCACGAGATTTAAAGGAAACCTTACTTTCTTGGGGAGTTCCATGGTGGGGCAGATGTCCTGTTCCCATGCCCGGCGTGCCCTATTTGGGAAACTACGTTCCCAGCCTGGCCCCACTTCTCTTCAAGTTCATTTTTCTGGCGAGAAGCTCCCACCCTGTCTCCCTGCCACCCCTTCTCCCCGGCTCTCTTACGCCCACGCTGCCTGTTTCTTCTCGCTGTCGCAGCCCACAGCACTTTTGAGGAGGGAGCGGTGTTGGAAGGAAATGCTTCTTCAAAAGCCGTCCCCAAAATAGCTGACAGCCTGACTGTCTCCCGCTTCCAGAGCACTCCAAACTAAACTCCTTGTTTTCCTTGCAAACAAGGAAAGGGAGCTGCTGGGCCTGAGGCATTTGGCTCCGAGGCAGCACAGCAAAGGATCCCAGTAAGGAGGTGACCTCCCAAATGCTATCTCCTGGCACTGAAGATGCTGGAGAAGGTGCTTGCTGGCCCAATGCTGGTGCTGTTGCAGTGGTGACATGGAATTGGCTGCAGCCGAGTCTGGCCCGCATCAACTCACCTCTGTGTGGCCCTTTGCAAAGCTGCCCACAGTAAAAGTATTATCACAGAGCTGGGTCAAATCCCTTGAGAGTCTCCAAGACACCCGGAGGCCTTGGCCACCTCATGGCACGCGGCAGCACGAGCGAAAGCAGTGGAGTGTCATTACCTGTGGCCCTACACTGCGAGAAGTCCTTGGTGCTGAAGAACAACTCAAGTTGACAGCAGCCCACCCAAACTCCTGCTGCACTTCTCAACAAATCCCGACTGCCTCAGCGAGGGACAAGACCTGCATTTACTCGCTTTCCAAGATCCTGCTATGCCATGAAAGGACGGGAGGAGTTGGGAATGGCGCTGCCAGCATCGTTTTGTCCCAGCCCAGAYGGAGGATGGAAGAACCTCTATGGGAGCAGGAGATTTGATACACGCCAGGATCCTTCAAAGGCTTAAATCCCACTAATAATCCTAGCAGGGCAAGAAGAAAGCAAGGGGAATGAAAGGGTTGTTCCTGTTCATGTCCATGAGAGAGGTTCCCACCGGAGGACATGAGGATGAATAGTGCTTTGTTCTCCCCAATTTTACTGCAGCATGAGTGATGAACTAAAGTCCAGCAGGCTGGAGGGGTAATCCATACAAAAAGCATTAGTGTGTTAGAAAAGGTACTTAAAATCCCCAAAGTTGACGTTTTCAAAGCCACAGTGCCAAAGCCTGTCCACTAGTAGCTCAGGGCTTGTGAAACCTTGCACACAAGTCCCAGGGACCTGGAGGCTGCAATCAGAAAAAGAAACCCTTCTCCAACACCATCTTCCCCAAAGGTTCAGACACGGGAACCAAAGCCAAATTCGTCAACAAAAGCAACTTTCAGGAAGGACAGGTCAGGAGACGCAAGGGAAGGAGYGGTGTGCTGCAGTTGCCCTTGGAATGAAGGCGACCTTTGGAAAGCACTTTGCTTCCATGTCCCTGTTGCGCTGATGGGTCCACTTGGATCCATCCGCTCCCTTCCTGCMCACGGAGGCTGCTGCTTTCCCAGGTGGACACTGGAGGCAAGTCCGAGCAGATGCTTCCTCAGCCAACGCTCGGATGGAGAAACTGCCTCTCCCCAGKCCCAGCCTGAAGAAAGGTCAGGAARAGGCACTAATTTGGCACCCAGGAATACAAGCAGGAAACCTTCCCCATTTCCAACTTTTCAGGGTTGCATGTGGAGGAGAGCCTCAAGGTGGGGATGGTGCCTGTGGCCAACACTCAGAGGCAGCTCCCCAGAGCTCCCTCCTGCTGGGGTCTCACCCCCTGAATCCCTGCAGACACCGGCTGTCCTTGGCTGCCTCTTCTGCCCGCGCCTGCTACCTCTCCAAGCGCACGTGCAGCTTTTGTGCCAGGTTTGCCTCACTCAGAGGTGCTGATTTCTAACTTASGACACGGGCTGCAGCAGCAGCATGAGAGAAGGGGGCTTGCTGCCATCTCTTTTTGAAACTCTCACTTTCCTCCTGCAGCCACCGAGAGGGAAGGCCCTGTTTTATCTCCTTAAGGAAATCTTCCAAGGTTGCCTGGTACCACTGCTAGCTTCCCCGGCACCACCAGCAGGACACAACCAGGTGTGTTCCACAATTTAAGGACATGAACAGCTTGGCGGCCGGCGAGGAAGATGCTCCCCCAGTGCAAAGGATCAAGTGCAAAAGCGAAGAAACCGCGAGCCCCAGCGACGGAGCAGGAGCCGGGCAGGGCGCTGAGTGCTGGGGAGCCGACCTGCACCGCGGGGCGCGAGGCTGGCGAGCGCAGCGCGCGCTGCAGGCAAGCGCATGCACGGGTTAGCGCCGCAGCCAGCGATCCCACCACCACGCGCAGGGTACCTGGGCACAGCCTGCGCAGCGGTCTCAAATGCAGATAGGTCGTCTGCCCTGGGCTGGAGGCTAGACCGGCAAAATAAAACGAACAAGACAAAAAGTCCTCTGTGATACAAGGGACGACAGGTCACCTGTGCAACTGGCCAGAGGGTTGGCATTAGTCAAGCGCTGCTAACCCTCCCCGCCCCAACAACTTTTCCATCAAATGGCCTCTTCCAGCACAAGGGGACAGACCAAAGTCCTCCTGGCAGCAGGAACAGCAGCAGCCTGAAACCACATTCTCTTGGGCTCTGCTGTTAGGCAAAAGTCTTTACTCCTGCAGTGGGGACACACGTGCCTTGGCGCCCTGCAAGAGCGTGGGGATGGCACCGGCGCCAGCTCCAAAGGAGCCACGTCGAGCTGCGCAGTCCGGTTATGGGCCATCTGTCCCACCTTTGAGACAGACCAACAGGACTGTCAACTCTCTACGAACACCATTCAAAAGCTCCTGACAAAAGCAAAAAGAAATTATCATTTTCTGTTTTCACCACAGATG
Organism: Nothoprocta perdicaria; assembly: GCF_003342845.1. Taxonomy (NCBI): domain Eukaryota; kingdom Metazoa; phylum Chordata; class Aves; order Tinamiformes; family Tinamidae; genus Nothoprocta; species Nothoprocta perdicaria. Next base: position 966,207 of record NW_020455478.1, read on the forward strand.
CAGTGTGCGGCAGGAAAAACCTAATGGCAGCAGAAACTTTCTCCGATTCTTAAGATGACAAAAGGGGCTGTGAAGATTTTTATAGCCCTCCCRCGGGAGGCACAGGGACTCGAACAGCTCCGGGCTAGCACAAGCGGCCCTGGAAAATCCCCTCACCGCATTTCCCTGCCCCAATTCAAAAATCATAAACTCTCAACTGGGAAAGCCAGCACAAACGCTATTTTTAAGCCCTGTCAGATGTACCTCTCCACTAAGGCTAGCACAAAGGCGAGGAATTGTTTGGAACTGTTTAAAACCTGTTATCCTCGCCACAAGCTGCAGCCCTGGCAAGCGTGCCATGCCATGGCAGATTTCTGTGTCTTTCCTGGCAATTGGGAAAATGCCTGGGCAAAAGCCTTGTCGATCTGACCATCACATCTCACCGTGCAGGACAGAGGTCTACCAGCCACCAGCTCCACTAGGAGAACAGCACAGCTGACAGGCAAAAGAAAAAGGGCTGGATGCAAAACTTAAARAGGTTTTTCTTCGGATCTTGCACATGTGAGACCTGTGGGAGCAGAGCCCATCACCCTAACTTTTCTCAGCTGGTATTAACTGCAAGCACAAGGAGGGAGGCAAGTGGCTGCAGGAGCTGCAGTGTAGGGAGAAGACATCACCCAGCTGCACTAGGGAAACATTTTCCCATTGGCATTCCCAGTATCACAAAAGGTTATTTGAGAACAGACTGGAAGTGAAGAGTAGGCTTTTTCTACCTGTAAATCAGCCACGCTCTCCTCCTTGTGAGGTCCCAGCCAAGCTCAAAGCTGTTCGCTTGTAATGTATTTATGGTATGGCTGGAATAAGGAGTGAGGGCTTTTCCTGCTCCTGGAGCAACTAGAGTAGCAAACCTCTTCTCAGGGTATCTCTGTCAAGCTTTTGTTGAGGATCAAACCTCAGCAGGTTTGAACGCCTGTTGGGCTTTCCTTCACACCCAACAATTGATCCAATCCAAGTTGGGGCTAACAACATGGGCCCCAGCAGCAGTGGAAATTCTCTGTGCCCCCAGTTTGGAGCAGAAAGCCCAGATCAAACCAAGTTATTATCACGCTTTGTGCAAAAGCTACACCAAACAGAAGGGCAATTTTGTGACGGGTTTTAAACGGTTTAATCAGGTGAGATATAAACGGAGCCCTCAGATACCTTTTTAATAGTGTTGTGCTTGCTGTTGCCTCGGCTGGCATTCTCATTGTGCAATATATCCAGCGCAGTCTCTCTCTCCTTCAGCTTCAGCGCCTCGATCTCTGTCTTCAGCTCATTCAGTTGCTCCTGCAGATGTTTGCTTTTCTCCATATACTCGACCCTAGCGGGCACACAGAACAGGCTTGAGCTTAGCACCAACCATCTGCAGGTGCCTCCATAATTTCACAGCAGCTGAAAATGGAATTTTAGCAGAAACCCTCCCAAAATCTTCATCATTTTTAGTGTGTAGAGCTAACAGCGTTAACTTATAGTGTACTCTTAAGCTGTCCTGAGCAGTCACCCAGACAGCTGACCCTGGAACCAAACTGCAAGTCACATTACTGAAAAAATATATAGCCAGATGGGGGCTGCCAGATTATATTTATACATCTCCCCATCTTCAACTAAACCTGCACTGTGACTTAAGCTAAATTGAAGCAGCTTCTGCATATAAGACTGATGCAAATAGTGTTGCTCTACCCCCCTGCTCACACTCTCTTAAACTCCGTTCACAAAAAGATAGCATGAATTCTTTCAGGTCACTTTCCAAGGGCAAACAACAAATCCAACATACACACTTTGCGTGTTTTTGAGGGATTAAACTGTGAAAGTCATAGGAGTGAGCACTGCATCCAAGATATCACGCAGCTTTAGGATACACAGTATCGCCCGGAGAGGGCTCCCCCAAACAAACAAACAAAACAAAAAACAACAACARTAAACCCCTATAAAGCCACCAAACAAAAAAATCCAGCCACTCTCAAGACTTCTTCTGCAATGAGTCACCTACTAAAGGAAAAAAAAATCCTGTGGTGCTAGTCAGTATTTGCACTTAAATATGAAGATTTAAGTGAAATGCCAGCACTCTAACAAAGATCCTTTCAGAGGGTGGAAATCTGTAGTGAAGTTTATGTCAGCACCTGAGGAGTGAAAAGCACTCTTGGAAGAAGTCAGTGAAAACATGCGATTGCTTTTATCATTTGGCTGCGCTGAGATCCTCCTACTTAGGAAAGTGGGATGCCCTAGTTAGCAGCCTAGGTAGAGAAAACAAACAGGGCTCTTCTTGCTATTTGTAGCTTCAGGCTTTTTCTTTCCAGTTTTAGGAAGAGGTTTTAGCGCTCATTCCTAAACCAGTGCTTTGCTATTTCAGACATAAGAGAGGGTCGGGACCAGAGGCACAAATATCCAGCCTGTGGGATCTGGGGGAGTTTCCCTCGYGCCCCAGGGAGTCTTGACCACATGCTATGGCAAATCCCTTCTACTTTTGTTCTGCTACCCAATGGACAAAGCATATTATTGCTAAAGAGCTTARATTTTGGTCTGCTTTGATTTCAGCTAAATTTAGAGTTTTGGAGGCTGCACTCACACAAAAATGCAGACCAAAGCCCATAATCACTTCCAAGCTTGCCTGYGCACACTTTCTCATACATAAATGTGCCCCAGGCTCAAAAAATAAGAGGTTAAGTCCTAACTTTGTAGGACTTTCATTATCCATGGCTTGCACATACTGCAAACGCACAGGTGGTAGCCTTGGACAGCCCAACGCACCGCAGCCATTGAGCTGCTGTTAACATATTTCTCCTCTTTTCACCTCAAACTGATGCTTATGTGGAGTGTAAAAGTTGCATTTGACCCAACTGTGGTGCTATTTCCTGCAAGTGAGCCAGGTCAGTACCAAACCCAAACCAACGGAGAGCCGCCACTTACTTCTCCTTCTCGATTTCCATGGAAAGTCTCTTCATGTCTGTATCCTTGAAGTCAAAGGAGAGGCTCTCACTGATGAGGTTGAAGCTTGGCAGGTCCGTGGGCAATGCTGTCGCACTGGAGTTCACAGACTGCTGAAGAGAGAGAGAGAGAGAGAGAGAGAGAGAGAGGCCAAATTATTCACTTTTGGTCATACAAGCGTTTCTGTCAATAGATGTTCTGTAACAGAAGAACGAAACTGGAAAAGCCCACTGTGCAAGGAGCTGCTTCTGAATACTTTCACAAGCACAACCTGTTGTTCACATAGGTAATAACTTTTTTTTTTTTTTTTTTTGAAACTGAGTATATTTACATTGTGCTGAACTGGAAGGATCTCATTATTTGCACCAGGGAAGGGAAGGAACATGCATTTTCCTGCGGCAGCAGAGCCCATAATTTCTTCTTTCTGAAGCCGGTATGCCTGCCAGGCTCCCCATGGGACAGATTAAGCAGCTATTTTTCAGCTCGTGATCTTTTAATGCAAAAGCTGTCAAGGACTTTATGGACKGTAGGAGCAGAGCAGCACACAACACTCATGTCTTCAGCACTGGATGGGGTCTGCAGACTCCCAGGTGTTATCACCATCATGGCATTTAAAGTAACATTGGCCAGAAGCTGCCTTTTGAAAGGCATCTGGTAGCTCTTCAAGAAAAAATTACATTAAAAAAAAAAAAAGTGAACTATAAATTGGGTCAATATGACCATAAATTGGGTCAATGTGTAACAGTCGGGTCCTGCGCTCTGGTGCTCTCAAAAGTGTGATCAAAAGGACAGGGTAATCCCAAGGGCTTAACATGGGCTGCAGTTTCAGTGAGCCACACGGAGACGCGCTACGCTTTTTACACAGCAGTGATCTGCAGTTCCACTGCTAGATTTGACTGCAAATACAGAGATAATGCAGGGAATCACTTAACCTGCAGCTGAACACAGACATGGGACATTTACCCTCCTGCAAAGAGCTGCGATATCTCACCTACTGCCAGGCCCTTGGCTTTTTCTCTTTGTCTAAGTGTAAAAAGAGAGAAAGAGAGAGAGAGAGAGAGAGAGAGAGAGAGAGAGAGAGAGGGGGAGGGAGGGAGGGAGAGAGAACAAACTTGCTTTCAGTCATAAATTCTGTCGCTGCTCTAATAAGTGGGCTCATTACCAGCAGAGGAAGAGCTCTTCCGGACTTAAATCATCACTTCTGCTCCTGCAGTACGTTCGAGGAGGCTGGGAGCTGTGGCGCGTGCCAAAGGCAGTTCGGGGGTTTCAGGMAGCCCCTGGTCCCAGTGGGAATGGCTGGCAGCACACCGACTCCTTGGTTTGGTTACAAAGAGCATCATCYAGCTCTCAGAAGGGCACTCAGATGTGCCAGATCTGCTCTGCACAGTAACGGCCCTCACCACCCACCCTGAATCCAGGAGCAGTCTAGGCTCTTTCCCTGCAGAGACCAAGATGAGATACTGCATGTTATAGCTACGGCAGACTTAAAACGACAAGAAAAACACCGTTTTTTACCCCATTTTCAATTGCTGCCAGCCAAAAGCACAACCGCATCAGTTCTGGAGTGAGGTTGGGAAGGGGGCAGTTGAGAACCAAAACTCCCATCTCCAAGGGAAGGGGATGGATCTGCCCCAGCGCTTTAACTGACTGCCACACTCACATCTCATTGCACTAACAATCACAACTGTTCTGCTGGCACTAAAACACTCTTTAGCAATTTTTCAGCATGGGCCTACAGCTTTGGGTTAAGAATGAGAAACAAACAGCAGCATCACCATCACCAGAGAACGAACCGCAAGCACTGCAACCATCAAGTCCTTCCAGCAATTTGTCAGGGTTACTACAACCACTCACTCCCCTCTTCTCAGCACAGCTTTCATGAAGTGGCAACAAACAGCAGGAAACTGGTGCAAGAGTGGGAGCTTAGGAACAGCTCTCAAAAGCACTCGTGAGCCAAGCATTCCCCTGCCGCTTGTGGTAACCCTGCAACTCTCACATGTAACAGTTTTATTCAAGGTGTAGCTCGCTAAGGAGACGTGGATCTTTTTTCGTCTGCGTTCCCCGAGCTGCCACAAACTGCATCACTCCAGTGCTGCATTGAAGCGCTTCCTGGCAGAGCACGGGGGTGAGTGCTACACTGGCAGCAGTCAGCATCACCCTTTGGAGCTCCTCAGTAGCTCCATCCTCTGGAGCAAGGGGTAAATGAGCCTGAAGACACRGAGGAAGCACCAGGCTTCCCCATGGGAAGGGTGTCTGCGATTGCCAGCACCGGTACTTCTCTGTGTGGGGAACTGGGGCAAACCTGACAAATGCTTGTAATTTCAAGTGAGATGCAGAGGAGGCCTTGAGACCTGCCACAAGCAGGGCCCGATGGGCAACAAAGATGACAAGGACGACATGGAAATGAGATGTATCGGGTGGTGAGTACAGCAGCGATGACAAGTTGGGTTGGATCACTGGGGTTGATATCACGGCTCTCAATGCCAGGGGGCTGCCTAACTCTGGCAGTGGGATAACAGTAAAGAGCTAAACCTAGTTAAACCTTCAGGAAGGAGGGGAGGAATCAGGAGACAGCACGGCCTGGCAAAGCAGCTGTGTGCCGGAGGGACGGCAGCCTTCTGGTGGTGGCCTTCCAAACACCTCCATCCCTTGGGCCATTCCAGGCCCCAATCAGGTCCCTCTGCACCAGGTTCCTCTGCACTGGAACAACGTTTTCGGAGCGGGCCTGTCCCCAGCTGCGGGCAACAGAAGAGAATTGACACAATGGCCAGGTCTGCGTCCTGCTGAGTTTGGAAAATAACTACTACAAAGCTTGTGGGGYATGGCAATCCTCCACAAGCTTGGAGAGGAGGGGATCTACCACTTAACTGGGCAGCTTCCCTCTCCGTCTGGCCCCAGCAGCTGCGTCTGGGAGGCCAAGGTTTTTGGAGGAAGGCAGAGCACGATGTGTCTACAAGCAGCCCTCTCAGAGGGATGCAGCCGATGGAGTGGATTGTTTTTTGGAAGATTTTAGGCAGCTCTTAAAAGCTGCCCCCACAATTCAGCCTGTAATGCCATAGGCAGGAATATACTGCAAAACACAGGCCACCCCGGGAATTTACAGAGCAATCCCAGCTCTGCCGCTTTGACTGCAGGCGGTCACAGCAGCAGGAGGCAACCTAGACCCAGAAGGTTTCTAATAAGGCTGCTCCACTCATGTGCAAGCTGAAAGAATTAAAGAACTGGCAGATCCCAGAAACCTAGTGACTGGCAGTGAAACAAGGGCACTCAAAATACCAGGTTTATAAAGCACTAAAATGGCTAGACCTGATTGAGGACTTCTACCTTAGAATTCTTCTCCAACACTGCAATTGCTTAAAAGCTTCTGAACATTTTTGCAGGGAACTTCAGAGCATGAGSATGAAAAGTAACTTCATCTTCAAGTCTCTTCAAGCTGCTCCCTGCAGCTTCARGAGAAGAAGGGGGAAGGAGCCTGCAGGTCCAAACTAAAACTTCAGTGCTGAATGGTTTGGAAACTCCCACATACATCTGCTGAGTTTATTCCCAAAGACATTGAGCTCTTCCCTCATCACCCCGTGGGACAGCGAGGTGGCAGAGCTGCCAGGCACAGCAGGCAGGAGCCGCCAGGAAGGGAGCACTGGGGAACTCTGGAAGGCCCCACAGCACCATGAGAAATGTTGAGGAAAGGAGCTGCCAGACGAACTCARAGCAAAGGACATTTAGTCTGGCATTTAGTCCCCAGTAGCAAGCAGGGCCAGATGCTTCAGAGAAAGGTGTGAAACCCTCCTCCCAGGCTACTGTGGAATTATCTCCCTGTAAAGACATTTCTTTCCAGTGTGTAGATGCACAATGCTCAGCKGAAGCCTGAAGAATGAATTTACAGGTTCTAAACAGCATTTATCCTCATACATCAGGAACAAGGACATACATTTCGTACGTATTCAACACTATTTTAAAGGCTATCACAGAGCTGGGAAGCTCCACTGGCTGAAAAAGTATGGCTGTGGTGTACCTGCTAARTTGGGTTTAAGTTTCCCTGCCTTTTAAGTACACCAGCAGCTCTCTTGCTCTTGCAGGATGAGGCAGAGTAGAGAGGAAGAAAAAAAGAGTGAAGTGGCGTGCTGGGCAGGGTGCCTAGATGAGGAGGGTGAACACTGCAAAATGGTTTTGAACACCTGCTAAGCAATGCAATAAGACAGTTCATACCCCCTACAATGCCAGGAGGGAACCACAAAGTCACGAGAATCCTCCAGGCACAATCCTCCAGGTACATCTACTGTTGGGAAACAGATGACAATGCAGATTGCTCTTACTGTATATGAAGACTTGCTGGTGATCTCCAGGAGCTTTTGCTTTGCCCTCCGCTCAGACTCTCGAGCCTCCTGAAGGTCTTGCTTTAACTGATCAGCCTCCTTTGCTCTGTAAAGGAAAACAGCAAAGGACGGTGAATATCTGATCAAAATTGAGGAATGAAAATAAATGGATAAGTAGGATTACAGTCTAGATACAGGACAGGTTTGGATCTTGTTGCAGATCTCATCTAGAGACATCGTTTGAGCAAAGGAAGTGACAGAGCTGCCAACAGGTGGGATATTGTAAGTTGGCAGTAAAAAAGTCCAAGATGTAAAAGGCCAATTTCAACACTAATATTTCCCCTTAAGCCTTAAGGGCTCCCAAGAATCCTCTGCAAAGGACAGAGAAAGCTGCTCTATTGGTTTGAAATTTGAGGGAAGATTTCACAAGATCACGGCAGAGAAGAGATGGACGTGGACAGCGTTATTGGAAAGGATTACTCTGTTGGAAGGAAATGTTTGCAATCTTTAGTTTGTTCACTATTGAATGCACCGTGGGAGCTGGTTCTGGTAGCAAGAGGGAAATAACAGCTTTAACATACAGTACTGTGGAAGTGAGGGAGCCCTCAAGGCTGGCCTGAAACAGAGACTGCATGGGTGCAAAGGAAAATCAAAAAGCTGAGGGAAACATGAGGACAAAGGAAGAATAACAAAAGTAGATGTAATAACCAAAGAAATGGAACAAAAAAAAAACCCCAAAACACCCACAAACCCAAGTGTCTTTAATGTTGTCAAACACTCTGCTGAATGCAAGTGGGTGTTTGCAGAAACCACCCAAAAGCAGAGGCTGTTTCAGCTGCCGCTGCCAGGATCTGAGGCATGAATGGCAGAGCAGAAAGGAACTAGCCAAGCCTCGAGACCACTTGCCATTATACAGGCACAGGAGGCCACAGGCTTCCTGCAAACTGCATGGACTAATTTGAGGCTTGAAGCACCCATCTCCCTCACTTGTCAGCAGGGAGTTGGAAAGCAAAGCACAGAGGCAGCTGCGAGGTTACCCGCTGACCTCCGCTCAGACTCCTCGGCCATTTTCAGAGCCAACATCTCTGCCTCCAGCACCTTCTGCTCCATCAGCCGTTTCTCTTCCTCTGTCCGGATGGCCGTGGCTTTGATTCGCTGCATCTCCTGCTCGGCCTCAGCTGCTTTCTGAGCTAGGAGCTTGGCCTCCTCCTCYGTGATCTGGGCCTTCTCAGCCAGCAAGTCCGCTGTCTCTTCAGACCTCATCTGTGAATTAATGCGCGTGAAACTATCAAGTGCACTCCGAGTGGCACCCCAAACACCCTCACAGTCCCCACTACAGAGCTCTGAGCTACTTGCTCTGCACGGTCAGTCTCTGTTGCCCACAAGTTCCTCCTGCTTTCAAGTAAGTCATAGCTTTTGCAGGGTGGTCGCCAGCCAAGACCCTGCTGTGCCCAGGCTCTGCCCCAAATGGTTCTCCTGTCACAACAGGCCATTTGGATACAGCCAGCTCCATCCAGCCTCCTGCTCCCTGTCCACTAGCAGTGATGGCAATATAGCTCAAGGACGATCATGATACACCTCTGCCATGGAAAAAGCCAGGAAGAGCTGCTGCACTGTGGCAAACCACCTGCCAGAGACCTACCAGAGCCTCATTGGCCATCGTTGCCTCCTCCTTTAACTGCATCAGTCTTCTCTCCAGCTCATCCCTCGTTCGCTCAGCTTCTTCCCTCATTTGCTTCTCTCGGGCCAGGCGCTGTCGTTCCATCTGCAAAAATGGGTCAAATAAAGTGAGCAATGATGCAGGTTCAGTGCTTGGGGGTCAGAGCACAGGACTGTACTGCATCCTCTGTACTGATCTCCACTACTCAAAAATAYGGGGACTTCAGTAAACTTTTCGCTCCAGCAGGGACATCTAGAGCACGTGGCACAGGGTGGCATCCAGGCAGGTTTTGAAGACCTCCAGAGAAGGAGGGCCAGTACAAACTCTCCACAAGACACAGTATGCCAGAAACCTGTCATCTCTTCCCCAAATAAGCTGACAAATGAACAAGACAAGAGAAACTGCTCTGCTCCTTGGACGCTAATTGCACTCTGGATCACTCACAGCTTTAGCAGCTCCACTTCCTTCTGTGGAAAGTTCTCATCTGTTATCACAATCCACGTCCCTCATGGAGTGGTGCGGGCTCCTAACACAAGCAGGCTGTTTGGAAATCATTTAACCACTGCAGACCCCGGGGGAATGGASAGGGCACACTAGAGCCCATGGTGACCACCTTAGGACATGGCTGGCCAACAAGGAGCCTGACATCTCTTGCTCAGCACAAGCACTTGAATTTGAGAGCTCTCAGGATATGAAAAGCTGCCAYTCACCCTCAGTGCACACAGCGACCTCCCTCATCTCTCCCAGCAGCTTATGAGTCAGCTATGAGCAATATCAGTTTGTGCTTGCATCATTCAACTGTGTCAATGAAACCCACAAGTTCAACACCTGATGTTGATGCCACTAGCATACAGGCACCATGTTGCTCCTTCCAAGGACCTCTCATTCCATGAAGGCTAAGTCCTTGCTGCCTGGAGGAGCCTACGACAGAAGCAAATAGTGCTTCTCCAGTGAAGCTTGGGGTGGTTTCCCCTTACGAGGACCTGTATAACACCCTCCACAGCCACCCCAGAAGCTACTGGGAGGAGAACTGCTTCAGGACAAGTCATATCACAGCTCCAGACCAGCTGAGCACTTCAATCCCACTCCGGTACCATGCAGGTATCCCTGTGAACATGCCCAAATGCAAATGAAGCAGGTTAATTTAACAGCCCCTTGAATACAAGAAACTTCTCGTGCAACACTCTGCTTTGTGTTTTTGCTGCTGCTATCTAGTGGTTTTACTGAGTGAGGAACATTTATATTCAACACAGCAGTGCTCAGATTAGCTGTGTGGACTTCAGTGAGTGGAAAAAGTCTACGAGCAAGAACCAAGTATTCTTGCAATGCACTTGGGTGATACGCGTTCAACAGCTACCTGCCGCTGCCTCCAAAGGGCTGTCTGGGCTGAGCTGCAGCAGCTGGAGATGGCCAGCATGAACGAGCACCCAGGCTGCATGACCTGAAGCACTGCCCTTCTCTAATCACCGKAGAGTGAGAAAACAAGGCAAAAAACTATAGGAAGGCATGTCTCTCCCATCACAGCGCCGCTTTAGTTACATCCGGCTACCACATGCCTTGACAGCTATCCAGCTATGGAGCCCAGGAGTAAAGCAAGGCCAGGAAAGATGCACACAGGCTTACAAGACAAGGCACAGCCTTTGCCTCCAAACTTTGCCATCAGTCTATGGAGACAAGTCAAGAAAACTGGCAAGAAGGGAGCTGAAACAAGATGTTCAGCTCGACCTTCCCTCAYAGCTGCTCCATGCGCTGGATGTCACTCCGGACGCTGCTAGTCCCTGCATGTCTCATTTTGGTTCAGACAGGTTATATGAGATACGTCACTCACCTGCTTCCTGGCTTTCTCCTCTCTGGCCTGTGCCTTCATCTGTTGCACCTCCAGCGAGTCTGCTTTTCTTCTCCTCATGAAGAGATCGTGGTTCCCAATACACAGCTGGAGAATCTGCTCCAGGGCAGGGTAGAGAGCAGAAGGAAGCAGTTGCAACATGGTGGCAGGGAGGTGATTTGTGCTCCAAACACAAAAACCAGGGACTGCTCTCGCTCAGTGCTCAGAGGCACCTTCAGCCACTGATCTCAAACGCCACCAGCTCTGGCACCCGCATGAGCCCAGAGCTGTAGCACAGCCTAATCCCCACGCCAGACACCATTTCCTTGGCTACTGACTCTTTATAGAGACTATTTTTATGCTGCATGTGCTGGTAGCACAGCATGATTCTGTGCAACCACACATGATGCCAACCTCAAGAATGTATTAGCCCCAGTAATGAAACAGACTTCTACAGCTTTGGCCAGTTCCTCACTTCTCTCCATCTCTGCTCCCTGCCTTTTTTTTTAAGGTTTATAATGAACTTGCACCTTCTTTGAACAGAATGTTTAAGCTATTGGTGGTAAGAACTGAAATATGAAAAACATATGAACATGAAGTTGATCAAAAAACCTCCATGGAGGCCTTCAGCTACCTCTGCCACAGGTTTTTGAGCACTGGTGTGATTCYCTCTATGGTGGTGAGGAGCAGGAGAAATGTCAAGTCCAAAGAAAGGTTAGCAAAGAGTGAAGTGTATGCAGGGAAATATAAGCTCAGCTTATTTTTCGGTAACAAGAACGAGTTCCTCAGCTTTCTTTTCTTAGGTCCTAGTTAATATGTCTTCCATCCCACAGATCACAGCCTACCTCCTTTAGAGTTCAAGGCCTTTCAGCTCCACAGATTTGGTGTGCCTGGGAAGAATGAGACCCACAGACAGGCTGTGCCTYTGCGAAGCAGGCCATGGCCCCATGGTTTATGAAGCACAAGGACAGCCCACAGGATGACTCCTGTCTCTGATACACGAGGACCATCCCCCTTCTTCCTTCTGCAGACCTGAGAGCTGCTTAATGACAGCACACGGCTCCCAAAAGCTCCCTTGGAGACCTCAAAAAAAAATTCCCCGGAAGAGCATATTCTTGCATGATCCCCAGAAACCACCACTGCAGACCACAGGAATCACGTCGTCTGTGAACTTACCAGCTTATTCACACGCAGCTTTGATGAATTGAATTTAAAAACATCAATCTTTTTGTCCAACGGCTTAATCGTAAACTGAAAGGAGGAAAAAGAAACAGGTGAGAGAGAGTTACCAGAGAATCCAGTGTTTAATCAAAATGCAGCTATGAAAGTCTCCCTGGAAGTGTCGGCTCAGAAGAGGTCAGCCATGCTGGACAAACACTGCTAGGAGCTCTTCCTACAGCTTTRGGCTAAGCAAGAGAACTAGTACCAAAAGCAATGAAGTCACAACTGGTCTTTGGTCCAAAGATTGCTAGTGCTATGAAATGCAACAAGAGYGCAGCTGCCTTCCAATTGCGATGCCAAATGGCTGGGGCACTCGGCAGAACACCTGGCACCATGCAGGGGTGGCTCATCCACCTCCAAAACCCAAGCAAGATGCTGTTCTTCTGCAGGCTGTTGAGAACTAAGTGCAATGGAGAAAATTGAGTCATGTGTGCACAGAGGATGTCAGAAGAGCCAGCTCAGTGACCCAACAGAAGGGAGAAAGTGTGAAGAAGGAATACAGAAAGAGGAGCAGTCACCCATCTCATGGACATCTCCGCTCTCCATCAATCCCTTGGTGAGATTTTTCTTTGAAAAGTGCTTCCCAGAGAGTCAGATGTCCTTCCAGGACGCTTTTCAATCTAAAATACCATGCCCTCACTCCAGCTTGTATTTACATTTCGTGAGCCAAGTAAGGCAGCTTTAGCCCTGAGTTCACCCTTGTCCAAGTCCTTCCCCATGCCAATTCTCTTGAGAGGATGTGACGGCAGTGCCACATTCAAAAGTTTTGTCAATACAGTCCCTGGATAGACAGATGACTTGGGACTAGCAAGAGGGTAATTCGGGAGATTGAGTGCTCCGCAACACTGCGTTTTTTGGAAGGCAGGCACATACTCCATCACTCCCCCACAAACTACAAAAATAACCAGCTGCAGAGATAGCACTGCAGCAGTCTGTATCCATTAAACCCGGCCCATTTGTCAATACAGTGCACTGCCTGAAAAGGGCTCGGCAGGATGTGCCTGGCAGTGTTTTGTTTTGTTGGTTTAAGAGCCAATCTTCCCATCCTTTTGCACGGGCAGACATGCCCAAATGTCCCTGGATTTTKGCCCCAGCACGACCCACGCGAGTGACTGCTTGCAGCAGCAAGAATAGGCCAAGGAGGAGTTTTAGCTGCACATAGCAGTTGATACTTGTTACAGAGACTAAATACTTCTGCTGTGTCAGCTGCCATGCCCAGCTATTAGCTTGTTTACTGTTGCATCAGCTCTACTTTCGGTCATTTTAGCTCATAGATTATTGACCTGATAGAACATGGCAGGTCTTTACCCCAGAGAAAGATCTGCTATCATCTTGTGTCAAGRTCTGGCAGCAGAGATTTCAATCCCCAGAAAAGGGAGCTGGTCTGTTTTACTAAGTAATAGAGCATTTTAGTTATAAGGAGGGAAACGTGTGAGTCAACTAGTCCACCATGGGCTTACTCCTTACAAAACTTTCCATGTCCTATAACAAGTGCAGCTAGTGAGAAACCTTTAACTTTCATTCTGATCAATATTAAGCTTTTTAATTAAGTCGTTTTCTAATTGAAGCACATTTTCTTCCTTACCATCAAGGGAGGTAGTTTTCTCTGGGAAGTTCTCATAGACTGAAAAAAATATCAGCCGATGGRCTATACTTCCACAGCCCACTTTCCTGCTGCTCTCAACTAAGTTTGGTGGCCCACAGTTCAGAAGGACATCTGCATTTATATCTTGGGTTTAATAGAAGTCTACCCAACAGCGGACTTAAATTACTCAACCGCCTAAAAGAAAATTCCAGCTTTCCTGCCCAGTCTGGCAGTCTGAAAGCTCAAAACAACTTAATATAGCAAGATGCAAGAGTTCCCCTTCTCAAGAATGTTTTTTACGATATTTAACAATATAAGAAGTCTCTGTGTGTCATGGTTAACCCCTTGTATGTCCATTTCTGGAAAACCTCAGAAAGCCTTAAAATTACGGTTTTTATAGGAGTGGCTCAGCTTAGCTAAGCTGGTGAGGGSAAGCACAGCAGAAAGAGCAGCTAAGAGAAATTATTTCAATTGTAATCGTGGTCTTAGGGGAGAGGGCAGATTTAGCTGTACCTCTTTATCACTGTACGAAATATTCCGGATCTCATTCCATGGGAAGGAGATTTTGGGGGTCAGCCTGTTGTCTGGGTCGTAAATGTGAAGACCCAAGGCATCGACTCCAAGCAGCAGTTCAGTGCCCTTTTTATTCTACAGAGGAAAAGAAAAGAAAAAYCTGTTATTCGACTTGGCCATGAGTTGACACATGGAGCCACCATGAACGTCCCCCAGCCCTGTGCAGTGACCCCACAGTGCTGTGCATTAAAGGGGCTTCTGCCTCCCACGCAGCTGGGGGTGAAGCGCACCACAGCAGCGATGCTCAGCGCACCGTGGCCACCCTTCACGTCTGCAGGCTCTCCGAGGCTCCTCCTGAGCAATCTTAGCGACGCAGAAGACTAACACAAGCAGCTCAGCACGCCTCAAGAACATGTCCCGCTGCCTGCACTCACCCTAATCGCAAAGTAGTTCACTCCATACATCTCCAAGTCCTGAGCTATCTTCAGATACTCCATTTCTGCTTCATCTCTGTCAGACAGGAAAGAAAGAAAGGCAAAAGGTAAAGATGTTTGCCAACATCAGAGAGACAGCTGGCTCATGCTGATCTCCCAGGCTCACACCATGTATTCAGACRCTGGCTGGCTCTACAACATAGGCCAAGCCTGTATTTGCTGGCAGGATCAGTAACAACCAGTAGTAAATTCTTGATGGCATCTTAACAGCCGTTAACGCCTGCCCACTCCAATGCAGCACTTCAGGCCACRCTTGGTTCCTTTCCTAATACCTAAAACAGAATGGGGAAAAGAAAAACAAAAACAAGCAAACAAAAAAACCTGCGGGTCTGACTGTTTCACAACAGTCCTAAATTCTCCCTAGGATCCTATCAGTGAACAACAGGATGCTTTCAGAGCAACCAGAGAAAGTGCTTTGCCCCTCTTGGGTCTGCCCTATCCATAGACCTTCACGAAAGTGACCCATAATCCTGCATGGACACAGTTTCTGTGCGAGAAAAGTTAAATTCTACAGGCTTAAAAGTGAGCTTGATATGATCCAATCAGCATGAAGTATTGCACAGTTTAACTAGTTCCGGGGTAATGTRGCTGAAATAATGAGCGGAATAGACTTGGCCTGGCTTTGCATTTTATGTCTGCCACACTGCTTGGCTGGAAAAAGGCAAAAAAACCCTCTCAAAGCAGCTTCTCACTTCAGGCAACACAGGCCACATTTTTCACTGGATAAGCTCCCTTTATACTCCCTTCTGCCTAGTGCAACTGCTGGAAAGTGGTTCACAGAGCTCATCCAACTCCTGTCAAAGCTGCCGARACCCTCCAGTCGAAGGGACCATTGAGAAGCCTTGGGTGATGCTAGCACATGCTCACCTTGCTCTGCCACGGTGCTCGGCATACCAGGCTGTTATTCTCTCTTCCCACATCTCTGGAGTCATCTGGTAGAGGTTTATCACCTGGTACACACAGCGGGAAAGAGACCCAGTCATGCTGCTGCTTTCACCAGCCTCCTCACCCAGCAAATGAACCAGAAATCCCTCAAACGTCTCCATCACAGCATCCCTGTTTCTAGTGGGTGTGCCCAGCCCGGCTCTCTCATTCCCCTGAGGTTCCATCACCCTAGTATCTCATAAAATGCAACCAGGAAACCCACTGGAAAGAAAATCCATGATTTTATTTTGCTTAATATATTTCAGGATTTGAATTCTTCTCCCTCTGCACATCTTTCCAGACTGCTTCCCATGGGAAAGGAGCCAGAYCCACAGACCCTTCAGTACAATGGGCTTCAGCACCTAAACTGCCCCCAAACCTGGAAATTCACCCTCATGCTCTGCTGAGCCCTTTACCCGCTTCGGCAGCAGCTCCTCCTGTGCCAGAAAGCCTCGCTTGTGCACGTTGGGGTCATAATCACCGTACTGAAAAGGAGCAGAGACAATTGAGCTGAGGCTGAGTCAGGAGAAAGAAAAAAGTGAGCAAGGGGGAAGCAGTAAAGCAGGAAAAAAAAAAAGAGATAGAGTGAAATAATAAATAAATAAATAGATTCACCCTTACAAAGCAACCCCGAGGGATTGGGTATGCTTCAGACCTGGTGAAGTGCACGGAATAATTCCTTATGCTTGTTGAGATTTAAATCTTTCAATCTTCTGGAGTATTGCGTGAAACAACCGGGAAATAAAACATCTTATTCAAAGCTGAGGGTCTCYGAAGCGTGTGTGAAAACAAATTTGCTTCCTGCGTGGGGTAGGAACCAACTAGTAACCAGCAATGCAAATAACCTAGCAAGTTTCAGAGGATGACAGACACAAGGCACACGCAATAAATCCGCGACATCATTCAGCTAGCGAGCCAAACTCCTCGTGTGGCATCTCCTACTTATACGAGACACAGCACTGCTTTCTCAGGGCGTTTTGCAGGAGAAACGGCCTTTCTTCTCCTGCTCTTCTGAAGAGCCTCAGCTCAGAAAGTCCAAAACAGCAGCAACTGACAACAACACAGGCATGCTCATGTCCAGACCGACATTGCTCATGGAAAAAGTCAGGAAACTTCCCAAACCTGCCAGGACCTTGATGCCGCTTGACTAAACCCGCGCTCAGCACTGTTGGCCCAGCCAAACATCCTTTAAGCAGCAACGGTTCATACCAGGCAAGTAGGGATTAAMGGGGCAAATACTCATGTGGAGCCAGAGCAGATGCAAAGGAAGCAGGCAGCAATCAGCACCAACTCAGCTTCCAATCCAAACAGCAAACACGCTGTGGATTTCACTCAGGAGGGTGCTCGAGAGAGGGTGAAGTGTCTCTCTCCCAAGGCCTACAGCTGTTCCCAGGAGAGACATGGTGCCTGAACTGAGGGCAAAAAGGAGCAACAAGGAAAAGGCAGTGCTGGCAGAGCCARCAAAACTCTGGTAACCTTGGGCGCGCAGAAAACAAACCACTTTGGGCGATAAAAAGAACAGCAAATAGGATTAACGTGATTATTTTTTGTTGGGATCTGCTAGGAAGATCCAAGGCTAAGTACGGATTATGCGGTTTTCATGTCGTGAAAAATACTGCTGCATCCCAAAGGGATGTTTGTGAAAGGCTGGATGAGAACACTAATTATTCACAAGTGGGGGAAAGAAGATAAAAAAAAAAAAAAAAAATCAACAAACAGCCCAAGTACTCAAGTACTGCAGTATATGTTGGCTCAAGTGATTTGGCAAATATATCTTTAAAGCCTTTTTCAATTAAATCATTATTCCARAACTGTCAGGGAAACTCAGTTCTTGTTAATTGAGCTGCGTGATTAATATTTCTGTTTACACGTGAAAGTTGTCCTAACATCAGTCATACACCTGGCTTATGTTGCCTTGCGCAAGTATGGTATGCTCAGTTCCAAACTATTAAGGAAAAGTACTAAGTGTTTTGGGAAAAAAAATAAACAAAACCCATATGAAAGCCGCCTTCCTGCATGCTGAAATGCTGGATGATATGAACATGCCTGCCTCACAGCAATGATTTGCATTCAAGGGCCAAGAAAAGGAAAAACATCTTGAACATTATCTTTTTTTTTCCGCAAGGAAGTGTTTTGCACTAGAATTTATGCCTCTCCTCACCATTTAAAATGTGGAAGCCCTCCAACAGAGCTGGTTTGAGCGCAAGAGGGGAAGCACACAGCAACTCCCCAGCTCAACACCAGCACAAAGAAAGAAGCTTTTCTATGTGTTCCATGCACACTTGCTTTATTATTTCAGGCAGGTGGGTAACAGCAATATAAGGCAGCCCTGCTCTCATTCGAACAGCTACAGGCACAAACACAAGCCTGTATCAGGCTGGTTTGCCTCTGTTGATAGAAATTAGCACATCTCTAATGAAAATGCTGTAATTATTGGCCACCTTCTGACCCAGAAAGGTCATCTGGACCCTGGCAAAGCCGCTGCCACCGTGAGGCACTGGAAGGAGCTGACCTTCTGCGACACTTCTTCCCAGCTCCAGATGGAGGATTTTGCCTCCAGATTCCTTCTATGCTGGAAAAAAAAAAGAAAACTGATGGGGCAGCCCAGCCTGAGTCCTGCTTAGTTGAGGAGAGCCGCAAGGAAAAGTCCTGCCYGAAGCAGACTCCAAGGTGTGTTAGGTAGGACAAGGAAGGGCATCTATCTCCCACTGAACAACCTCTTTGCAGAATCAAARTTAGCAGATAAGAAAAAATGCTCCGATCCATTTGCTCCCCTTTCAGGGCAAGCGAATATCGAGTGAATCGAGGGTGTCCCTGAGCCCAAGGTGAGCAGCTGAGCCGCAGGACGAGGCAACGTGAGAGCGCAGCCTGCACCMAACTGCAGCCTGCTCCTGGATCAGGAGGAGAGGAGACACAAGTTAACAGGGTTCAATATTTACCCAAGAGTTTATTGATTTTGGCAACAGGAAAAGTCATCCCCTACAGATCTTCAGCTCATTAGGTCACAGGAGAGAAAGCCAAGTGAGTGTTTGCTCATGTGCTTCAATGCAAGCGATGAATGTTTGATGCAAATAGAAACATTTTTAGAAACCACTTGTTTTTTACAGGCTCGCACGTCTCTCACAAAACATGTTTTCACCAATATGGGGAAAAAGCTTTCTAGTAAACGCAAATATTCACCGTCAAGCAATTCTGTTATGTGCCACAGAGCTCTTGGACTAAATTGGGCATAGACTGAAGGGGTAGGAGAAACATTAGCAAGCAAGCTAGGAAAAGCAAGTTTGAAGCGCCAAGGACTTGGATTCATGGAAAAAGCTCAGTGCTCAACTATGAAGGCACTTAATCTAGGCAGAATTATGCAGGTATTGTGATAAACAACTTTGAGTCCAACCTCTTCTCCCACTTGTTACAGGAACACCCCTACCTCATCCCTCAGAGCACTTCTGCTATCTCAGGAGCAGATCTACTATAAGCTCTCCAAAGCTGCATGCTGTCCTCCAAGACTGCAGTAACGTTAACGAACTGCGGCATGCAAAAATAAAGTGGTTATCATGAAGATGGGGAGAATCTAGGGGAGCAATGGAAACACTAGTCGCATGGCAGATCTGCCAGAAGAAAAAAAAATAATAATAAAAAAAAAAGCCATGGCCTATAGAAGCTCCTCTGCTCCTGTGATAATCTACACTTCAGAAGGCAACTAAGAACAACTCTTCTACAGCTCCTCAGCTAAGCCCTTGTTAAAAAGTCCTTTTAAGAGACTGCAAAACTCTGCAAAGTCACAAGGCAGTTAGAAGAACTGGTGCAGAAAAGGCAACACCACTAATGTATTTCCTCACTTTCGAATTTTTGGAAAATAACAATCAACAATAACAAATATAATTTTTTCCCATCCTCCTCTTGCTCAGGCAGGAAGCAGACACACTGCAAAGCACCTTCTCAGGAGCAAAGCTACCCCCTGCCCAACGTTCACAGGCAGATGGAGACCCTGCCCGGCTCCTCTGCGCCTACCTTGGCTTGCACTGCATAGGAAGCCAGCAGCACTGAAGCCTCGGGAGGGCAGTAGATCTTCTCATCCAGAATCTGCTTCTTTACCTGCACAGAGCAATGAAGGGGTTTAGTGGGGCTCTGCAAAAAACRACTGTCACAAGAGATGGTTGCAGTTTAACTACAGCTGCCAACCAGCTGGTTAATGGTTTTTATGCCTGGGAAATCTCCAACGGGAAGAGTGCAGAATTTTACAGGTTGCCTTTTTCAGACAGGTTTGCAAGAGGAGCTAGATTTATACGCAGAAAAGAGCRAAGCCTGCATCTTGTCGCTAAAGGCAGGGCGGGAAAATAATCTCACATGTAAATACATAGATAAAACCTCTTCAGACATAAGCTACGTGTTGGAATGACATCTGTGYGCTGCATTAAATCGAAAACAACAAGAAAAAAGCAAGCAGATATTTTTTCCTAGGAGATGGAGGTCTTGCTCGGAGTCACTGTGCACCGGTACTCAATGCAGATACTCTTCAGTTCCTCTGGGCCAAGCAGGTCCGTGGGTCACCTCCAAGGGCAATCCCAGCASAGCCACTGTACGGCTCCCACAAAGCCCCGCTGTACACTGCCTGGCTTCTGCGCTTTAAAAAATTAAATGCATCCTGCTTGATTTTTTTTGTTTTGACACAATTTATTTTCCCTGAATATAGATTAAACAAAAGAAAGGCTATTTCCACGTGAGGCTTAAATGGATTGTCACGGAGATACTGTTAACACCATTTTGAATTTATAGTCTATGTTGTGTTCTTAAAGTCTGTTAAAACTTCATCACAAAAGATATTCTCCTGCATTAAGATAAATCGGAGAGCWTGCAGGCATATGCATGCTCCTGCTTCCCACATGTGTTATGTGTGTACAGTCTCCTTTCATATTATCAGAAATCCTAGCAGAAAAGTGATTTACAAGCTGCATTTACAAAAAATCCAGCTTTTTTCTGCTTTTTATCTCTGATTTGTCTAAAACATTCCAGAATTATTTTTTCTCTTCAAGGAAAAAGCCTGTGGCAAACTGGACATTTAGAAATATCCATCAAGAGACAGTGGAGCACAGAACAGAGCTGGGAAAATTAACAGAAATATTTTGCGTTTAGAAGCTCTTTTAGTCCTGAACACCAAAGAGCAGCTTTGGAACAAAGAGGACCATCGGTGGGCCAGTGAGGTCATTTTAATACACATTTTAAGCTGGGAGGGAAGGGGGAAGCACACTATTTTATTTCCAAGAGCTTTCAAATGCAGGTTACCTCTACTTTGGTGTAACAAACTTAAGAATACAAGTATCCCTTATTTTCAGCCGTGTCAGATGAAGAGCCAGGTGCTTCATTGGAAGTGGCTGATCATTTCCATCACAATCTGGGATCAGGTCTCTACTGCCTGTTACCTTCCTGCCTGCCTCCAAAGTCTTTTGCGAGGTCACACACCCCTTCACATGAAATGGTTTCAGCTAAACTGATATTTAGCTGAACCAGAGTGTGCTTCTGCTAACAGGGCTTCATTTCCCAGCTAACTTGATTCCCAAAGACAGAAGATGGCACTGTGCTTTGTCAAGCCTCCCAGGCCAGGCCCCACACTCGCCAGGCACTTACTGCGCAGTGTGGGTGACAGTGGGGTAGCTGACACCAGTGGTTTTCTCCTACTTGGCTCTTGCCATCAGCTTCCAATCTGGTTGGGTTTCCAAGGTTTTCCCCTTCTCCAAAGATTTGGAGATTGTGAGGAAGAGGTGAATGTCACTGATCAGGCACAGGCTGACTGCAGTGGCTCCTTACAGCAGGGTACCCGTGTTTCACCTACCAGTACTCTCAGGCCTAAAGACAAGGGCCAGCTCCTGCTGCAAACGCAGGCAGGAGGGATCCAAGGTCACGTCCTTCACACCCAGTAAAGCCATTTTCCTTAGTCACAACATATTGATATCACTGATGACCAGTTTACCCAACCTGCAAATCTGGGCAACTGTTATTGCTCCATCAGCGAAACCATCTTTGTCCTGTTTGCAAACATTTTTGTTACAGTTGAAGACAACTCCTTTCATAGCAGGGGCGAATGTAACAGTGGAGGCAAACACTTTGGTAACTGAACTTCTCAGACTCTGCAACCCTCCTGGTGCTTCTGCCTGTCCTGGCTTCTGCCTCTCCAGAGCTGGGAAATGGGTACAATAACTATGCTCCTACCTGAAGGAAGAACAAGTGCTGGGTGATCTCCTGGACCAGCTCCTCTTCTGCGTTCTCGGGATAAAATTTGGCCAGGAAGTGAAAGGTGACCGGCTCCTCGGTGGGAACATCGTGATCCAGCACCTGGGGGGACACAAAAACCCTCCAGTTACTGCTTCCTGCCTCCAAAGCACTGATGTCTCTTGGAGCCAAGAAGCAGCCTCCCTGTTCTGATTAGCTTTTGTCAAGCATTTTTTGTGCTTTGCAAGCTAAGTGGCCCAGAAACCACAGTTAAAAAAAGTATCAGAAGAAAAAAAAGGGGGGGAGAGGAAGAAAAAAGGCAGATTTCTGACGTTTATAACTATACAAAATAACAAATGAGGCAGCAACAAAGAGCATGAGGAATGAGCTGCTTGCTCCAAGCCAAGGCTGATACCAATGGGCTGTGCATGTGCTGCCCGTCTCGCTCTGCCACAAGCGGGCTCCCACTTGCTCCTAGTTTTGCTGGGCACCAACATTTCTGCTTGCTGTCTTTTTTTTTTGTGCTGGGGGTGTCCAGCTTGGATTCATCTTGGTCTAAAACCTCAGAGCGACATGAGGGATGTGTCAATTAACTGCTTTTTATTTTTTTTTTAGCACAACATAATTTGGGTGCAAGCAGCACCACAGCCAGTGCTTCTCCAGCTAAGTGCTGACCAGCTCAAGAGAGGATTCCCTCCTGCAGTTCCCTTGCCTTTTCTTTCCATTCTTCTTCCTCTGGCGCTTTTGACCATCCGGAGCCACAGCAAACACAAAACAAGAAGTCAACATTTGGAAGCATGAGTGATTCTCTAAAAGAAACCACCAGGCCTCATTTACATTCAATTTGATGAAAATCTGGCATCCTCAGCATGCCTGCCTCCAAAATGCCCTAAGGGGATCCAGGTGAGCAGCCTTATAGACTTGTGAAGGATTAGGGGCAAATACCACCTAATTCTTCTTGTTTTGACTTATAATGTGAATGGTTCTGAGGTTTAAATGCACTTCTCCCAATTCTCTTCTGTAGCACACCTAATGCACACCTGTAATCAGGTGTGGCAAAAGAAAATATATCCTCTTTCCGCACTGCACACAACATCACAAGGGGAAGTTCCAACCTTCTTGTCCATTTTCAGCCAAGCCACCGTGTCCTTGATGGTGTACTGAAGGCCGAAGAACCAGGTTTCCCGGAGTCCCAGCGTCCTGCACACTAAATCAAACAAGTCCTTCCCTTTCCACTTCACCTGCAAGAGAAGAAGGAAAAGGCAGAGGTGTAAAGAGTGATTTCAAAAGTTCTTTCTTTTCTGTTCAGCCAAATAAACTCTTTTCAACTTCTCATATGTTTATATCCCATAACTTTGTGTTTGAAAACGTGCAAGAAGTATTTGGTAGAAATAAGAAAACAACCTAGCCAAGCACCCTTTATATCTTCCCACTTGCTCTTAGCTGCAGAATATCACCTCTCCTGCGCTTGGGAATAGAAGGAGGATTTGTTATGCCCTACAGCACAAAAAGAGAGCAAGATCCTCATTTTTTTTCTGACAACACATCAAAGTCAGCAGCAAATCCAACAAGGCCATTTTAGTTCCTCCCAAGTCATATACTGCTCAGTGGCACATATTGACCAACAATAAAAAAATAAATCTAAAGGCCCTAACTGCAACTTTAATGCCCCAGGGAGCCCTGAGCAATCTTGCAGCTGCTCTGACCTTGTTGCTGCAGTTTGTTCTTAAAAACTGAAGTTTAGAGAGGCAGAAAGAGAGCAAAACAGTTGCAGCTGCCACATCACATCCCTGCTGCTACCCACTGCCACCTTGGGGCAAAGAGGAGCAAGTTTCACAGAGCTGTGATTARAAACCATGAATTTTCTGTGTTTAGCCATCCTCCAGTTGCCACGATGAGCTCTGCTGTGGTATAGGATGTTGCAGAACCCAAACTCCTTCCTGGCTGTTATTTCAGGAGGATGTAGAACTCCTCCGTTCAAACTAGAGCACGACGGACGTTACAGTGGGGGTTTTGCACCATTTCTGCAGGCACTTCTAAAAGGGTAGCACCAAAGGGCTCGTTCTTAACTTGGATTAGACTGCTTGGCAGGAAGTTTTGTTGGCTTCACCTCCCTTTTTTCCAAAAGCCAACATTTCAACCTGCGAGTCCGGCACGAGCAGGGCAGGAGGCTGCAAGCCTGCRGTCAGTCTGCAAGTCCAGCAGCGAGTAGGAGAACATGAGCGTTGCACACTCACCCTGCAATTTTAATGCAGAATTATTTTCCCCGATCACTTCTGTGTCAGATTTGATATTACCGCTCTGCCTTTGGACTCATGCGCTACAGCAGAAATATAYGTTTAAAGTTCCCGACTACATGGTGTTGAAGTTTCCAGTCATAACAGCACATCCAACTGTGCCAAATTCACTTCATTAAATACCYGAGTGCAACAGCAGCCACCTTTATTTCAGCATACGCGATCTCACCCCATGCCTCGGCGCTTAAAACAACGATCCGCATTCAAGAGGCATCTTCTGATAGTCCATCCCCAACTGTTTTACGGACCTGCAGGCCCTCAGCCTGCCTTACCCTTATTTCACAGGCTGCGTCTCATTAACTGTCACATTTCTGGCCATAAAATACAGGAGTGTGCCTGTGCTGCGGAGACCCGTTTGTGCAGAGCCGAGCCAGAAAGCGACCTGGTGCCGCCACCTCCCGGTCTTTGCCAATTCTGCAAGTAGTTGGGAGCTCTCCAAAGGCTTATTGTTGAAAATTCCCTCTCCGTCATCTGCCAGAGTGGTCAGCAAAATGCTATGTTTTTTTATAGCATATACACACGCACACACATATAAAAATAAAAGCTACATGACAAAATCGAACCTTAATASGCTCCCCATCCAAAGGAGCCAGGCAGCCTGCAGCACTGCCACCTCTGAGTCCGGATCCCCTCATTGCTGGTGGCCAACACGAGCGGCAGGTCACGCAGCTGCCCGTGGGCGTGAAGGGGACATGGTGGGAGGGAGAGTGCTGCAAAAACACAGGGCATGAGGGGGGCAACTGCCCTCCCACTGACCGTGGAGAAACAGTGAGCACCTGTGCAAAAATCGGTGCAGTCAAATGTCTTTAAGGAGGGCTGAAAAATGACTCTTCAACTGAGCAAATCGTTTTGTCTCGTGCTAATTTGATGCTTGATGTCAAAGAGAGAGAAGGCAGGCGCTCTTCAGAGGATGTTACGGCCAAAAAGATTGAATGGAAAATGCGAATGGGGTCCTGGGAAGCTCCTCTAGCTCCTTGTGTGTTTCTTTCCAGGAGCCGTGTAGAAGCAGCAAGCTTTATAGGAGGGCAGGGCATCATTGCACAGACGCACAGGTGGATGGCAGAAAGGGGGTGGTAGGCAAGAGAGGCAGGTGGCCGAGACCAGACACGAAGCAGCACACATCCTGACAAACACGCAAGTGATACCTGCTCCTCATCCCTTCAGGAGATGCCTGAACAAGTTTACAGCTCAAAATGAGGCAAACTGGAGAGCACAGACCATATTTACCCTTCTGAAGCAAAACAGCAGCACGACGGTTCCCAGTTTCTATCTGCATTTAAAGCCCATTGAGAGCAAATCAAGAATCCAATAATTACAATCCTTTCATTTTCTTAAATAAGCAGGTGTCAAATGATTCCAATTGCCACTTACTGAGCTACAAGATGGAACTGTAAAAGTTATTTTTATTTACTAATGCTCCCAGACAACTCAATAACAAGCTTTTAATTAAAAACTATTGCTGCTAACCACAATGCAGGCTGGAAACACATCCCGGCATAAAGAGGCATATGTTTGCTGAGCCGGGCATGTTTCTTGGTGGCTGCTTGAGATGGAACACGGCAGGTGTGAGGGAGGACAGCCCCTGTGCCCCAGGCTGGCACTAGAACAAGCAGAAGAGGGAAGGGAGTCAGTAATGGCCCAGGGCATTATTTACGATACTTAGATCTGCAATCTAAACAGTTATGTAGCAATACGATGCAGGGAAGAAGCAGCAAGAAGGATCTTCCCCCTCCAGAGCCCTCTCATCTTCTCAGGACAAGGCTAAAGACACGCTCAAGTCTCACCAAGGCAAGACCAGGCCTGGGCGCTACTGCTGCAGCGGGCGCTGCTGTGCCGAGCATCACTGTGGATGCTCCGCGTGGAGCCAGGCGCAAGCGGCACCTCATGTTGGGAATTTACCAGCAAGGAAAGTTGAACCAGAGGGAGTTTGTGATGCCAAGCAACACGAGGAAGATAAGCTTAGCCTTGCCCTAACAACTTGCAGGCTTTTCATTGAAGGACTGAAAGCGACACCTTGCACACACTCAGGGRCTGCTCCATTTCTCCCCCAAACTGCCTCCGAGCCGCCAGCCGATCATTTCCAGAGCTGCTTCCATGTTCCAGTACATCCAACTTGGAAATGCACATAGCTGAAAGACACTGTACACACATAGACACAAAAAAGGGGCATAAATCTTGGAGTAAATACTGAAAGAGAAAGATAGGTTTCTGTCTCGAACGTCTTCCTGCCTCCCCCTTTGCATGAACATACTTCCTTAGGACTAATCACAGAGATCACAGAGACAGCAAAGATCTGGAGACAGAAAAGGCCGTTTCTTTGCAACCATCTTTATAGCAYTGATGACAAGCTGAAGCTCCTGAGCAAGATGCAGTTGTGTTCCTGCCCCAAAACTGGGAGGCAGAAGCAGCAAATAGAGAATSAGGCAGCTTCCCTCGGCTCTGTGAATACTCTGGCGAGGTTGCATAGAGGTTCCTTCATCCCTGGTTAAACATTTGGCAGCTTCTCACCAATGTTAGTATTGAGTGACCTCTTTCAAGGCTGTGGAGCTGCTGCAAGCTGGCAGAGGCTGGGGGAGAAAAGGCAAATCCACAGGCAGCTCTTCAAAAAAGCTGTAGGCAGGAACCCTGTTAACTACAAAGACATCTTCAGWAAGCCACCAGGATACCAGCAGGCAAGGTGGCATTTGGGTTCCTCACGCACTCCTATCCTGATCTTGTCACACTTGCCTGGAAGTGGTCAGGARTCTGTGTCACTTAGCTGCTTTTGATTTTTTTTTTTTTTTAATAAAAACAAAACATAGAAAGTGGCAGGTTTCCTCATTTGATCTCTTTTTTTTTGGAAAAAGGTTTATGCCAAAATGTCAAAAGTCCCAGACTTGTGACTGTGTCATTTCAGAATTAACTCTTCAGAACTCTGCTGCTCACTGCAGTTCAGTTTGGCATCCCCTTTTCCTGCTGTGTCCAAGCTGCAAGAAAACGTGGATCTTCTCCCAACTTCTTCCCAACTGCACCTTGTGTCCAAAACATTCTCCAGAACTCATGTCTCCCTGAAGCCTCTCTCAAGTTTGTTAAACTCCAGGCTAGAAAGAAAAAAAAAACATTTGGGAAAGGCGCTGCATCCTCAGAGATGGAGAGCTAAGAGCCTAGCTGCAATCACCACAGCAAAGAAGTGTCAAAGACGAAGATGAGAATGAGACCAGGGCTCTCCCACCACCTGGACAGCTCGGGTCTTAGGTGGTGGTGCAGCGGAAAATGTAACTCAAGGTGCACAAGGAGAAAACTTGACCCTAACAGTTCTGACGTAAATAAGATCCTGGCAGAGGAAGAGCATGGAAAAAAGCCTCAAAAAATCCAAACTCAAAATACTACAGGGCTAAGCTATGCCAGACCTTGTGGATGGCAGACCGCGTTGTCTGGAAGAGGCGCCAGCAAAGTCACCTTTGCCACGCTGAGTTGTGCAAATTGCACCCACTTGCTTTGGTCAGGGCCACCATGGGCAACTACCACCAGAAAACAGCAGCCACCGAAAAAGCCACTGACAATGGCACCCTGCAGCAGTACCAGAACCCTCCTCACTTGAGCATCATGCTCCACAAACTCCAGTTTGAACTCCTGACACGTTGCTTCCCGAGTCATTCCTTGGGCAGCACCCAGCACATCCCTGCATTCACTGCAGATGAACATCAGCTCCCAGTGCTCCTCGGGAAGCCATCTCCTGCCCTGTCCTCAGAGCACAAGGAGCCCCCGGACTGCACCAACTGCTTGTGGGTGTCCTCAGAAAGGCGAGGCCACTGGGGACCAGCTTAACAAAGCAGTATTAAGAGCCACACAGATGTGGAATGTTCCTCCAGACACTATCAGTTAATTAGGTGCTGCACTCAAGCAGCTGTAATGGAAGCAAGATAAAAACACTGACTTTGCACTTTCAAGATCTCCACAAACAACCCATGAATCTTTAAAAGAAAAGCCCCAGCTGTGATTATTAGGCTTCATCACAGCATTAGAAAAGATTAAGATTTCATTTCTGTGAATTATTTGCAATTTAGGCTCCATTTAGAGACATTATTTGCAGCGCAGACAGATGCAAATCAGGTTTAATCTCCCAAAATGAACGGCTGGAAACCTCCCCAGAGCAGATTTAAAAAAGAACCTACTACCCACCCCAAAAAAATGGGCCAAGCAGAGCGGGTGAACTTAAGCCACGCGCTGTACTTCCTACCACGAAAGAGAYGGTTGTTGCTTATCGCTTCTTCAGCCACGTTAACGCGCTCATTTCCACCAGCCTGGCCATCCTTAATATCCTGCACCTACCCTAGCATGTCTTCAAGGTGTTGACAATACCATGGGGCTGGAAAATGCAGCTCTTAAGAACATGGAGAAGAGCACCGTGGAATAAAGTACACATATATGTGCATATATATATTTAAAGMGTCAGTTTTACTCATGCTGCACAGGGGGAGGATACAGATTTTGGGATGCGGAGGGGAGAGCAGACATGAGATGCCAGCGAGGAAGGGAGTCACGAACGGGGTGGTCCCACCTGTAGAGTGAGAAGGTCACCATGTTCATTGTGGGTCCTACAACCCCAGGCAAACCAAACGGGGCCACTCTTGCTGCAAAGGACTCATGGAGAAATAGCCCATCCCTCATTGCCTGCTGCCTCCACCCTGCYGCAGGGCCAGAAGGGAGCTGGAGAGCGGAAACAAGGGCAAGGACGTGGAGGTGCAGCCAACAAGCAGCAGCGAATCCCTCCACCCCCTGCCCAGCCAGGCTCTCAGAGAGAGCTTGGTTCCCCTGCAACCTCAGTGCAACACTGATGACACCGGACTGCCCATCAGCACGTTCGGATGGGGAGCTCCTCCGCTCTCAACAACAGCTGGAGTCCAGCAGTATCCGCTGGTGGAGAAGTAGAGCTGGATCCTTCCCGCATGATCTCGGCTCCCAGGYGAGCGCAGGGAAGCTCCCTGGCCGAGACCAGCTTTCCGAGCAGGCCTCTCCCAGGCAAGCYGCCTCCAAACGCAGGAAGAGCCGCCTGGCTGAACGCAGCCTGGGCGCGCTGCGCTCCCGGGTCACCAGCAGCCAGAGCCCAACGGGGAACGCCAGGCCACCGCTTCAGCTCTCCCGGCGGCACGGCGAGCGGGATCCCTGCACTGCTACGGGTGAAAATCAACCCCTAATGCTTGAAGACACGAGGAAGCTACGCGGAGCTGTCACCGTATCTCATCAGCAGCAAAGGCCGTAAGGCCAAACACTTTTTTTCAGCTTACAAGTATCGGAATTGCAGCAAGATTTTGRCCGGACAAAGTGCCTCTCTTTTTAAACTACTTGATGTTTTAATCTATGAAGATTCACCTTTCAGGTGCCTAACCTGGACACCTAACTGATGCACACAAACGGGAAGCACAAGTTGGGCTCCCGGGGACTGCTGAGAGCCCCTAAGGGACGAGGGAGCCCCACGCGGAGCCGGAAAGGGCCAGCACCAAAGGAGGCACCGAGCACAAGAGGAGCGAGGGACGGACCCGAGCGGGACCCTGTGCGTCTCCCACCACGCTCACGCCTCCGAGTGCGGCAGCGCGCGGACGCTGCCCTTGCTCCGGCGCCTGGAGCGGAACCCTCCCGGTTCCAAGCGCTGGGGCGCAGCCTAACTCGGTCCCGAGGTGCGAGCGGGCCCCGCCGAGSACGCGCAGCCTCGCCGCTCGCCCCGGCCCGGCCTCGGGGAAGAGCGCGGCGGGGCCGGTACCTCGCAGCTGAACTCCATCTCGGCATCCATGGTGACGATGCGCACCGTGAAGGTCTTGGGCTGCTTCCTCTTGAGCGAGCTGAAGCTCATGCGGGAAGCGATGGCCCCGGCCATGGCGGCGGCGAGGGCGGGCGGCGGGCGCGGCCGCTCAGCGCCGCGAGCCGCGGCAGCG
>NW_020455478.1:996928-1004163 GCF_003342845.1 Nothoprocta perdicaria
AAAAAGGAAAAAAAAAGAAGGAAAAAAAAAGAGAAAGAAAAAAGAGGAAAAATAAAAAAGGAAAAAAAAAGAAGGAAAAAAACGGGAGGGGGGGGGGTTACAATGCTGCATTTAGTTTCTCAGTATGAAGCTAGGAATGAGCCAAATCTGTCTTTACTCTCTTTAAGAACACCTCTTTAAGGATACCTCATCTTTAGGATGTCTGACTTTTTCTCTAGGATGTCTGGCTGGGCTGCAAGTCCAGTTGGGGACTGGTAATGGCTTTCTATAGTTTTCTTTTTTTTTTTTTTCTGGGGAGTGAGGTGGGGGAGGGAGGTCAGAGCTATAAGAAATAAGAAAATTTTACTGTAAAAAGTGTGTCCTAACTTATCTATTTCCTTCCCTCCTTTGACAGTCCTTCCTGCCCAGAGGGGAAAAAATGTCCGGCCACAGCTTCCTCAATGAGTTCTGCCCAGCCAGTGTCACTGCAAGGTGTTCATCTGTCTGAGGTGCAAGACCCACCACCATTTGTCCTTCTTGAACTGTATGAGATCCTTCACAGTGCATTCCTCCAGATCCCTCYGGACAGCAGTCCTCAAGCCTATGATTGGTCCCCTATCACCACTCCACTCCCAGTTTGGGGACATACACAGACACGAGCTTCCACACAGGTCTYGCATGCTGGCAAACATTTCTAGGTGTGTTACCGGGCATAGCTCAAACAGGTAACTAAGATTGCACTCTTAGATGTTTTTGCAATTGATATAGAGGTGGTAAATGCAATTACTCCAGCAGCTTTACYGACCAGGCACAATGAGAGGTTGTTTCAGTCTAGTACCTGTGGATAGTGTTGGATAGCAGCTGTCTAGGAAGTATGTACTTACTATATAGTATACAGGGCAGCATAAACTTTTTTTAAATTATTTTTATTTTTTCCTAAGATTATTCTTCTGGCAGACTGTGGCCTGGCCACTTTCTCAAACAGAAGTAGCAGATGTAGAGAGCTTTTGCTGTATTTGCTCTTCGAGAGATGCACACAATCTACAGGCTGAAAGCACACCATGAATCTACTTTTTGCAGTTGTCTGAAGAAGAAATCATCTGCTGCTTTTCCCAATCAGGATATAACAGACATCCACCATACTGTTGCCAACACTGGTCTGCCCATAAACTCCCAGCTGGATCATCATCAGTCCTTGGTAAAGCTTCATGCATACCKGTAGCTCTTCCATGCTCACATAAAGGGCAATTCCTGCTCCTTTCTTTCCCAGTCAATCCTTCCTAGTGTAGCTTTGAGGGGGGTTGTTGTTTTTGCGTCCCTCTTGTCTATATTCTCCCATACACTTTTTTTTGTCAACACTGTCCAGCAGAGTGGCAGTTCTTGTCTGTGGATACTCTTTTCTTTCCCATTTGTTCTTGCTTTAAAGTTTCCTTACAAGGTGGGCTGGCTTTTTGGCAAAGATACTTTTGTCCCAGTAGAATATATATATGCAGAGTCAAGAGGATGCCAGAATATGCCAGAATATTTGCTCTTCTCATTGGTGGCCAGTGATAGGACAAGGGGCAATGGGTATAAGTTGAAACACAGGAAGTTCCATCTCCATATGAGGAGGAACTTCTTTACTGTGAGGATGACAGAGCCCTGGCCCAGGCTGCCCAGAGATGTTGTGGAGTCTCCTTCTCTGGAGGTCTTCAAAACCTGCCTGGATGCCACCCTGTGCCATGTGCTCTAGGTGTKCCTGCTACAGCAGGGGAGTTGGAGTAGATGATCTCTAGAGGTCCCTTCCAACCTAAACCATTCTGTGATATGGKGTGTGTGTGTGAACAGAGGGTGTTTTCTTGTATGTGTAGTGTGTGTCTCTATGCACAGGAAGGGTGGGTAGACCAGGGAACGTGTTTGTACGTCCTGGTTGCAAGAGTGTGTAACAGCAGGGTTTGTAACACAAAAGATGGGTATGTGTTTGTGTATGCCCRTGGTGGGCCGCGTGTGTACCCTGTGGTACAATGAGCCATGCTGGCTGTGCATTTGAGTCTTTTTGAATGAGAAGTCTGAACTCCATGTGTGTGTATGTGAACGCACACGTTCACTCTGGGGCTGTGTGTTTGTCTGCACACTGTGTTGTACTGTGTGTTAGGTTGTGCACATGGAGGTATGTAGACGCTATCCTCGTCTGTCGCTACAGCTAGTCCTGGGATTACACATGGAGTTCGCAGCTAAATCTATCGTCAGGCACAGGTCAGTCAGTCTAGGTGGCAACAGCAGTATTGCTCTTTATTTTACATTTCTATGTGGATGTTTGCATTTGGAAAACTCCGGATCCTCTTTGCTAACAGCTCCACCACTGCAAGGGACAGTCCCAACAGCAGCAGCAGGAACTCTCACACAAGCATTTCTCCATTCAGCCATGGAAGTGCCATCCCTCAGGGATGACCAGACTTTAGGGCCAGGTATCTCCAAAACAGCAGCTCAAAACTTGCCCTTGGGCTTATTCCTGGTGCTCATCTGTGCTTTGTACAACTGCCGTTCTTAGCAGATTGTCTTGCAGTGTTGTGCCAACATCTTCTCCGAGTGCTAGAGAGTTAAACAGAAAGACGGACAATTGTATGAACAGCTGAGAAATACTGCAGGCCTAACTCAGGCCATATGTGTTGGGATATGCTTGTGGCAAAGTTCCAAGGTCTTTATAATATGACAGAGTCACATCTTGTGCCCAAACCCATGACCGGCTCTCATGTGCAGCTAATCCACCTGGTTTGAGTCAAGCGGGACTGAGACCTTGGCCTGAACAGGAATGGATCCTTAGGGAAAGGGGATCAGTGTTAGTACTCTGTGATGGAAGGATGGACTACGCTGTTTGGGAAAAAAGAGCGCCAAACAGCAGAGAGATCCTTTTGCCTTCAGCCAGGACTTTTACATCCCATGTTGAAAATCTATTCTGGTACAAGTCACCCTTGGATTTCAGGAACATCCACTTCAAGCTCACACTGAAAATCTCTTTCTGTCTCAGGAGGGGTGTCAGGGAAACATCTTTACCCTGGTGTTGCCATCAGTTGAAATCAATGGAAGAATTGGCATTGCAACAGGGGGAAAACATCCTCCCTCTCTGGAGATATTTACCAAGGGAACTGCTTCTGTTCCTCTTGCTTCTGTCTGTTCCTCTCAGCAATATGCTTGAATATTTCCTGACGTGTTTTAAAGGGCTCCAAGCTTTTCAGAACCTGAGCTGCTCGAGGGGAAAGGTGGCTGCAACAACAGAGCAAAAATCTCTCAGGGACTGGGTAGGACCCTTTCTGCCTCTTCCCTGGTCCAGCCCCTATGCCCACACAATCCCATGTGTATCTACCTATGCCCCTTTCAATCTGGGATGAGTTTTAGGGGTTAGCAATGGATTGTCGAAAGGCCCCTGGGAGGAGGGAGAGGGAACCCAGGTCATTCCCATGTCATAAGAAATCAGGGTGTGTTGTATGCAACCTCAGGGATTTGGTTTCATAATATCGTGACAGGATCATGGGTCCTTAACTGATCCAAGCTGGGGCTGGAACTGGCACATACTTGTGCTGGATTCTCTCTAGCTTGACTGTTGTTCCCTTCTCTGCTGATTGAGTGTTTCTGGTTCTTTTCCACCTCTCCCTGTACTCCTTTCTCCTTGGCTGTGCTGGAGGATGAGGAATCCAAGTCACTTCACTGTGAAACTCCTGTGAAGAAGGAGAGGCTGTTTGCAAAGAGGATGGGAAACTGAGGAGCTGTTTTGAAGAGGACCTCTAAAAAGGAGTCTGTAGCAGCAGGTGAGAAAACAGGAAACTCTCTGTCATGTGCCCATAGGGGAAGGTCAGTATGGGACCAGAGCTTCACTAGAACTGCCAGCTGGTCCTCTGCMTTTCTCCTGACATCCCTGAGAGCATCATAAATAGGGAGGACATAACTGCCATTTGCTGGCCAAGATATTCCAATGAGCTCTTACCTGAGTGCGGCAGGGAAAACAAAATGATCCAAACCCCTCTGACCCCAGTTTTAATTTAAGCTTCAGTGTTCATTGTCCCACTGATTCTTCACCAACAACTAACCAACAAATAACAACAATTGGGATTTAATAACAACATGATTTTTCCTGATGAGGAAGCACCTTTGCTACTTGTTCAATGTCTGTTAAGGAGAAAGCACAGAATAGTTTTCACAAGGACATTACCAAGGTGAGAATTACTGCTTTTCTTCCAAAACAATAAAGCTCCTACCGGATGTCTTCTGCGCTCTGGTTCACTTCTCTTTCTGTCAATTTCAGCTGTTGCTGGATTGTTCTGGATCATATGAGAATCTTCCCTGTGGCTCAGGTCTTCCTCAGAGGCCCGCTGCTATGCCAAGATGAAAAATAGGCAGTGCACTTTGGAAGGTGACGTGAAGCAAATTTTCCCCAGCATCTGCATCTTGTTTCTACTGCTGCAGAACTGGGACCGGTAAGGAGAAAGTAATGACATGTAGGCTGTTGGTGTGGGAGGAATGTGAGTTGAGAAGAAGAGGCAGACAGGTGCTGAAAAGGTCCTTTCAGAAATAGAGAAATGAAGAAATGAGGTGTAACAAGAAAAAGCAGGGGCAGTTAGAAATTATAGCAATGGTATTTTCAAATGACAGCATTGTGCATGTGTACAGATGGCAGTGGGGCTGACCTGCAGATGAAAGTTCATGCTGACATCCTTGGAAAATCCACCAGACACTCCATCTGGTCTATGCCTGAAAGCCTTGAAGGGGGTAAGTGAAGTAAGGAGGAGTAGATTTGTAGCTCAAGCGTCAGGGAGGAAAGGGAGATCAAATATAATTCAGTACTAGCTGGTGGGATTCACATGACTAAAAGTGGTTATTAGTAATCTACAGTTGCCTTTGCTCTTTGGTTAAGTGTGGAATTGTTCTACTGATTTCTTCAGAGTGTGATACTAAATCAATAAACTTGGTAGACTCAAAAATCAATGATGCTTCCAGTCTGYTGTCTAAGAGTCGGACTGGTGAAGTAGCGGGTAGCCAAATTTCAAGGAAGGGGTGATCAGTCTCTATCCTGATCTTGTCACTGCTGCTTTTGTCTCTTGTTTTTTATTGACAGCTACACCCTCAAGGGTAGGAGCAGGCAGCCCCTTGCCCTTTGACTACATATCAATAATGCTATAGTGTCCTGGAGAGCTTCCATGCTCAGTGCCCTGACAGAGGGTTCTTGGGGTTCTGAACAATGTCAAATGCTGTCAGTACCTCGTCTGGCTCTCGATCCACCATTGCAAACCAGGCTTCCCATGCAGCCCATTCTTCCTGTGCTTGTTTGTGTCGCTCTCTATATAAGGAACTCAGGCTCTGCCTTTGATCCCACTGTGAAGCCATCTTCCAGGTTTCCTGGAGGACCACAGAAACACAACAGGAGATTGGATTAGTCTCAGCTACCTTGGGTTTTGTAGGTCYTATGCTTACTCCTGTTCAACCTCTTCTGGCTGCATGTGATCAGTTTTACTCCTAAAAGTTTAGGAGCCGGGAAGTGATGCCAGGCTCCTCAGTTCATTACAAACMCAATCAAATGGTCTGCAGTGACCAATGATTTCTAGTCTCAATGGTCTAGAAAAGACTTTTACATTTTCCATAGCCTCAAAATGTACCACATCCTGATGTGAGAGCAAACAATGCCACAGGGAAGTGTGTGCTTCATGAAAGTACAGGGAAGACTAGCACACTGTAAAGGAATGGCATAGAATTGGTCTAGGAAGATCTGAAGGAAATAACAGAAATATAAAAATGAATATTTCTTCAGGGATCTCTTCAAAACTGCTATGCACACAATGGGGCTTTTCTACTGTAATTATAGCAACTCATGTCATGCACCTGCAGTACTCTCCTACATCCCTCGGGAATAGTGAGTGCAGCTGTAGACCTGTTTGGAGAAGCTGGTTTCCTCTTGCCCTCCTTCGTCCTGAGGCAGCTGCCTGGACATGGTGGGAGCAGACTACAAGGAGATATCAGGAGGAGTCTGCATGAGCAGAGTTTGTTTTCTGTCCCATGCTCACATGGGACAGCAGCAGGCACTTCTGCAAAAGAATTAGCTATATTTCACTRTGTTCACATCAGAGGAGACAGATGTGACCCAAGCTACAACACTGAGCTGTGACGCAACATGAAAAGTGAATAGTAAAGAAAAACARTGCTGCCATTTCCTTGTCCTTGGCACTCTCTTGTTCCAGCCACAAAGATGGGATTTCATAGGTAAGAAGAGGCTAGAAGAAACTTCATCCCATGTTGTCAATTGTTCCCAGGCTTGCAGAAAAAAMCGAGCTGAGACCATTTCCAATGGCAAAGTGGAGGGTGGTCACTCTCAGAGACCTGAGGATTTGAGAGCCTTTGCTGTGCCATGTTGAGTAGATGGATGAGAAGCAACAGACTGCCACAGATAAGACAACACCTGAAGGTGATGCTGATGCCCACTCAMTCCCCTCTCTGGTAGTCTCTTGACATGATCAGAAAAAGCTCCTCCAGCGGCTCCAGAGCTCATGCCAGCCTTTTCTGGGCTATGTTTCAGGAATTTTTCCAAATCTCTCGGGCTGGGGTGGCCGGAGGACCATCTCTTGCGAGAGTATAAGTATTCCCCTTATCCCTTTCCCCAAGGGCCTCACCTGGCAACAGTTBTCTCCGCATCTTTCTGCCTTATGCCTGCCCCTGAGCTTGGTGGAATGGGGAGAAGGAACTGCTGCTGACTCTGCAGGAGCTTGTCAGGTTCCCCCTCTGTAAKTAGGAAAGAAGGGTSCTCTTCAGAGCAGCATCTTGGGGAGCATATTTATGCCTGCCTGAAGTCACCAGGAGAGAGACAGATAGTGTGGACACAATCTGGTCAGTAGAGAGCTATGCGCTTACTTTTGCTGCCCCATGTCCTACTGAGGTCTCCTTTAGCCTTATTCTCTCTCAGGGAATTGGTGGCAGCAGCTTTGGTCTCTGGTMTGCCTTCCACAGTGTGAGGAACCCTAGGAAAAAAAAAAGAATGTCACCACTTTAACAAAAGGCCAGCCTCTGTCCTATGCAGCTTGCTAACACCGAATCATTTGATGTCCASAAGCTGCCCATGAAGTCCATACGTGTGTGTCTGCCCCAAAAGATAGAAAATGTAGCCTCATTTCCTCTCTGTGTGCATTCTGTTTTCTCTGATGGGAATGAGGATAGGTGGGGCATGAGAAATGMGATCACAATTCCCAGGCACTCCAGGTGATTCTTCATTCTCTACATTGGAAGAGAACAAGAAG
>NW_020455479.1:0-21597 GCF_003342845.1 Nothoprocta perdicaria
TTGTGTCCAGAAGAAGGAAGATAGTTTGCTGTGCTGTTTTCTTGTCTCTAGTCTTTTCCAGGTGCTCCATTGTTTATCATCACATCCCACTTCATCTTCAACCCTTCCATACCCTGTCTTTCTCCTGGGGAGTTAGAGAGGGGAAGCCTCAGCTATGCAGCTGCACCACAGCCATCAGCACCATGTGCTACAAGCTCCCACACTGATGGCAGTAAGGTACTTCAGTAAAGGACCCTTGATTTTAGCTCCCTGGAGAAAAAATAAAAATTAAAAAATTAAAAAAATAAAAAATAAAAAAGAATAAAAATAAGAAAATAAAAATAAGAAAATAAAAAAAAAGAATAAAATAAAAAGAATAAAATAAAATATGAATATAAAAGATATAAATAAAAAATATGAACATAAAAAATAAAAAAAAAAAATTCCCTGGTCTTGAAGAGGCTGTAGTTAAATCCCCAGCCCTTTTCTCTGTGCTAGTTGCTCTAATATTTCCAATGCAGAAGACCTGTACCAAAGAGCTGCTCACTGCCATGGCCAGAGTGCAGAGCAAGGACCAGGAGAGGCAGGTGAGAGCAGCAGCCACAGATGACCCAGGCASCASCYGGGAACAAACACAGCTCCAAGTGTCCTCTGCAGCTCCCCAGCCTGCTCTCACTGCTGCAGAGCAGCAGGGCTGCTCCTGCTCAGGTGCAAAGCAAATGCACCAAGTCTTCCTCTCTCCACTCAAATTCAGGCACATTTCACCCCAAAGCAGGGCCAGGAGCAGCCAGAAACATACCCCATAACCTTCCACTAGAGGACTCAGAAAGGCCTCAACTGGCCAGGCCTTTGGGCTCTGTTTTTGTAGGCTCCCTAGGCAGGAAAACAAGCAGCACCTGCAGAGCGCTCTCCTCGTTAAGAATCCAGCCATTTAAATAGGATTTCTTTCTGCAGCTCTGCAATAGCTCCTGGTCCTGGCAGGGTTGTTTGCCCTTGCAGCTCAAGATTTCCAGCAATCAAGCAACAGGTTCTGCAGATACCTTTAAGGCTATATATTAATTAAGAATGGTGTTTCTGGCATGCATTGGGTAAGGTAGGAGAGGGTGGGAGAAGAGAGAGTCTAGTCGCCAATACACTGCCAACTTCTTGGATAGTTTAAACACTGGACATTTATTTGGTGTCTTTAGAGCCCACGTTATTGGATAATTTTAATTGATGACATCCAAATAGAATAGGCAATTATATAATACAAYAAATTGCATTTATACACATAAATACAAAATCTGAGGTAGGGCCTCAAGAAGAATGATGTCTTAAATGACCACGYACAGCATTGTAATATGCWCTACRTGAGCTATATATGATGCATCCTTTGTAACGTAATCTATCTTCTCCACATACAGCTAATGGATAAAAAAATAGAATGACCTTGTTAGGGTACAAGTCTTTATCCATAGGCAGCAGTACCCCATAGAATGCCTGTAAATATATATATATATATATTTATATATGACATTACGCAAGTAATTAAGATTTAACCCATCAGTGATGGGCCTGTAATAAAGTGCCATAGGACACAGGGCACAAATTCTCAGCTGGTGTAAATTGACACAGCACCAGACAAAGCTGTGACCATTTATACCGGCTAAGCATCTACCTTACAAGGTACCCTACATAATAGAAAGGACAGATAACAGCATCCTTTTCGTCCACCGATATTTTCCCAACAATAGAAGGTCCCTATAAGGCAAATGGCTACCTGAAGATGTCCTCAAAATGCTATGGGCAAATAATAATATTGCAAGCAATAAGGTCCAGCCTGTTTCTCACATTTTACAGTCAATCTGTCAAGAAACAATAGCCTTTCTTTGGTGATAGCCTGCCCAAGGCTGGCCGAGGCAGAAACCCCGAAGCTCCAATTCTTCACCCTCCAGCCAGCAACCTGAGCAACCTCCCTCTGACCATTTCACCGCTACCTTACACGAGCATTTCACTCCAAACTAAGAAGCATCTCGATCATCTCGAGCGTGGCATTAACAAACGTGGGCCAGAACTTGCCACAGCTGCACAACCTGCAGTCCTCAACCCCTCCAGGTCTGCCCGCAGCTTTGGTTGCAAGCAGTGGAGATGCARGAAGAAAAAGCCACAGGAAAGCAAGGCCAGCCACAAATAAATGACTGCTTCATCACGGACAATAAAAATGTTATCTGTACAATAGCACACATATTCAAAATGAAGACCAAGGGTACCTAAAAAGAATTGAGATTTGTAGTGTGATGGCAAGAGATAGCCAAAGCACATGAGAAGCGATGATMTTCTGTGCTGAGGTACACCTGCTTGGTCAGTGGAGCAGAAAGTAAGCAGAAGAACGCTTTGACTCAATGGAAACATCATATAAAGGCAATGCAAGTCTTCCTCAAATTAAGGATCATTTTGTTAAACCCTTCTTTTAGAAACAAGTGCTGCCATGGCTAGCTGAAACACAGATTTCTTTAGTGCTGTGTATTAAAAATGCTGTGAAGACTCCAAAGAATTTGAAGATGACAAGAATTTGCATTAAGTGCAATTTTTAATGCATGCAATAGTGCATCTTACTCAAAAATCCAATTTCATTTCAAAGAAAAAATATGCAACAGAAGTAATTCTCACCAAATTTTATCTTTTTTTTTTACTCAAGATAGATCGGCAAGTACATATGTCACATTACTACTAATATGGCTTTTTCCTCTCCTTCTTTTGAAAAGATTTTTACTGGAATTTAATTAGATACTAAATTTATTTCTAGAAAGTTATCAAAGTACATGCAAACTTTTCTAGAATACRGTAAATAAAGTGCATTCCCAAACTGCAAGGTTACTTCTCATTTAAAGAAGACACTGCTGGTTAATCTAATCTCAACATTCAGATTTTCCCACTAAAATATATATATATCTTTAAACCTAATAGGATTTTTTTCCTTTTAATTTACAGTGAAACATTCAGTTCTTCTGTGATTTTTGTAATCACTTCTCTCCCACTCCAAACGCCTTTGCAAGCTCAGTTTTAGATATTAAAGCCGAAGATAAACTCCACTAAAACCAAATCAAACCCACCATCCATTTTCAGAGCTTCCAATTCAGACCGGATCCTGTGCAAGTGACTTCCACAGCCATGGAACACCACCATGGAGCACCACCATGAAATTGCAAGCAGATTAATTACAGAAATCACAGAAAGCAATGCAAGTTTTCATATGCATTCCGCTCTAGTAATCCCAGCCAAAGGAAAGATATTGTAACCTAGCAGCTTTCCTCCAAATAATATAGATCCCTTTTGTCCTTTACATAGGCAGTAGTTGACATGTGCTCACACCAAGGCAATTTTACTGCAAATAGTTAATCCCAGTTCAAAGACATGTCCTGAGATAACACGTTAGGAAGGGAAAGGATTGAGAACTATTAAGCGATTAAGATATTTTTGCTTGTTTGTTTTTTAAGAACAAACTCTACGAGCATTTGGGCTTTTCTTTTTTCCTTCCTTCTTTGTWTTTCTTTTGTTTTTTTAATCACAATAGCAATTAAGTGAAACTGGACTGCTCTCCTAAAAGCAAACCGAGACTTTAGAYCATAATGGTAAAGAGACCGCTAAAGCTATTTGTCCTGGCAAAACACGTAGATCCCATAGATAGTGCTCCCTGATTTAGGTTCCTTTCTTGACCTTTGCAGGTAGGAAGGACCCCAGTAATTCCTTTCCCTGGGCAACATAGTCCCCTTGCCCTCACTGAGACATAGATGTCAATCCTGGTTTGTCTTTATACATCTTCACTGTATCAAACACCACGTGGTGCCTCCAGCCTGCCCTGCCAGGAGAGCAGAAACCCACGAGAAGGGGAACCAGAGGCCCCACGATGAGAAGAGCTGGTGAAGGCGGCCCGGTGGAAAGGCAGCGATGGTTGCAGAGGGTCCAAGTCTTGCTGCTGTGTGTGCCGGGGACTAGCGGAGCGCGGGGAGCAGAGGGTCAGGGACCAGCGCAACCGATGCCAAGTCCATCCTTGCTTCCAACCGGGACAGCGCCCGCTGATCCCTTCGCTTGTCCTGCCTGAGGATTAAACATCTCCAGCAGTGCCTGTGGCTGGCAGCACAAAGTGCTCCGTGAAAGAGGAAGTTCAGCAAAATGATTAATATATTTAATAGACATATATACACACACACACACATAGAGAAAGGAAGGTAATAATTTGCGGAAGTGTTACATTAAGGTTTAGTTTTTTGTGGTTTTTTTTTTCCTCTTTGACAGGATGAAAACGCAGCTACTGATCTACAGACACACATGAACTGAAGAATTACCTGAGACCCTGTAATATGCAGACAGACAGACAAAAGAACGGGATAGAAACAGTCCCCTGAAAGGAAAGAACATTTATTGGCTACTACTAGAGTGGGGTGGGAAGGGAAAAAAGAGGCTAAGCTACCAGAAGTTCACCATCTCTACACAGATTGATAAGATATTTAGAGGGACATAGAACATCACTAGTACACACTACGTGAACACGGATCACTTTTAAAAATATCATATATGTATGCATAGGATATAAGAAGATAGTAAAAGGTTACATTTTTGCCAATTATTGACGATATATTTTTCTCCCTCGTTCTAGTGCATTTACAATAAATTGGGCTAATTTTCTATTCAGTTAAATAAACTTATTCTTAAAAGCTCTGGTTTTACTCTGCCCAATAGATAATAAAACTATTTAAGTCTAACGCTTGAATTGCCACATACATCTGAATGGTAATGATTTAAAAAGTCCTATTGCAATGGCCATTACCAAGTCATCCTCTTCCCCAGCCTTCATATTTTGTGCATCTAATGTTGCATCCRTGGGGATGATTATATTGGTTAATTGGTGGGGTTTACTTCTTTTCTCTCATGAAAATGCTTTAAAGGCAAAAAGAAAAGCTAAACTATGTTCATTCCAGAGAGAAGAGAAGACTTTGCGTGCTATATATGTAATATAAAGACAACCAAGGCTCTGTTATTTCCCTTCTGTCTGAAAGAGAAGAATACATCCAAAGGTTGTAGAAAGATGTTTMTGGGAGAATGGCTGGGGAGTCACAAAGTTCAACAGCACATCTAGCCTCTAATTAGTGGTGTCAGGTGGTAACTAGGCTGCACTTAACACGGTAAGAATACAAAATTAGGCACAAATTATATGATGGCTTCTTGAGGAGATACTGTAAACAAAAGCAGAGAGACAAGGGAAACTATATTTCGCGTTTTGGATTTAAGTGAGTTGAACTGTGCTTGCACTTACTGTGTAAGTAGTTTGCCAAAAGGGCAAAGTTTTAAATGCTTTGTATAACCGAGGCATTTTCCATTGAAAAGGCAAATAGAAGGAGATGAAAGTACTTAAAGCTGTGATGCCCATCCGGTCTGGCACTATSTCAAAACCATTTCCAGACTCAGAGACAATTTAGTTCCCAGCTCAAATGATTATTTTGACATTTGCTTACGTTTCTCCACTCAAGAAGACCCCGTAGATCATTGCAGACCTCAAACTCAGTATAATCTGTGCTCACAAATCAAGCAGGCAAGTTCTGCCATCGCCAATGTAAGAGCAAGCCCCCAAGAGTCTTAACATGGATGGCCTTGCTCTGGATTCACAGGAGAGAGCCCTGCTTGGCCTGTAGCCCCCCAACACTTTCCTCACTTACATCCCACTCAAGGGCTGAACGTCACTTTGGTCGTATGGGCAACACAACCCCAGCCTCATCATAGCCATCTGCTATAAGGAGGCTTGCATAAAATTGGTCAAATTTTGCTTGTCCCTTTAAATTCCCTTGACATGTTTGCTTGTTTATTTGCTGATTTTTACACCGCCTGACCCAAAACTGGGATGTAAATTCTTGTACAACATGCTTTTGCTGTTTGCAGCAAAGAGAATACGTCTTGGGCATCACTTACGTCTGAAAGTGGTCTAGCTAGTTCTTCACTACAGCATGCAATGGTAAGTTTTAGTTTCAAAGCAACCACTTTCAGGCACTGTGAGAAAGAAAAGAAGAATTGCTAGGAAATTAATAGAGGGGAAAAAAAAAAAAGGTATCCAAAAAAGGCTAACGATGCTATTGCCACTGATGTAGGAATTATTAGCATTGGGTCCCCAGCTCTATATCCTTCACTGGCAGTTTAAGTCCCAGGGAGGAGGTTCCCAGTGGATCAATCATGTTCATGTAACGTTCGCCACGGTGCTTGGCCAAAAACGGACCCCAGTCAGGCTGTGGAGAGCACACCAGCTTGAGCCGCTGCAATGGGGGGAAAGAAGAGAGAGTCTCATTGGAAAATACAGAATTCAAGGGCAGAAGAAATAAGGCTAGGCTCACTTGCGCTTACTGATGACAGCCCTGCAATGCTCCACTGCAGAGTGTTAGGTTGGCCCAAACTTTTCAAGATTAATAAAAGATTAATTAAGTGCCCTGATTTTAAGCACACATTCTTCCCCACATCATATGAAGGGAACTGAGCCCTGCAGATTGTGCTGCTTGCTGCAGGACTTGTGCTCACTTACTTAGCCCAATTGTTTATGCAGCGGGCAACTGCATTAAAATATCGGGATTTTTATTTAGCATATCTCCCAAAAGTATACAAATGACCGAAACGAGGTACATGGTTATGAATGAGAAAGGAT
The DNA here is from genome assembly GCF_003342845.1 of Nothoprocta perdicaria. Lineage (NCBI taxonomy): Eukaryota > Metazoa > Chordata > Aves > Tinamiformes > Tinamidae > Nothoprocta > Nothoprocta perdicaria. The sequence continues at coordinate 6,644 of NW_020455479.1, forward strand.
TTTAATTTTGAGATGATAAAATGCTTCACTTCCATCTGCGGGAAGAAGAAAAAAGAGAATGTTAACCTGGCAAACAACAAAAATCCCCTGGTGTTTCTTTTGCCATTTCCTTGGGTGCACTGCCAAGGGAACAGCAGGAAGAGCATCCGATTTTTTGAGGCAATGTACACACTTATTCCACCCAGATAAATTAGAAGATGAGCAGGAGAATGTTTTGTCTCAATGAGAGGAACAGAATCACTGCTTTTTAAAAAAAAACAGAAGCTCGACTGTAAAAGCACTTATTTCTAAGCAGGGCCCATAGTCTAGGAATCAACTGAAAATTGAGAGATGAGGAGCAAGTAAGTCTAATTTCTTATTAGCTTGTTTCCATCAGGAGCAGTTATCTCTACTGACCTGTGCACTCCAACATGCTCCATGCAAGGACTGGATGGTCCTTTAGACAAGTGGCCTTGTTGCCTAGGGTCAGCTCTGCTTCCCTCTGGGTGTCCTACTGCTTAATATTAACTTCTTTGCTCTATATGAAACAGAGAAGTATGGCCTTTTCCTTTAGGCACAGACAGGGTGACACACCAAGAGACTGAAAGAAGCATTTTTTAAGCCCAGATGCGAGAGAGGATCAGTTTGTCCAAGAAAAAACAAAGACTTGAAGAGGAGAGAAAACGAAGACTGCCAGCTAAGTTTTGCAATATGAAGATGGAGCATGAGGTCTTTCCACATTTCTCGCTGTGGAACTTCATGAAGTGGCAAAACTTTCTGGAAGCACTCGAGGGCATCTTGGGTACTTGATGGTCTGTCTCCTTGCAATGAGCCAACTCATGGTTGGTGTCTCCTAGCACTGGTCATCAGGCTTGTTAACATGTGGTAGGCATAAGCATTTGAGGCTTCCTGCTTCTGCAGGCTGCTTTTGCAAAAGAGGCCAATAGACCTCTTAGCCAGAGGTCTTCCACCTAGCTGGAAAAACAAACTTTCTAGCAGTAACACCAGTCCAGGGCTTAAGAGATCTGCAGCTCCTCCTAGTTTTCATAAAAACACTCACTTAACAATTTTGTTAAGTATTTTGTTGARTATTTTGTTGAGAGGCAAGGAGTAGAAAGTCTGTGTTTTAAATCAACCAAGCACCTCTTTGCAACATCAAAACTATTTCACCAGAAAATAATCTTAGCACCATTAGCCATTCAGTATTGTAAAAACCAATGTAAACAAGAGCTTCCTATACTTTTAAGTAGAAAAAAAGTAAAAGACAGAAAAATTACCTCAATAAATTTGCCAGGGGCTAGATGCATTTTTATTACAAACATTATCGGTATCCAAATAACGGAGCAGGCCAGCATCAACCATCCAAGGACCATGGACCAGGCTGGATAGTGGTAAGCTCCATAAGTCATTGGTTCCCATTGATAAAAGCTGAAGCAGAGAATGAACTAGAAACAAAGAAGGAAAATATGTGCTGGGATAAGCAATAAAAGCCCGCTATCTAACTAATGGTAGGTATCCACAGATTGGGTACGTAKGGAATAAAGATAAAAGGACATGTATCTAGGCAGATTGCTCCCACAACTGCAATAAACATATGAGAATCTAAGGGATTTCATGTAAAACTTGCAACCTCCMACCAAAATCACTGTATTCATGGCAGAAGAATGGCAAGTACAATCTTGCCCTTAGAGCAGCATGCTTTATTGACAGTTTCAGACAGTTTTTTGGTCTATTGACAGTTTTACCTAATGCAATCATGCTAAGTTATTCCATTTGCCCTACCATATGAATAGAAATACACCTGCTTAAATTTGTGCATAATTCAGTAACTTTTGGGAAATGCCTATTCTCACAACAATTCCCTGTGGAAAATGTTTAACAGTATAGCTAGGTGAAAGCACATATAAAAACAAACAGTTTTATTCCTAGATACATGAAATAATTGAGAGTTTAATACTAAATTACTCAAAGGTAACAAATATTCCTCTCAAGCTCTCAAGGTAAAATACATGTTCCTGCTTATACAGCCTACTGCTATTGATTGAACTGGACTACTTTGAACTTTTCAAACATGGATTTTTCAAGTATTTAAAAAAAAAAACTCTTTAGTTTTCAGGGGAAAAAAATCCTCCTTTATGAAATAACCATTGCTGAAAGTAGTTTATCAATCAGCTTTAACTGGGATTCTCTTTTCAGCCATTAAAAGAAAAGTTTTACCAAGATGGTCTGCTAAAGATCAGTATAAATGTGAGTTTTCCAGGGTATGAGAAGACTTCTCTAGAAGCAACAACTGAAAATGACTCCAGAGAGCTTCTTCAACTACCTGGACAACGTTATGCTTATCATTGCTCCAAAATGTGCCATCTTTCAGAAATTCACTAGAATTTCTGACAGAAAAAAATCTATTCTCACTCTTCTTCCTGATAGAAACACTACTGTGAAATATTTAGTATTGCTGTAAAATTACAGATTTTTAAACCCCTAAATAAATGCTGATAATTCTGCCACCTCCATCATCCAGCCCTAAAGTGCCTTCCCTTCAACACAAAGCACTGGCTAAGGAAGGCCCATTTGTCTTGTACTGACTCATTTATTCACTTTACCAGGATAAATGATTTAATTCTTAGGCCAAAACATGACAACAGTACACAATGAAATTTAGGTTAAGTTACAGAGGAGAGTTGGTGTTTCAAGGTCAGATGCTCAACATAGACATTTTAACCCATGGCAGTTGCATTTTAACCCATGGACACGCATGATTAACAACTGTAAAACTGAGAGAACTGGAAGAGAACTGGAACTTTTAACTGAAATGGTGAACTAAAATAGAAGTATAACATGAAAGTAGAAAGAAAGAGGAATCATACAGCTCTTCTTTCTCTCTAACACACACACACATATCAAATACACATATATACTACAGTTAAAAGATATTGGTATGCAATGGGATCCTGTACCAGCGTTTGGTACAGGCAGGGGACGAACACAGCAGCAACCTTTGGAAACTCACCAAAATCCCACTACTTAAGCTCTATTTCACCTTCTCTACACATAGAAGAACATATGTGCATATGTGTGTATGTCTAGGCATCTAGCTGATCAACAGTCAAGATCTAATTATTATTGGTCAGAAGCATCATGATTCCCAGAGAAACCACTTCAATAATTATGTTAACAAGAGCAAGAGCATCTTAGAAGGTGATATTAGACAAGAGCATCTTAGAAGGTAACATTAGACAGGAGCATCTTAGAAGGTATCATTAGGCAAGAACATCTTAGAAGGTGACATTCAGAAATTTTCTGCTTACCGTTAAAATAGTGGGGGTCACAAATGCCCAACAGACTCTCCAGAATTTGCTTGGCTGAAATCCAATCATCATTTCTATATCTTCACAAAACCTTTGCAATCCTGTCAATAGCAAGCATAAATATAGTTGGGGCAAAAGAACCCGGCTGCAAGTGGTAACAAGGCTATTGAGATCTCCCTGGTGTCTAGTTATAACAACAAACTCTGACTTTCTTGCTCACCGCACAACCAAAAGTGAGAATATTATGATGGAAATCATTCTAGTCAAATACTTGCTTTGTAAAGGTCGTAAAGATTTAGCTGGTATATAGAGATTAAGCATTCAGTGTATTTCATACCAATGTATTAATAGAATGTATTTGTTAGCTGCAGTTCTATTTGTATTTGATGCCTTTTGCTATAAGGATAATTTTTATTCATAAAGGTAATAATATTTCTTTAAAACACACAATACAYGGTCATTAAAGATGATCACCTGAATACTTTTTTCAGCATAGACAGGAACTGAGCTTTTCTGTATCCTCTAGCATCCTGATAATGTTCTGTTATTTTTCAATTGATACATAAGCAATAATTTGAATTATTAGAGAGCACGTGTAAAGATTTTGATTTTTATTTTGTGTTGTCAGATCAAAAAATAATTGAAAGATGCATTAGTGTTAATTCTTCCGTTAATAATATTCAGTTAATAATAACCATATATTCCAAAGTTATTTGAGGTCCCATTGTATCTTTTGAAGATGTTTCTGTGGTAAAAGGTATCAGATCTCCTTTTTAATTAAACTAATATTTTGCTCTTGGGGAGGGCTCTGCTGTGTTTGCTTTGGTCTACTATTGGTACTAATAAAAACTGCTATTTCAGACCTTACAGCAGCAGAGGGACCAGTTCACTGGCTCTCTTTCCACAGTCACCCCACTGCTGATACCTGCCTGGCCATGAAGGGGAGACAGGATGGAGCTTGACGTGTTGGAGGAATCTAGGTGTGTAAGGAGGGAAGAATTTGCAAATAAATAAATAAATAAATAAATAAATAAATAAATAAATAAATAGATAGATAAATAAATAAATAAACTTCTTATTGTCCTTAAAACCAACCATAGCAGCTGCTGAACGTGAGAGAGAATCCCTAGGCTTGATCTGCCTAATTTCAAAGCCTTGCAGTTGATATTGAGGAGAATTTAATCTATCCACGTGACTGTCTGYTTTCAGCATTGAGGAAAGATGGTCCAGTGTCCCCCCCCCCAAAAAAAGGATTATGAAAGAAAAGTTAAGATAATACATCAATACATTTTTAATTTCAGGCAATTTCCTGCAATATTTGACTCAAGCATAGRAATGTTTGTATTTATCTATGTGTCTGGCTTCATGTTGCAGGATACACCAYTGGGAATTAGACTGATGATCGAGTTAATATCCACAGCTCTAAACTGTTCTTTACCAATCACRCATCAAAATCTTAACAACTGGGTAATAAAAATCTACACCAGCATGAGGCAGCATTTGACAGGATTACATAGCACGAGCTCTAACGAAGAACAAGTGAGTGCAAAGAAATAAGGAAATCCTCATAAAAGTAGCTTTGATGCAAAAAAAAAAGTAGCTGTAATGCATTATGAAGTAAAAGTTGTAAGGTAAAGATTTTAAGATAAATCCTTGATTTTTGGTGCTATAAGAATGAATGCTATTTAGACTAGCAAAAGCTTAATTTTAGGGAATCATTTCCAATTTTTTTTTTTTAAATCAACATTTGCTAGTAGGCTTTGATTTACCAATCTGTTGGTACAGACAGAGCATGGGAAAAAAATTATCCATTTTTTTCCAAACTGCAATCACATTAAAATAACACCCTAACTAGTAATTTGTGTCATCTACTCAAATCCCTACTAATACTCTTAGTCTACATTATTATGTTTCTTTCGAGAAAATACATATATATGTGTATATATATAAAAATGGATAATTAATTTGTTGGAAGAAAATGGGCACAATTTTGTTTGCAAGTGTAATAAAACGTTCCATAAAGGCAGATTTGTGGCACTTCTGCCACCCAGTGTTTAAAGGAGGACTAGATCCAGTGTTTTCTCCATGCAAAACCTTCATGTGTATTCAAAAACATGCACGAGTGATGACTGAGTGATGCTATTGATAACGTTGGCAAGGAGAGGTGACATCACGTAGTGCTTTTAACCAGTGCTTTTTAATCATTCAGACGAGGGAAAAAAAGAGAGAGAGAGATAGAGAGATGGGAGAAGWAAGGAAAAACAGAATCCAAACCCATACTCTTCTCAGGGATTTCAACACATCTCTTAAAAAGACTGATTCAGACTTAGCAAAGCTGGGAAGTCAACGCAGTACAGCACACCAGACTGACATAGAGTGCCTGGTAGGATCATCAGTTCGAGCTAATTCTGTGCTTTGAGCACAGAACTGTATATAGATTATCTTCTCTTTTATTTTTCCCTAGATTTTTTGAATGAATTCCCCTTCAGGATTGTCTGTCAAATCCCTCATAACTTGCTAGCACAGGCCTGTTCAGCCTGGAGAAGAGGAGGCTGAGGGGGGACCTGATCAGTGTCTATAGATACCTCAAGGGAGGCAGTGAGGAGGAGGGGGCGGCCTCTTTCAGTGGTGGCCAGCGATAGGACTAGAGGAAACGGCCACAAACTGAAGCACCAAAAGTTCCACAGGAACTTAAGAAAGAAATTCTTAACAGTGAGGGTGCCAGAGCCCTGGCACAGGCTGCCCARAGAGGTTGTGGAGTCTCCTTCTCTGGAGATCTTTAAAATCCACTTGGACGCASCCCGGTGCCACATGCTCTTGGTGACCCTGTGTGAGCAGGGGGGTTGGACTAGATGATCTCTGAGGTCCCTCCCAACCTTAAGCATTCTGTGATTCTATCGAAAGATGTTAACTCCAAAGATGGAGTTCAGAAAGTCTCTGAGCCRTGATACTGTTGGAGACTCTGAGTAAGTCTCTGAAGACAGTTCACTTTATATTTGCTCTTTTCTTGTACTCATCCCTAGGCAATGGTTTTGAATTACTGGTAGAAAAAGGACATCAGGCTAAATAAAATAATCTCCTGTATACATACGGTTAGAAGAATACTGTAGTTGCATAGTTCTGTAACTCCTCAATTCAAAAAGATGTTTCTGAATTCCGATTTCTTAGTGGCTGAGGGTTTTTTTAAATGTTACTTGTTAAGAGTTTCGTGATACCATCTACCTTGCTCTATGTGATAGTGTCCCTTTTACATAGGCTGTCCAAAACCAGTGTTTTTTTCTTACCRTATATATAGGATACCCCAACAAGCTCAAAGATGGCAATAATGACAAGAGAATAAGAAGCTGCATAAGTGTCCACGAGCTGTAACATGTACATTCCACCCTAAGGGAAAAAAAAGGAGAGAGAGAAAAAGAAAAGCCATTATTCTTGGCATATGTCTGCCATTTTTCTCGTGGTACATGTGTATCACAATTTCCCCATCCCCTAAATAGCACTGAGATGGGCAAAACAAACAGGAGCAAAAAGCAGAGGGTCTACCTTAATCTGATAGCTAGTCTTAGTGARAGAAATTGTTTTCTGTCTTTTCAGATCAAGGAATGAGCTGGAACCAGATCTTTCACTCGCAAATCTATTGGGCCAGATGGGATCCACCTGAGGGTTTGGAGGGAACTGGCAGAAGTGCTCACCAAGATGCTCTCCATCATCTATGAGCGGTCCTAGTCAACAGGGAAGGGCCTAGATAACTGACGATTTGCCAATGTAACACTCACCTAAAAGAAGGGGCGGATGGAGGATCCAGGAAACTACAGGCCTGTCAGCCTGACCTCGGTATTGGGGAAAGTAATTGAGCAGATCATCTTGAGGACAATCGAAACATACACAGGAAAACCAGGGGATCAGGCCCAGCCAACGTGAGTTCATGAAAGGCAGGTCCTGCCTCACCAACCTGATCTCCTTCTACGAYGAGGTGATCCACCTAGTGGATGAGGGAAAGGCTGTGGATGTGGTCTACCTAGACTTCTGTAAGGCCTTTGACACCATCTCCCACAGCACTCTCCTGATGAAGTTGGCTTAGACAATTGTACTCTTTGCTAGGTGACAAACTGGATGGCCAGTTCACCACCAGACAGTGGTGATGAATGGGGTTAAATCCAGGTGGTAACTGGAGACAAGGAGCATTCCCCAGSGRTCRKGGCTGGGGCTAGTCCTCTKTAATATATTTTCAACAATATGAATGAGGGGATTGAGTGCACTCTCAGCAACTTTGGAGATGACACYAAKCTGGGAGGAAGAGTTGATCTGCKTGAGGGTTGGAAGACTCTGCAGAGAGATCTGGACAGGCTGAGACCAACTGTTTGAGGTTCAAAAAGGCCAAGTGCTAGGGACCTACATGCTGCTCACTACAACCTCATGCAGCACTATAGGCTTGGGGCAAACTGGCTGCAGAGCTGCATGGCAGAAAAGGATCTGGGGTTGCTGGTCAAAAGCCAAATGAACATGAGTCAGCAGTGTGCCCAGGTGGCCAAGAAGGCCAATGGCATCCTGCATTGTACCAGGAAAAGCGTAGCCAGTGGAACTAGGGAAGTGATYGTCTCCATCTGTTCAGCCTTGGTGAGGCTGCACTTTGAATGCTGTGTTCAGGTTTGGGCTCTTCATTACAAGATATTGAGGTGCTGGAATGTGTTCAAAGGAGGGTGAAGAAGCTGCTGAAGGGGCTGGAGTACAGACCTTGTGAGGAGCAGCTAAGGGAGCTGGAATTATTTAGTCTGGAGAAGAGGAGGCTCAGGGGAGCCCATATCACTCTCTCAACCTCCCTGAAGGAAGGTTGTAGTAAAGTAGAGTCTGTCTCTCCTCCAAAATAACTATCGATAGGACAAGAGGAAATGGCCTCAAGTTGCGCCAGGAGATGTTCAGGTTAGATATTAGGGAAAAAAAATCTGCATGGAAAGAATGGTGAAGCACTGGAACAGGCTGCCTAGGGAAGTGATGGAGTCACCATTCTTGGTGGAGTTCAAGAACCATGTAGACAAGGCACTTAGGGACATGGTTTAACAGGCAGGGCAGGGAGGTTTATGGTTAGACTCCATAATCTTGAAGGTCTTTTCCAACCATAATAATTCTACGAGTTTTATGAGTTCCAGTGTCAGAAAGTCTAACCTAACTAAAGTCTAACTAAAGTCTAACTAAACAAGTGCAAAAGCGCCATTTAAGTCAGGCATACTGCAGTAGTGAGTTCAGTTCAGTTCATTGCTAGAAAGGATATAATGACCTGACACCAGGACGGCAGTTAAGCACTGCAATTCAAGTAAAAGAACGACTGAGTATTATGCATCCTTGGCTTCAGAACAGCAAATTTGGTGTGGTAAGAGATAAGAGTGAGAAAAAAAGAGGGGTAAAAAAGGACAGAAGAAAGACTATAGTATTTTCTGTGCCTCCTCTTGAAGTTGCCCACAGTGACCATGCTGGAGGAACTGGTAGACCAAAGACAGGGAGCACTATCAAAGGTAGATGAGAATTACATTAACTCCACAGTTCTTCAGGACTCTCAATATATATCTAAACTGTAGGCACCTGAAAAGGCACCTCAAAATACTGTACAGTTTTCTATACTATTTCAACTTCATAAATAAATCCCCAGAGAACAGCTATTTATGTGACTACTTTGGGAATGCTTGGTTAACACCCTAATTTTCAGAAATATTTGAGCAGCCAAGACTCTCATCTCCAAGAAAAAAAAAAAAAAGGCTTTCAAAACCACGCATTGCCCATGCAAATTTAAGGCCATTAAAGCGGTTTAATCTTATGCAGCTGTTTCTTGCCCAAGACTAGAACAGCCACTAGAGGAGTATTGGGGACAGCCAGTGTTGCTCCAAGACAAAACGCAAGGAATTACCTGAGTAATCATAGGAAATCCCATGATGAAAAAGGAAATGCAGCAGCCAAGCGTGAACAGCGCCTTGTGTGTACGCAGATATTTGGGGAACTCATCTGAAACCGAGGTCACTATCGTCTCAATAGTGGCAAACTGAAAGATAAAATAAAAGAATCAATGCGTACTACACACACAGAAGGATCTAATTTGGTACATTGAAATAGGAGACTGAGTTTAGAGGCTTAGATACKAAATGCTCAGCTGCTATTGCTGAATTTCATTTAGAGGAATGCAGCACTCATGGCTTTGTTTCATCCTTCTGTTGACAGTGCATTTAACTGAACACATCTCTCACGATCTTCAAGAAGAATGGACTGACAGAGCGAGAGAAAAGGCAAGGGAAACCAAAGCCTTACCATCGTGTCCAGTCCAAGCGTCAGAAGCATCAAGAAGAATATTATAGCCCAGAACGGAGAAAGGGGAAGCCTTGTTAAGGCTTCTGGGTAAACCACAAAAGCAATTCCAGGACCTAGAAATGAGAAAAATAAAKGTTTGGGTGTCTTGCTTCACCCTAACATTGTTGGTCAAGTCAAAGAGAAAAGCAATGATGGGTCACATTTTAAAATAGAATATAACATTACTGTGCTTGAGGAAGGTGAAAAGGGTAAGATTCTTTTTTTTCTATTTACAAAAAAAAAGGTTTTATAAAAAATTGCAAAATTTAGCCTTAAATAATTGATTTTATTTTGGCTAGAAATTTCACAGTGTTTGTACATTCCTGCTTTCCAAGTGGCAAAAAAAAACCATGTCTACCCTTTTTATGCTGATACAAATAAGAAAAATGCACTGAAATTCTGTTAAAAAAAAAAATCTGTACCTGACCCAATCATGTTGCTGTCTTTAAAATTTGCTGCAGAGAGTTTTTTGGAAGAGCAAGGTGTATTTGGAAATATCACTTATTCACAAACAGATTGYCTTTCTTCATGAAAAATGTCTTATTCACTTTCAGAGAAAGGGGCTCTGCTGGTACCAGCTTTCCTCAGTTAGAGGTTTAAATCAAGTCTGAAACCAGTTCCCAGTAATCCCAGCCTGTGGGATGGTTGAATTAAGTGAAGTGAAGCTGCACATCTCTCCATCGTGACCTTGCTTAACTCCAAAATACCACGTTAATGCCCACAGCAGCCACGCACAGGTCAGCGGGCACCAGCTGCTCCCTGCTTAGCCCTCGCCCCTCTCTGCAAGCCCCGTTCTCCAAAATACACATTTTGGAGATCAAGGTGGATATAAGCTGACTGTAAAAGTCGGGGGAACTTTTACATATCCTGCAATGGAAAGCCTAACTACCTCAAATTTTGCTCTAAAATTGGATAATTTGTCTACAGCGGTATGGCCTTATTCAAAATTTGAGATTAGAAACCAAACAGGTTTTCCTGCTGTCCCACCATTGAAATAGTCTTTTTCATAAGGCACACAATGTTTTCCAAAAGAAAGATAAATATATATATATCTTTTATTATATATAATATTTATATTATTATAATAAAATATTAATTTATTATTATTATAAAATAATATGTTATATTATAATAAATTAATTGTATTATAATTATATTTTATTATAATAATGTTATTGTAATAAAAGATTTATTTTTTGATTTATACTATAGAAAAATTGAGTAAAAACAACACCACTAAAAAAACCTTTTCTATTTCTATTAATGGTTTCACTCCAACTTTGGGAAACATGAAATGAGGTCATTTATAGCCATCAGTTTTTCTGTTTTGTTCTTTTCAACAAAAAATAACCAAACTAAACTAAACGAAAACCAGGAAGGTGGGGACAAGAGGTTTCTCATTTCCCCCCTCCCCGAGCTGTGTCCACTTTTTAATTTGCTTTTCCAATATGTTAATGCAATCAACATTTTTTTCCCCATTTTCACTGTCCTCCTGCTATAGAAATTTCTTCTAATATTTATCTCCCTATCTCTGTGGAAGTGGAGTGAAAAAGCCAACGAGGTGTTTTTAACTGGCTTAAATGGGTTATATGACTGCACCAACAGTTCTGCCATAATATCTGTCTGCTGAGAGYTTTTCTTATGAAATAACTGCCAAAACAACTGGAGCCACTTGTTTTGGTTCGAATTTAACGTGATTAATTACTGCACAATCATTTCCGTAGCTGCAATGCAGTTTGGTTTTTTGGTGGAGAGTCTGTTTTTTGTTTAAGACCTGAAGCAAAGTTTAAAACAAAAAGATTAATGGAAACCTTACTCCTAATACACCTGATTTTATGGCAAGGATTTTTCTCGCACTTGATCCAAAGTGAATGGATCAAGACTGGGGAACTGTCGCGGGAGAGTGAACGACAATATCTACACAAGCAGTTTTGAGAGCTGAATCAGAATAAAAAGGTCTGAATCAGTATCCCTAACTACTTGTTAAAAGCAGCAGAGTTTGCCATCCATCCATCCTGTGAAGGTCTCCTCTCAAATCCCAGGCTGAGTCCACAGCACAGCAGGATCCAGCCTAACTTTCTACAGCTGAGCTACAGCTCACCTAATACCAGCATTTGTGCTGCAGCTTAACAACCCAAGTTGGGACTGAAATGAAATATGACTCCATATCTTTATTGGTATCTCTCATGTCAGGAAACATACTGCAAAGTCCATTTGCTTATGCACATGTTTCAGCTTCCAGAGAAGGAAAAGACAAAAATGAATTAAGAGCCTTTTTTTCCCTCTCATTCCCATAGAAGAAGGAGRAGGAAACTTCAACCGCATCACTGAYGACTGTTCCTACCCCAACAGTTTTTCTGGACAAGGCAGGACTCGAGTAGTTATCCCCCCTATTCATCCATCAGATGTTTGTAACTCTTTGGGTTTCTCCAAATCTTACCCCAAAAGCTCCTCCCTTTCCATCTCACACGTCTTCCTACCGYGCAACAGCACCAGCTCATCCATTTGTCACGCTCTTCTCATTCACACGCTGCTCTATCGGTTAGGACATTATCAATCCCCATTGATAACCGTTTCAGTTCACTAGCCAGGGTCTTCACATTTGCACTATCACATTAGCAGTTCATTTCTTTGGGTTTTTTTTCAGATTTTTTCTCTCTCTATTGAGACAACAACTCGCTCCCCACAGCTCAGAAGCACATTTCACCACTTAGACCACAATTTTTCCCCTTGCCCTCATCTCAAAGCCTTTTCCTCCAAGATTCTCACCATTCAGGACAACTTTTAGCTTCAAGTGGACGTGACAAGGCAGCAGCAGAGGCAGGAGTGAGGACCAGTGATTATTGGAGTATAGGAAATGGAGATTTCACACTAAACTGCGAGTCATTTATATAAAAAATAGAAATCACTCTCAGCTGTTTACTTCTTCTTACCAAACAATTGATTAAGTGCATTAAGTGCAACAATTAAGTGCATTAAGTGCAAACAATTGATAAGGAGTCCTTAAGTGAGGCCTTCTTGACTTCACAGTGACAATAATTGCTATAGAAAAATTCAGCTCTACAAAAGATGCCTACAAGAGATTTACTAATCCAATTTGAAGCCAGTATTCCCATTTCCATCATCAATCTTGTCAGTGTTATCAGCTTGAAGTGCCACCATGCACCTCCACCTCCAGAACCTGTCCTGAGCATCCAACRGGCAGAATACCATACCTTGGTCTGCTACAGCTTCAATATTCACTTTGAGTTCATTCGCCATGAAGCCAATAACCGAGAAGATGACAAAGCCTGCAAATATACTCGTGGCACTGTTGGTGCATGTGACTATCAGYGTGTCCCTGAAAAGAAAAGAAAACAAAATAAAGAAAATCCTCATCGCTGCTGTAGTACATGCAAGCGAAAGTTCCATTTTTGGTTGTCATTATTATGGGAAACTCAAGAAAAACCTACGTGAATATCACACTAAATTGGTTTAGCACAGGTAACTACAGAGGAAAGAAGCTATTGGGATTCTTGCCCATAATTCTTACAGTCTTGGTAGGATCTTTATTTTGTCCTCCAAAAGTCATAAGACTTCCCCTTAAATTGCTAGTGACTGGAGAGAAAAAAAAAAAAAAAGTCACTTATTTTAAAAGTTTTTCAGCATTTTGCACCTTCTAACTGTGATTTGTTTGTAAATGAGAGAACGAAATACAAGCCAAAAATGTGCCAAGAATTGTGAACTTTGGGAATCTCTAAAAGGACATCCCATAACATGAGTGATTAAGTTGATTCTTCAGATCTATGGGAGGAATGGCAGCATTCTGTTTGGAATCAGCGTGTGTTAATCTTCTTCCAAAATCCAGATAAATTTTAACCTATATATATACACATACACACAGGTATCCACATGTATAAAAATACGTGTATATATGTATATATACATGCCTACATATATATACATAGGTTTGTATTAGGAAGGGGATTTATTAAAAAATATTTCAATTATAATTGATTTCATTGTGTTTAAAAAGGACATGACTAGTAAACAGAATTTTATCTGCAATCTTAGAAAGTAAGGAATGTAAACATCGAAAGGGAAAATGATTGGGCTTCATTTCAGTGCAAAAGGTGTGTTTTAAGGTTAATCACATCAGAAGCAATTAAGCATTTCTAATTATTTCTGCTTCAGTCCCCAAAATTCCTCTCTACTAGGTTAAGGAAAATATTCAGCTTTAGATTTTTAAGATTTTCATGCCTCAATGCCATGTATTTCTTTCAAACCTTCTCTTAACTTTTCCAAGCTCCATAAACCATTGCTAAATGAATCCAGAAAGGTCGCATGGGGGCTGTCCTTTTTTTCATTCCTGCCCTGATAACCTGAATCAGATTTTCCTGATTCCATTGATCATCAACAAAGCAAAACAAAGGACAAGCACTTTGGAACAGAGGACTTTTTAAGTCTGCAAAACTTAAAAAGTCAAAAACCCCCCAAAGTCGTAAAAGACTGCAATAGAAGAATAACTGCAGGCACAGCATTGCTGTCTGTTCACCCATATCTTTACATAAATACATTAAAGGCCTTTTGAAAACTAATCAGAAATATCCGAGTAATTCTCTTTTAAAATCCTGATCCACATTTTCTAATGTCGAAGTATCTGCTCTGTGGCGTGGCAAAAATGCAAGTACCCAAAACCTGATAGGACTTGGAGGCTCAAAACCCAAGGAGAACATTCTCCCAAATGATCCTGTGCCAACAGAACAATGGTTTTCCTTGTAAAAATGATATATTTGCGGATTTCAAATAAAGTTATTTCAAATACTACAACTTGAGATAACTCTGTGCATGCAAAACCAGAATAAGTAGAGTTGCAAAAGCAATATTTTCCCGGAGAGACCCAAGAATCATGTGCACAGAAATTGCAAATGACACTCCTGCTTGTCTCACATAATGACAAATTTCAAGCTCAAACAGCTTCAACGTTGTTCACAGCTGTTGACAGCCTCTTTTTTCAACTTCAAACTGATTATTCTAAAAACGAATAGTCAATAGGGACAATAATAACCCCATACCTCCTCTACTAGACTTCAATGCAGGGAGGAAAAAAAATAGAGGCTCTCTTTTCTATTTCTTTACCGATTTCTGCAAGTTCAAAGATGACTGTCATTTTGGTCAAAGCCACTTTAATAAGACTGCTGAATTTCACTCTCACATACCTGTAGCAATTATTATGGAATTTGTTGTAGGAAGAGAGAGTAATTAACCCTCCCCAGGCTGCAGATAAGGAGAAAAAAATCTGTGTGGCAGCGTCTTTCCAAACCTTAAAAAAATAGAAAGAAAAGAAAAGAAAAGAAA
>NW_020455479.1:21697-107929 GCF_003342845.1 Nothoprocta perdicaria
AAAAGGAGAAGAGAGGAAATACTATCAGCTTCAGGGAAGAGCTTTGGCAAGATCGATAACACTATTAAATATTACTGTTATAGGGAATTAACACATAAATAGCTCAAAAGAGCTATAGAACAATGAATGTCAATAAAATATAACTTCAGAGCAAAATCCTGCCCTGTAATACATAATACTGATTGATTTAATTAGACATAAGAGTATTATTTTTATTTAGCCAGTCTAAAAAATACAATATATCCTCTGCCATATAGAGAAGGCACAAATATTCAATGAGCTAAGTTGTTTGAAGCACCTCAGTTTAAATGCATCGAGCACAGTAAATGCAAATCAAAAGGAAAAATAATCTATATCCAGAAAAATTAATGGTTTAGCTAGCATTGGYCTCAAGTAATAGTTAATCTTCTTAACAAAAGCAAGAAACTCCATGTTGTTTGAGGTACACCTTAGGAGACTACATTGAAATTTGGTTAAATTTCCTTTGTAAGTTGTATTTCAGCAACACGGCTTAAGTTTTGCCTATTTAGATAGGGGAAAAAAAATCAAGTATTGTTTGTTCTGTAACCTATACACAGTTCTTCAAAGTCTTCGAGGTATTTAGAGATAACATTTCTAAAATTGTGCAAATTAAAAAAAATTAAAAGTTGTTCTTGTTTACAACCATTAACCATTAATTCATGCTTTATTGCAGAGAAAATTAAAAGCAGAAGCTCACCTGCATGCTATCAAGCAGACACCCAGGGTTAAATAGGTACTTACATATTCAAGAGGCCACATTTTGCTAAAAGACAATAGTCTTCACCCCCTTCATTGCACAACACAGGATCCAAAACACCATATTTAATGCAAAATAAATTACTGTGCTGCTTACAAAAGTTKTAACACTCTAAGTTTAAAACACCCACKATTTGCAAAAGACGTGAAGGAAAAYGAAAATCTGCAGATTTCAGCCAGGAAACTCCTTCCAACTTCAATTCTCAAATTACTGGTGTGATATGACACTGTTGTCGACAGCTGATGACATTTATTGG
Organism: Nothoprocta perdicaria; assembly: GCF_003342845.1. NCBI lineage: Eukaryota > Metazoa > Chordata > Aves > Tinamiformes > Tinamidae > Nothoprocta > Nothoprocta perdicaria. The sequence goes on from NW_020455479.1 coordinate 22,732, forward strand.
TAAAGTCAGTTATTTCCTGAGATGTTGCTAAAAATCCCTGCTAAATGTCCAGAGAGCAAAGCTTTCAATTCAGTTCAATTTCAATTTCAATTCAATTTCAAAGGTTTCAATTCAGACCTAAAGTCCTGCCTAGGGACCAGTAAGAGTGACACGCAGGTGCTCAAGACCTGTACAAGATGCATATGATCCCCAGGTGGATTTATGACTACACAGGCACAAATCCATGCAGATCTTTGATTTTTTAAATTTTTTTTTATTGGGTAACTAGAAGAAATGGCTTTTTAGAAACTGGCTGAAATCAGCAAAGTTCAAGTTCTGGATCATAGTGTTTTCCGAAAACACTATGCAAAAATGGGTTTCATTTCTTATAATATAGCTAGGAAAATGATCACAATTGGTCTATATAAGAACTGTTGGCAGGAGTTAGATTAAACTAAATCATATTCACAAGCTTTTTTTTTTTTTTTTTTTTTTTATTTGCCCTATCAGAGTTATAAAGCAATAATAAGCCCACCATAGCATCAATTAGCTTCTCCCACTTTGGGGTGATGAAGTACCATATTCCAGCTCCAGCTCCTGGCAAGGTTACTCCTCTTATGAGCAGGATAATGAGAACTACATAGGGAAACGTAGCTGTAAAGTACACCACCTGAACAAACCAAAGGAAAAAAGAAATTACCAAAAATTTGGATCTGTAAGAAGAGAGAGAGAAAAAAACTTCCCCTGAAGTTTAGGGGAGTCGTTTTGTTTTATTCATATAATTCTTCTTAACTCATTCATTTTCTTTGCTAAGTCTGCAGAGGTCTTACTATGCTTTGTACTTCTTAATAATCACATAATTCAATGAAATTGGAAATGTTTACAAGTCCAATGGAAAAAGGCTCTGGAAATACCCGGATAGACCTAATAATTATTTTAATGAGGTTGTGTGTTTAACATTTATTAGTTGTCTATCTCACACAGAGCAGAACTCTCTTTGTGGTTGGACACCATGGCTGAGTTATCATGTTAGGCAATACACCCTTACCCCAAACCCATAAAGTCCATTATATCTTGGGCTCAGTCTTAGGGCAACCAAAATGCTTCAAATTTAAGTGACTTTTGCTGCTGCTTTCCCAGACTTCTCCTTGCTGCTTGAAGCATGGGGTGTTTCCTTGAGTTACTCTGATCCATATTTGTRCAGAGCACATTTCAGTAATATCTAATCATTTTTGGAAACCAGTTTTCACCGATTTACTCTCTTAAACAAGCACAAGGCTCACTTAAAGCAGCATAATGTGTTGCAACTGGTTTTCTTACTTTTCCTGATGACTTGATTCCTTTAGCAAGAGAGGCGTATACAATCACCCATGCTAGGAAAAGAGACAGTGCCAAGGGCCATCTAATCTCACCAGGATATTCAATTCCTGCTGAAATCTTCAATACAAAGTACCTAGAAATAAAATTAATAGCAATAATAATAGTAACGATGATAATAATAACAATAGAAACTGCAGGCAATATTTCAGTGGAAATTCTTATGGTAGAGACTTTGCATTGCTTTATAGCTCTCAGTGCTTTCTCTAGAAGCTTCCAGTGAAGCACATCGTGTATTATTTTATTTATCTGCATTGCAGCATTACATAAAAATGCCAAGCCTGGGCCAACACTCCAGCTGTGTTAAGCAAAAGAACAAAAATAACACATCTCTAGAAATTTAGCTGTTGAGGTTTGTACGTGTAAGTAGGCATCACAAGCTAGGTAGTGTATCTTCCAAATAATTAAATATTGTGTCAATCCCCGCAGATTTTGAAGGAAAAATAGTTTGGCATTTCCGAACAAAGCAAGATTTTACTTGAAGTATTCTTCACTTCCGCTGACAAAGGTCTTGTTCGCTTGGCTGGTGAAGTTAACCATGGTCAAGTTGGGATAGGCGCTCATACAGAAAGTGGAGTTCTTGATCTGTATCTTTGGGTGATCACCAACAATGCAAGAATCTAAGAAGAAAATGAAGCAAAGAGGAAAAACACCAGGTTGGGGGTAAAATGGTAATTTAAAGCATTGTGCYGTGCAGATCCACTGAAACTGTTGTTCTGCATTAAGGTGCTGTGACTCCTTTCTTGCARGAGCTGCAAGCATCTCAGAGCACTCATCCTTGAAACCTCTCTCACAGGTGCCCCATCACCACCCCTTTAGCTTAAAAAAATAAATAAATAAAAATAAAATGTTATAGGAAATAGGGAGAGCAGACTGCATAGGTGAACACCTTATTCAGGCAAGCACAAAGTTAATCCCCGGTGAAATAAWTTAGGCGGCCGGTATATATCCGTGCATATATACCTTGCCTTTAAGTTGGTGCRAATAGGGCTCTAAGAAGATGCCCGAACTCGGCTGCAAAGAGAAAAGGACGTCCCTGAACCCATCAAATAAGCAGCAGGAGCTGAGCCTCTAGTCGGACTCCCCATCTCAGCGGGGTCCCCTCGGCCTCCTCCCCGGAGGCTGCAGCGAAGCTGGGCTGGGGGGGGATCGTGCTGCTCTTTCTCACTCTGCAGCTTTTTTCTGCGTTTTCGATCGCCCGTAAAAAAATAAAATAAAAAAAAAAATCGTTTGTTTTTGTATTGCCTTAAGTCACATTCAGCCTCGATGAGAACGATGATTAATAATAAACGACTGATTTCCGTGAGTTTTCCGCAGCGGCGAAGGGGAGTTGGCGGCTCCGCAAGGACAAACTCACTAAAAAAAAAAAAAAAAAACCCAAAACTCACCTAATAAAAGTTTGTTTTTATCTTTACAGTCCGGCGTGTTCCAGGGGTTGTTACAGGAAGCCCAAGGTAGCACGGGTACAAAGGATGCAAAAAGATAGAAAAGAGTGTAGCACAGGATAATATTGTAATATATGGCTATCAGAACAGAGATGATGAGCATCGCAATGCCACAGCCTGCGGGGGGAAGAAGCAGACAAGAGAGAAGGGGAGATAAGAACACGGTTAATCGTTGCACAGATAAAGGGAGCACCGGTGAGCTCTAGGCGAAGGGTCGCGGCCACTGCCGGAGAATAATTTTGATTGGGGTGGTTGCAAAGTACGTTTCCGAGAAGGAAGGGAAAAAAAGGGGGAAAAAAAAAGGAAAAAAAAACGGGGAGGGGGGGAAAAAAAAAAGAAGATGGGGGAAGGAAAAAAAAAAGAAAAAGGGGAAAAAAGGGGAAAAAAAATCTTGCCCCGAGCGCGGGTCGCGGAACCCGCAGTGCTTCCTCCTGCAGCGCCTCTCACCTTGCAAGGCGGGGATGGCTTTCCAGACCGACACGGGCCCCTGGCTGGCAAACTGCCCCAGGGAGACTTCCAGGAAGAAGATGGGGATCCCCGCTAGGGCCAGCATCATCAAGTAGGGGATGAGGAAGGCACCTTGGGGCGGGAGGGCGAGAGGAGAGAGAGAACGACCTGAGTTGCGGCACTGCGCGGATCGATCCTCCGTGTCTAAAACATCCCCTTTGTAATTTCGTATTTAGATAAGAAAAGACAACCTGCCTGCTTTTCCTTTGCTTTGTTTGTTGTTATTGTTTTTGTTTTGCTTTGYTTTCTTTTAAAAGACCCTTCCTTTTGTAAATCACTCTCTCTCTGGCGCGGTACTTGTGCGGCTGTTATTTAAAAACGTCCGCAGTGTCTCCCTGCCGCAGGAGGCGCAAGGCTGTCGCACGCATCAGTGTCACGAGTTTAACGACAGCCGTCGTTGAGTGGCTCTTGCAAAGAAAACTCCTTTCCTTCCGTTCCCTTCCTCTCCCTCTCCCTACCCTTCCCTTCCATTGGCTTTCCCTTCCCTTTCCCTCCTTTCCCCTCCCTTCCCTTTCTTTTCCTTCCTCTTTTTTTCCCCCTTCCCTTTCTTTTCCWTTCTTTTTCTCCTGTAATCTATTAACGACCCATCTCCTCTCTCAACTTTTCTCCTCCTCTGTTCCACTGAGCAGAATCTGCTTTATTTCAAATGATTTTTTTTTTCCCAATCGATCGTGACAAGGTTGGAAACAAATTCCCCCAATTTCTCAAAGTAACACACGTCTTTCGGCTCGGGCTTCCCTCCTGCTCAGACCCAACCGCGTTTAAACTGTACGGCGGGGGAAATCGGTGGATTTCATCCCTGACCTCTTCGAACTCCTCCCTCTCCAGCCAATAGATGTTTTTAGGAAAACTACCACGAGCCGATTCCATCTTTCCGCAACTTCCCTATGGCCTTTGGCTGTCGTTATTTTATAGAAAGCCCAGMGAGGCTTTAGCTTAAGGAAGGGTGGCTGGAGGCGCCCTGGGACCTCCCTCTCCGCCTCCCTGTGCTCGGCCCCGTGCGGTACCACAGGAAGAGAGACAGGAAAAAGCCGGCATACCTCCCCCATTCTTAAAGGCCAGGTACGGGAATCTCCAGACATTGCCCAGCCCCACCGCATAACCCACCATGGAGAGGATGAAATCCAGCTTGCTGGACCAGTTCCCTCGGGCTTTATTTTCATCCCCTGCATCGTCTTCCTAAAGCGGGGAGAAAAGAAAGGTCGCGAAACKGGCGCGGTGGCAAAAACGCGGTTGCAAAACGGCCTGGGGCTGCAGGCAGCAGCTTCTGCCCCGGGGACCTGCCCGGGTCTCCTMTGGGCGCCCCCCGCCTGGGCCCGGGGCTCAAGGGCAGCGCTCGCAGGGTCTGRCAGCTCCCGTCGGGGGCGGAGGGAGGGGGAATGGTTGATGGATTTCGCCTTGCTTTTGGTTGCAGGCTTCAAGGCATCCAAGCGCCAGAGCTTGACACGCGCACATGCACCGAGCCCGGAAAGCCTCGGTTACGCGGGCGAGCTCTGCAAGAGCCCCGTCGGCTTTTTTAGACTTTCACACTATTTACACTGCCAGCAGCAGTCCTCCCTAGCTGTGATCCTCTCCTCCTCTCCCCGCATCGCACAACCCCAGCCCCGACCTGCTCTGGCGCTGCTCACGAATTACATTTTTTTTTTCGACTTTCAGCCACAAACAGGTGCTGCGTGGCAAGGATTTCTCGCTTCCATGAGATGGAGAGATGGGGCTTAAAAAGTATAAGCAGCCAACTTACCCCCTCGACTCTGCCAGGGAGAACAGAAGTGCTGCCATCTGCGCCCAGCACCACGGTGCTCTGGCTCAAGGTCGCCCAGGCGCCTTTGGCGTTGTTTTGCTCCAGCGTGCTCTTGCTAAGGCTCAGAGTAGCGTCCCCGTCCGTGCTTTGCAAAGCGGGGATTTTGCAGTGAGGGATAGCAGCCTGCCCGGSGGGTCCTACCCCAGGGGCGAGCTGGTACGGAAAGGTCTCTAGAGATTCCCTGCGGAGGGGGGAATTGGCTTGCACCGGGCTGCTGCTGAGCTTGCAGATCCCGACTTTGGTCCTCTCCAGATCGTTTGCTTTGGCTTCTTCAGAGGGAAGAGTTTTGTTGTCGTTAGAAAGCGAGCGGGGCAGCCTGGGCAGCGTCGTGGCCGGGGCTTGCGGTGGGGCGCTCCGCGGCTCATTTTCAGGGTTGATTCTCACAACTCCCGCACCTTCGTTTGGTCCAGGAGCGAGGGTTTCGGGGCTGTTGACAATCTGCTTGTTCATATCCCTTTGACTGGCGTAATCCTAAAATAACAGCGTCACATATTTTATAATTTAAAAAAATCAACAATATGTTAGGTTTGCATAGATTTTACCAATTTATTTTCCCGTGCACAAGACGTTTGCGCTAAGAAATCGGGATAGAAAAGCGCTGGTTAATTTCGAGGTGCTCTGGCTCAAGCCCCTTGCCTCCTCTTTCAGTGTGAATTTTCACGGGGAGAAAACAGTAAGGGAGAATGCCCTCAACGCCGTAATTCGAATTTTAGATAAATGGTCCTACGGCACTGCGCCGCCAGACCTCGTTAGATTTCACATCACGGCTGCAGGATGCTCCCTTCCCAATCGCCAGTGTAGAAAGATTCTTTAATTTTACGCCCCATTTCCCTCCTGTCATTCAGCAAAGCACATTGGTGCTCGGCACTCTTTTTCTTTTTTTTTTTTTTTTTTTTTTTTCCTCCCTCCCCTGTAGGCAGCTGCAAATGCTTAAAAAAAAAAAAAAAAAAAAAAAAAAAAAAAAAAAAAAAAAAAAAAAAAAAAAAAAAAAAAAAAAAAAAAAAGCGAAATTGTACCAATTGCACCAGTGAGCATTTCTGAGCTGGTTGTCGTCTGCTAAAACATGACACTGAGAAGAGGAAACAACCGCAGCCCCACGGCTGAGTTTTAGTCATTAGTAGCTGCCTTACTCTCTCCCGTCTCATATATTCGACTCACAGAACTCTAAAAATACAATTTTGTAAACGTTCCCTTTTAAGTTAAATAAGTTGCTGGCGACCCATCCCTTATTTTTTCATCAATTCCGAGTTATCTCTAAAAACGCGYCCTCTTGTTTCGAACCTATCCGGGACGGGGCTACGCAACGCGCCCTTCGCTGCTCCTGCTGCAGGTCCCTCCTCAGCCGAGCCCCGTGTCTCCCCAGCCGCGGTCCCGAGGAGAAGAGCCGGGCACAAGGGCTCGGGGGGCCCCGCAATGGGCAGCCCCGCAACGGGCAGCCCCGCAATGGGCAGCCCCGCAATGGGCAGCTCCTTCCTTCAGCCCCGCAATGGGCAGCTCCCCCGCAGGCGCCGCTTCCCCCGGCGCTCACCACATCGCACCCCCAAAACCAATAATATATATTTTTAAAATCAAGCTTAACGACGGCTCCCCCTCCACCCCCCACTCCACGACAGCTTTTCTAAGTTTCCGAGAAAGGAAAGCAAGCACTTACCATGCCTTAAATAGCAACAGATTGGATGGGTAGAGGTAAAAACAGCAGTACAGGCAGTTGGCAGACTGGATTTTGCTCACTCAAGAGCTAAGCTTTCTATACTTCCTTGGGAAAGACTGGGTTTGCGTCAGTGCATAGCAAGGTGCCCTTCGGTTGACATTTTCGTGATAATAAGAGTTTGATAAATCATTACCCCCGGATTCCGATTTTAAAGGGACGAGCGGGAGCCAGAGCGCTGGCGAGCTGTCACTCGCGCGGCATTGCGTGCTCAGGGTGACTCAGGCGGGGGCTGACTGCTAAACCAAGCCCGCCAGAGCACGGCACAACTTTCTCCCCGGTAATAGGGGCTGTGGGGGGGTRGGGGGGTGGAACAACATGTGGGAAACACGTCCTCCTGCACCCAAAGCGAGAGAGCTGCGGGGAGAAACCTTCCACTCGTGCCTCTCTACCTCCTCCCTCCGTTATTGCGCTGTGCGATGGAGCTGCTTATAGTTTAATTTCTGCAACTCACAGTGGATACTTAATGTATAAATATATATACATAAATTATTTCGCTAAGTGAATATAGTGCACAAAAAAAAAAAAAAAAGATTTTAATTATGACTGACACCAGTTGTACCACCAGACTCCATGCTAACATCTTCATTTTAAGGTAGTTTACGGTAGGGAACCCCAATTCTAAGTAAACCAAARTGATGCACAATATAAATCAAGTTTTCATTCATCAAGGTTATCTGAAGAACCATTAGGAGGGAGTAAAGATGAAGGTCTATGTTCTTCCCGCATCCACCAAAGCCTTTTTCTCCGAGAAGTGGGGGGGAAATGCTCATTAAAAGTCAGGTATTAATTTGACTGGACTCATTCTTGCAGTGAAACAACCCACCCATAACGATCTCTCGGAAGCGCGCTTTGCTAGGAAGAGCTTTCCCGCAGATTTATAGGGCACAGGGTAACGTTGTTCGCATTTAAGAAAGAAAAAACCTTTGGGCAAATCTGCCCGTTGTCTCAGTGTCAAAGTGCTGTTGCCTCTCCCGTTGTTGTATATATATAYACGTATATATACATATATATATACATATATTTATGTATATATATATATATACACACAARATATTTTAACATAAGAAACATGAAGTGTGCGTCTGTTGTGGGACCAGACACTGTTTTTATCACGTCCTTGAGCTTAGGGCTTGCTAAAGCCTGTTTCAATGGCTAACATAAATAAATAAATAAATAAATAAATAATAAATCCAATAACACAGATAGTTCTACCCAGCCCCTTGATGCCCGCGGTAACGCAGCCTCGCTCCTCACGTCACACCTGGGCACTGCGGATAGAAGCAGAAATCTGCGAGAATCACGAAAAGCAAGGAGAAAAAAAAAAAGTCTAGCAAAGCAGAACATAGAAAATCTTTTCGTTCTTGTTGGTTTGGGTTTCTACGAAAAGATAACTGGGTCTCACGAATGAAAAAYGTCTTTGCCTTACAGCAGAGTTTCAGGACGTTTTTACAACAGACCTAACACTATTTTTTTTTTTCCCTGTCGTTATTTAAAACATATTCAGGCTAACATGTGTGCCTACCTTCTCTTTCTAGACAAATAATTAGAATGCCTTATAGGTGTGTGTGTGTATTTTATATATATATATATATATATATATGTGAGTGTGTATATGTTTCATACACATTCATTCACAAATCGCGGTGGTTTTCTCATTTCAAATACCCTCTTCTTTCCGTATTTTTCGATATTGCTGATGGGTAAGGGGCTGGTATAAGTGTAGAAAGAAGATTTATCGGGGCAGGTGTGGGTTCTTTGTTGGCAGGTAGCCTGGCCGCAGAGCAACCCGCTTACAGCCAGGGGATGCAGCCGGGTCCTTAGCAGTTACACTGCCCATCGGCTTGTGCCTCTGAAGGTACGTAGCAAATTAAAAGCAACGAGGCAGGAATCCAATGAGTATTTTGGTCAGAAAGACCCTTGAAATCTTTTCTGGTTTGTCAGAGATTACCTTTCCCCCTCCCCCTCAAAAAATGGCTAAATTCCTCCTTCACATTCCCGTCTAAGCAGCGATCTTTCTGATCAGCACTGAAAAGTGAAATCAAGGTTTCACCTCTCGGAAAGAGGAATTTTATCTCCTTTGCTTGCACGAGACCCAAAGGTGCCGCAGCCCGACCACACGCGAGGCGGGTGCTCTCCAAGGAGCACATCGAGAGGCTCCAGGCCAGAGCACGGGGGGAAACCCCACAAAGAAACACAGAAACGCGGATTTCGAGTGTTCTACCTCTTTCTAATATTTTTTTTTCCTGTTCTTTTCTGAGGTGCGGTTCCTTTCAAAAACGAAGCCCCCCAAAGGTGGATCTCTGTCAGCGGTGAGCTCGTCTTAATGCGACTTTTCTGAGCTCCTACTGGGTTTCTTCTGGCCCTTCCAAGGGTCTATGGCCCTCAGAGCACCTCGAGGTGCTCAAGCAAAGAGAACGAGGCCCGTCCCCACATCCCTGCCCCTCGGTAGCGGGACCCCTCGCCCTGCCCGGTGCTCCCTTTCCCGCAGCTCCTTTCCCGCTCCGCGGAGCCGCCGCAGCCCCGCGGAGCGGATAACGAGCCAGCTCCGCTTTAATTACTTTGTCAGAGATGAAAAATAGCAATTGATTTTTTTTTTCCCTCCCTGTTCTCTCTCCTTTGCCCTGCATCCTCCTTGCGGAGAAGCGAAGGTGCACGCACGGCGGGAGCGGGGAGGTTTCCGCCCGCACTAACACGCATTTTCCCCGATTACGTCTAACCCGCGCCTTGTGCGGAGAGAAAAAAAAAAAAAAGAAAAAAAAAAAAAGGCCAGGAAAAACCATGTCAGCCCCTTTTCAAGCTTTGCAAATAGCCCAGAGCTTGGCTGCCCSCCTCGGCCGCAATGCCCGCCCCCCTCTCCCTCCCCACCCCGGGGTGATTTTAAACTCCCGGGTTTAAACCTGCGCCCTCCTCTCTTTCGCTTCGCCTGCAAAGCTGCGCTAAAACAGGCACTAAACTTGCGCAGCCTCCCCTGCGCATCCCGGTTCTCCCAGGATTTACCGCCCCTGCAAACGCGCCGCGGTCGAGTCACCGCTTGTCTTATCTCAAATGCTCGGTTAAGATTACAAGTTTTCTTCTTAAGAGTAAGCAGATCAGAAAGAGGCGTTACAGGTGAAAACATTGATTAATCTTTACGTGCGCTTTGCAGATACGACCTGCAAATGTGTTTTGCGCTCAACTTTTAGACTTAAGGGAAGACGTGAATTTAAACCAGTCCTTAGCGAGTGTGAGAGTCTTTCCTACTCACAGCTCTGACTTGATCGATGCGAGTGCACAGATGTTATCGGGCACCAGATTTCTCCCGGTGTATAAATAATCCCAGGTTTATTTTATTTATAAAACCCTGGTTTGTATACCCGGCTTAGTATATAAACATATACCCTATGGTATATAAACATATACCCTATGGTATATAAACATATACCAACCTACCACATCTAGAGTTTTGAGACCATGCTGTGAAGCTCCAGCTTGGGGCAACACAGAAATACTGATATATTTATATGTGTTATATATATTTAGAAATATATATATATAATGTATATGTGTGTGTGTATATATATTTCTTTCTTACAATTTTAACCGAGATAAGCATTTAACTACAATAAACCTCAATGCAGAGGTATGAAAAACATTGYATTCACCCAGTTTCAACCAAACAAAACCAACCAAAAGCAGATACTGAAATGTCAGATCATATGAACTAATACCTCTCTTTATATATATATATTTTCCCTCTTTTCATCCTAGCCATGCCTATGAGTATTTATAGCCTTCAGTTACCTGAACAGAATGTTCCCACGCAGAGTCAGGACTCTTTATAAAACCAAAGAGCCACTTTATCAGGCAATGATATTTTGCTTCTCAGTCAATTATATCCAGATAATAGAGAGCGTAAAAATCTTTAAAGTGATAATTACCTGCATATTTTCCTCGTGTGAAATGCCTCCTGCTGTTTATTGGCTCTACCTCACATTTTCTGATGTGCTCGTCATCTCCTCTGCTTTAATCTGGAAAACCCACCGGATGACCTTGGATTTGCAGATTATTGTCAAAATCGGGCACGCTCACTGTAAAAACAGGAGGCAGCTCCCAGAGAGATTGAACTTCTTCAGTGGAGGCCACTGCAATAATGTAAATGAAGGAAAGTGGGGATCAGATGGAGAAAAAATCCCAGAAGCAGCTGGAGGAAATTTCTGCACCACTGGCCAGGCATTTATGCTCCCAACAGTTTTTTAACCCATACATACATGTTTCTTAATTTGGCTAGACATCTCCCTTAACCACGGGGCATAATCTCAACATAGGGCGTAATTAACACAGGTTTGACTTTCCATTTTGCAATAACCAAAAAAAAAAAAAAAAAAAAAAAGCTTTCATTTTTGAATTTAATGAAAAAAAAGTTAATTAAGTATCCAGAGTTCTCAGTATATTTCAATCTATATATCCACGTGCAATCAAGAATAGTTTTTCTAGTGCAACAGGGAGATCTAGATCTAGTTATCATGTGGATGTGTTACACTCAGGCCCAGACTCCTGTTTGGAGAGCAAATATAACATATATGTCATGTGGACCCTCTAAGTTCTGACTGGAAAAAGAAAATAATCCTCATCCCCCTCCACCAACTTTTTCTCTGTTCTTGCCATAGCAGACACTGAGTTTGTTTAAAYGAGAATGGTTCCTGTTCTTATTCCTTCTGTCTTTCCAACTATATTAGTGGATTAGATCATAATTACCATATAGACGTAATGACTCAACTGTGATCTCTCTACCAGCGTGTGMAAATCCCACCCTTCATCTTAAAGAGTAAAAAATGAATAAATCCATCTGTTTATATAATGGGGATTAGTCAACCCAATGCTGCAAATCTGAATCAGTGAATAGTTTGTAAGACAATCATAGAAGCAATAAGGTCCTTCCAAGGACCTAGGATCCAAGGAACTTCGAAGGTCCTGGTTTAAATCTAGCTTTCCTTTATTTTGGTTGAAAAGGGTGGATTTTCAGTTGCAGCCGTGGGCACCTGGGTACAACTGGCTGAGGGAAAGCAGCAGGAACTCCTCGTTCTGAACTGAATTGACCTCAACATGCTCCTAAACAGCCCAGCTGGCATCTCTCTGGTGGAAGTGCTGCACCTAATTACACCCTCCTCGAYGGGCTTAGCATTTAATTTGAGGCAYAATCCCCGTTCTGAGGCGTACAACTTTGGGTAAGGACAAGGCAGATCTGCCAGCACCGCAGCAGCTGGGAACTACCCCATGGTTGAGGAAATGCAGATAGGGATATATCAGCGAGCCACTTTTCAGCTCCATTGCACYGTCAGATGGCACAGAGGGGCTGGCATCACAGCGGAGACTCTGGCTTGCAACTCGTACACATGTGGCTGTTATTCAATGATTCTCAGCTGTTAGTCAAAGCTTTATAAAGCTGGAACTTTTGCCCTTCRCTAAGCACAGACCTATGCTCAGCAATCCCACAGTACTTCTGGTTAGGCTGAACTGCATTTGAACTGCAGGATACTTTCTGCTTTAATTCTGGAGAAAGAACTCCAGCAATATTTGAAACAGAGAATCAGATTACAAATATTATTTAGTCCCCAGAACAATCTCTGTGTTGTATTTTGGGTATTGGATTTAGATCAAAGCCATCGACTTAAAAACATTTAGAAAAAAGCAGCTAAGCTTCTATATATYGAAAACCTGTTTGAGCATTTCTTGGAGGATGATCTCAAAGTAATGACCCTGAATCTGCTCTCAGATGTCAGTGGGTCCAGGGTGGAGAGCCCGTGCATGAGAGCAGATGAGGGAGGAATCTTGCCACGGATACCCCAGGCTGGACCCTTCAGGGTGGCCCTAGGTAGGTCACTTTGCTGAAGAACTTGGGTAAACACGGACAGGACCTTTCCTTTTCTCCCCTCCCATTCAGCAATGCATTCCTTGGAGAAGATGTGTCTGTCTCCAAGGACTTGTACTGGTACTGTGCCACTCAATCAGCCTAGATRAATCAGTTCTCATTACATATTTCATAATCTCTAGTCAAAGGACATAAGAGCAYGAAAACGTCTTGAGCACACTCTACAATAGTCCAACTAATATATATCTATTAMTATCCCTTATAGTGCTTTCCAAATTGCATCACATTGCTAGAAATCCTCCCTGAAAACCTAAGCAATTTTACTGTCCCTTACAATTTGGCAATTCATCTATTTATTGTCCTTTGCACGTATCATAAGCTGATCGGGATTTACGAGTTCTCTCCCTTTGCCRTGACATCCCATTGGACTTTATTATGAAGAAATCAAAATCAGCAAAACCAGATCAGTTACAGGGAAACAAACAAACAAAAAAAAAGAGCAGGTAACCGAGAGCAGGTAACCAGTTGCCTTGTGTGCAAACTACAAGAGAGAGCTCCTCATTGTTGTCCAACCAAGGTGACAATTGCCCAACACTACCCACTACTTACATTGACAATGAAGGTAGCAAGATCCTACAGAGGAAAGCCCGACTTCATCCTGGAAATAGATTTGTCACAGTTCAAAACCATCTTCAAAACCATGCCTGGGGAATAGGCACAAGGGACTAGAAATTAATGGAGAAACGGACAGATTTGAAATTAGGTGTTAGCAGTAGGRAAAAATACACTTTGTTTATCTGCTGCTTTTTGTGGTCTTTGATTGCTCAGGTTGGTGAAGGGGTAGTTTGTAATAGTGCTAGCAAAATGGATTACAGCCAAAATGGATTAAAACCAATCATAAAAATACAATTTAGCAACATGGCAGCTCATGACTCCATATGTTGGGGGTTTTATCAGTCTGAAACTTAAAGCCCTGTCCTAGCTAGAAAGATCCACAGAAATCCAAATGGCAAGCCTAGTTCCCACAGCTCTGACACAATAGTTCCCCTGGGATTCTTTGCTACTAATTTTCATGATGAAAATTTGGAAAAACTGGGAAAATGTCACCTGACTTTTTGAAAGGAGAGTCCCCTTTGCCATGACAAACACGCTACTCTGTCATTGATTTCTTCCATCACCCATGGCAGCTTTGACCACCTGCTTSGTAGTCAAAATTATTCTAAAACTTCTCTCTTTCCCCGCATGCATTTTTATTTTTTTTCTTCCAATTGTTGCAATAATCTCTCCCTTGCCATCTTAGATGTACCCTGCTTTGTTATGACTGTGGAAACTGATAGGAACTATGCAATTAATCATTATGATAGACTTTGAAGAGACTTACCAACGGTGGTATTCTTGTTCCTCAGGCAGTTTGTGCTCAGTTTTGCCACCTCACCACAGCTATGCAATTTGCTAGATGCGAAGACACATAGATATATGTATATATACACATATTTGTGTATATATATATTTAATCCCAAGTGTATATATATATATATATCTGTGATATGTATGCAATGTGTATGTGTATATATGTATATCTGCACAGGTGTAAGCATTATCATAAATTACATCCACCTGAACAAACCARTTACCTCAACATCAGTATTCTCATGTCTCCTAGGGCAGAAGCAATGTGATGTTACCAAGCATTCTTTCCTCTGTTTTTTGGCTGAAGTTGTTGATCATTAATGACATCATTTCAGGTAAAAAGAAGCCAAGTCYTTCTGGTCTGTAGGAACAAATTCCAGATCCCACAGTCCATATCCCGAGGAAAGCTGAAGAACCTCCAAGGAAAGTGAAGAAGCATGCAAGCATATGCTTGGATGTAATACTGATTTAGAAATAAAATTTGGAAGCATGCGTCTCAGATGCAGGAGTAATAAAGACCAGAGAAGCCCACAGCCTGAAAATTTATTTGCAGCCCAAGGAGAAACAGCAAACTGATCTAGAAGCCTCCTGCAGAGACTCTGCTCCTTCTGGTAGAGATGATCTGGATGCTACCAGAAGCTCATAACCTAAAAATTCCAGATTTGATACTCCTTTAGACCCATTAGGATCATCAAGCACTTCTGCAAGTACTTCAGGTTTAGTGGCAACAGGCAATCAGACCCCACATACAGCTTCCACTAGGTGCCAGGCAAAATAACATGCAGTATTTATTTTTTYGCATGGCCAGTGTTGAAGGTATTGAGCCTAGTGAGCTTATATCTAGAGCCAGTATTCTATAAATACCCAYGGCAAGTTTTTACATCGCTTGGAAGACTCCACACAACTACAGGGAGACAAGCCAAGGCAACCTGCAGTCCAGAGGACATACCTCAAGAAGATGAAGTGTCATCTATGCAATCTGCAGCTGGCTGTTCATCAGATCCCCATGTAAATCCCTGTAAAAATCCTCCAGGTGATATCTCTTGCTCTCACTTTTGTTTCCATGCTCTTTATTGTGAAAAAGAACTTCTCAGCGTAAGCTGCTAAGAGGCTGGTAGGGAGTGAGGAGAAAAAGAATTTGGACTTGTAGAGGCCTCTCTAAATAGGATCTCGTGGCATATTCTTAAACCACATAGAGTTCTAAGCTTGGACAACTACTACATCAAGTTCCATGCAAGTATTTTATCGCCTCCTGTTAATCTTCTCTACCACATACATCCTCATTAGTAGCATGGTCTAAGCATCCATTTCTTTAAATTGGCTTCAGTTCTARAGGAAAGGTAAATTGCACTTCTCTAACTCCATCTGAGATGTTTTTCTTCTCATAAGGAAGGGAAKCATAGAATCATTATGGTTAGAAAAGACCTGCAAATTCCCTGAGTCCAATYGTAAGCCAACACCATACCTGTTAAACTCTGTCCCCAAGAGCCTCATCTACACRTGTATTGATCAGTGCCAGTGATGGTGGCTCCAGCACTTCCCTGGGCAGCCTCTTCAATGTTTGACTACTCTCTCCGTGTAGATTTTTTTTCCCTAATATCTAACCTGAACCTCCCCTGGTGCAACTCTCCTCCTATTGTCCTGTTGGTAGTTGCCCTTTGGACATGCTCTGGGGCAAGAGCTGGTGCATTTGAAGTATTTTATGCACAAAAGCACATGCCATACTTACCTAGCCCCTACCATCCCTCTCTCCATTTCTCCACAAGCAAATGCTTCTCTTTTAATCACTCTGCATGAGCAGAGAGCTCAGGAACCGGATTTATCACTGTCTCTTGATGTCTGGTTAGTATGTTCAGTTTGAAGATTTTCCTGTGTTCCTATCATCATATTCATAGGACCAAACAGCAAGATAACCTTCCTTTAAGCTGCCCACGATCATGTTTTTAAGCAGACTAAGTATTAATGCGTAGTAAATACTGACTCCCCATCCCCAAACCTTCCCAAATCAGCTGGACTATGCATAAACACAAATAGTGAAAAAACACACAAGAAGCAGCGTGACTGGGTAAGGCAATTAGGAACTGTGTTCATATCCTCTTAAAAAGAAAAAAAAATCTGTACATTCCAGTGCTTTACAAAAGGGAACTGGCTATAATAGAATTTGCTGAAAAACAAAACGACTAGCAGTGAACCTAATAGAAATATATTTTATAATACTGGTAATGCATTATCAAGGCATTTTGACTAATGAGAATGCCTTCTGGTTTGCTTGCAGTGCTATAACAAGATGTACAAACACTCYGAGTTATTGAAAACATTCAAGCACAGAATGATCCCAGAGGAGCAATGGTAGGAACTCAGCAAAAGCAACCAGGTTCTGGCAGGCATGTGAAAGAACCATAATTTATTGAAACACCATTAAACTCCCCTGTACGGAATGCCTTTTCCCATCTCTGTTGACTATCAGGACAATTTCTAGTAATAAATACAGGTGCACAGAGAAACAGCTTTCCCATCTGTGGAACAGTCATAAGAAACCAGCCATTGCTTGCTGGTTCCATGGCTGAATTAAATGCCTCAGATGGCAAGCATAAAAGCTCAATGCAAGATGATTTGATACTGTTGATTTTGCTACGATTTTTCTTTTGACAGCTCTCTCTTACCCACTTGCTTCAATAATGACACTGTTAGGTGAAGAGCAATGAACTGTCATATGGATGACTAAAGCAAGAAAAAAGAATCTGATTCAAAAATTACTTGGGTATGAAAAAGATAAAAAKCAGTTAGGGAAAAGTCTGAACCATGGCCTTGCTCCCTGGTGTATTTCTTAGCCAGACATCACATCTACCTTTCATCTTAACAACTGAGAAGACCAAAATTATGGCTTAAAATGCACTCTTAAAGACTTTGAAAACCTACCTCACAAGAGACGATCTTCTCTAAGTGGCCGACAAGAAAGACAGGGGACACCGATCTCCAGCTAGATTGCTCCTTCCAACATCCTTCTCTCCTCCCTTGCCTCTATTCCCACAAAGTATTTACTATTCTCTAAGCAGAGCTTATTTTAGGGCCTAAGAACCCGTGGMTACTCTAAACACACAAAGCTTCCCAAATGAACGGCAGAGCAAATATCAGCATCAAACAAGAGACAGGCTGGTGTTTCCTACTACCTTCTATTTTCGGTGACAGACTTTGCGATAATTCACAGGCAGGCAGAGTGCAGCTGTAGCACCCGAGTTGCAGAGAAGTTCTCTTCAATCCAATTTTCCAGTTGAATAGACTTTGCTTCAAGAACGTCCAGTGTTGTGACACAAGTCAATATTATTAGGAAATACCCTCTCTTCAGAGCTCTTCTCTTTGCATAACCCATCAGAAGGTTTAATCAAAGTTCAATTCTACTTACTGAACCCTACTTGTGTTTCAGGYTTAATTATCTGAACTATGATTATCCAGACCAGAGCAACACTCCTTCAAGGGTTCTCAATTTATGGTACATGACGTCAAGTGCCTCAAGYTTCAGTGCATCATTCTACCAACTGACCTTTCTTTCTTCTATCCCCAAATTGCATCTTTCATCCAGGCAAACTGCAACCCTGGGGGAAATATTAAGCAGTAGAAGGCGTTAATTCTTTTTTAATGAAACTATTGTCAACAGCAGTATTGAAGAGCAATGCAACTGAAGAGCAACGTGTATATGTGCAATGTAAATTACTCGGGCAGTTCTAGACAAACTTTCTCTTTTGTACAGCTCTGTTTTTTAAATCTAAGTGTATTGAGTAATACCTCGTGTAGTGTGAATATCATCTACTTGAATAAAATTAAGCCAGGTGTGATGAAATAAAGAGAAACACGCAGAGCATGGATTATATTCTGATAACATTATTCCCAAATGTAGACTCCTTGCAAGTACTCGAATCTCCCACATTCTTGTCTATATTGGTCACTTCATGTTATCATTGTGTACAGATTTCACCACTTCAGATTAAGGAGAGTCACATCACTGTCCTTACTTTGTATAGAAAAGCTATGTCTTTCAAACCGCTAGAGTATATGAAAAACATGAGAAATGGGCACCTCCAGTTTTGCTTAGCCTTTTTTGGAAGAAAACAAATCACAAAGCCCTCTCAATCTCAACGTAAACCAGGATTTTAGTATCTGTCATTCAAATCCAATGAGAATAATTTTACATGGGTTGTAGCTTTCAGTGTAAAAGGCTAACTGTGGTTTTGTTTGGTTTTCCATGGGACATATCTGCTCTCACTCCATTTCCATGGATGTCTTGAGTAGTACCCAAGTGGAAAATAGAATTAACATGTTGAGTAAGCTTTATTCTTCTTTAATTTGTTATTGCTGTCATTAAGAGTCATTTATTTTACTTTGCTAATCATCACAGGAACAGCAATAGAAATGTTATATATCTGCAGGTTGCTTGTTTCTTGTTTTTGGGTTTTTTTTTTTCCAATTGGGCAAGTCTTTTTCATTCAGTAGAGTCCAGGCATTAAGTGGGATTAACCTGGAAGCATTAACAGGTGATCAAAGAAAAAGAGCGACACTCTTGCCCTTCAGAAAGCAATAAAAGTTCATTTCTGTTATAGGAGAYATGGCCAAGTAGATCCAGATTCAGTACTGATTAATACACATGAGGGAACAGAATGTGGAAACATAGGGAGAAAACAAGCTTTTGAAATATCCTATTAACAAACTTAACTTTCCACTTGAACAGAACCTCAGTAGTTGTCACATTCCTTGTCCTTCTGTCTTTGGCCAACAATACACACACACACACACACACACACACACACACACACACAGCTTCTAGCTGCAAAGTTAACACCTATATCTATGAAGTTTATGCAAGGCCAAGTAGTGTATCAAGCAAATTTCTTTAACCTGTGGTCATGCAACCAAAGATTCCATTTCCATTTTTTTTTTCAACAAAGCAAAATCTACGACCTTTGCTAATTTAGCAAAATTTACTTTCTGTATATTCAAGTGCCTTTACAGTGCTTTTATATAGATAGAAATCAACCTGATAAAACAAACACACACCCCAACGCTGTTTAATCACATAAGTCCTTTGCATATTTCTTTGCACTGGTTATATCATTGAATATTCATTTCTCCCTGTGTATTCCCTGGCTTTCATATGCAATTGAATATTTGTCTTTTAACTGGATGCCACTAGTTTCAGTAGTGTCAACATCTGCTAATGCCTCTTTAACACGGTGTAAACAGAATAGCAAAAAATACACAAACATTGAAAAAAACTCCTGAGGAGTTGATCAGATGTGGAGATGATGGGCAGGGGGGCTGCCTTGGAGCTCCTCCTAAAACTCATTATTACGCAGTCAATCATTGTTGTCCAAGTAGGAGCAAATTGTATCCCGACTCTAACACTCAAATCACCATCACTGCAGTCCTCACACAAGCCTTTGGTTTCTACTTGTCATCCTCCATTCCCCTACCAGCTGGCTACTGGTGGCTGGTGGACATCTTATGTTTCTTCAGTTCTTTTTTCTTTTTTTTTTTTTTTTTTCTCTCCTTTTAGTAGCTTATCATAGAATGGTTGAGGTTGGAAGGGACCTCTAGAGATCATCCAGTCCAACATTCCTGTTCCAGCAGGGACACCCAGAGCACGGGGCACAGGGTGACATCCAGGCAGGTTTTGAAGATCTCCAGAGAAGGAGACTCCCCAGCCTCCCTGGGCAGCCTGTGCCAGGGCTCTGGCACCCTCACAGGGAAGAAGTTCTTCCTCACATGGAGATTGAACTTCCCMTGTTTCAGTTTGTATTCACTACCCCTTATCTCTTTAGGCTAGCAGATATAYTTCCCAAAATAGCTTTCTCAAGTTAATGAAACCTGCAGGGAATTGAAAGTGAGCATTTGCTTTCATCTGGATCAGGAACATTGGACCTGTCTCACTACAGYACACTTTAGAGAACAGAATTTAGCAGTTCAAGCCAATGTGCAGGTGGAAAAATATGCTATTAGAAACTCCAGGACCTGAAGCTTCCATGCATATTTTCATCTTTCTTGGTTACTCTTTGATGTGCAGAACCAGAAAATTACTTTCATAGCTCAACTAGGCAAATATTTAAATGCACTACAGAAAAAAAAGTCAAAAGTAATGGACTTTGGGCACAGATTTTCACATCATATAGTTCTATGATTTGMAATGTTTCCTAGAGAAAGGCCAAACTAGTGGATTAGATGTGTACCTTCGACTACGCTTTCAACATTCTTCACTATTTTTACCCACAGTTATTTATACCAAGATAGGATTTTGTCAAGTGATTTCCCATTCCATAAAGTAAATAAAATTGTAGARTATTAAAGAAAATAGGATAAATTTCTTCCAGGTTTATAGCTATGAATCTGCCAGGCTCAATGACCTGCAGCATTTTTGAGTTAGTAGCTTACAAACTAATCATTAAACATCAATAATGATGAATTTCTCAAATACCTTCCTTAAAAATATCRAGCCATGCTCTAGAGATGTTAAAACATATCTATTACATTTAACAAGTGACAAAAACACTAGTCAGCAGCAGATTTGACAATATATTAAGCAGCATAAGGAGACATTGAGTTGAGAGCTTTCAGAGAAGAGAAATAAGGAAATACTCAGCATCCCAAATTCAAAAGAAAACCAATCTCAAAACATAATAAAAAAAAAGGACAGAACAAAAGCCAGGGAAAATAGAGACATGCACTGAAAGTGAGGCAGGAGCAAATATTGGCATATTGTGTCAGACAAGACGTATATGAGAAGCAATGGGTGATATGAACAGGACAACCACAGGTGAGGTTTGCTCCTGTACACATCAGCACGTGGGAAGGAGAGAAGGAATGGGAGAAGAACGAACTCAGGGAGGAGAGAGGGATAAGCAAATGCCAAGGGGGAATTTCAGAGATAACCCATAGGATATATTTAGCTTACATTTCTTAGTTGGGGAAGAGATTTTACCCTGTGATGAGCTGCTATTAGGAGAGTTAAAACAACAATGTAAGCTAGTTAAACTTACTGTATCAGCTGATCTAACAGACAAGTACTGTTAGGAGATACAGAAATTAAATTCAGCCTCCTTGCAACACAAGTAAATTCTCTCCCCCACTCTTTGCCCCACGTTTGACAAGAGACTTTTTTTTCTTTTGTTGCTGTTGGTGGTGATATTTTTCTTACCTTCTGAGGTCTGAATTCACTGAATTTAAATATCAAAACACTGTCATTCTGCTGAAGTACAGCCATTGATCAATCTTCTCTCTATATCCTAATTCTCAGCCAGACTTAAGTGCTTCTCTTGGTTTTATGCATACACACATTAATTGCACATGTGTCCATCATTCAAGCTTCCCTTTCTCCTTGCTACCTCTCCTCCTCTTTCTCTCCTGAAGATATAAGCATGTTTCCCACCTCTTATTCTTGTTTCACTGTCTTTACTATAGCTAGATTTTTTTTTTTTTAAAACATTCTTTAAACGGTTTTCAACCATTTCTTCATGACTCCTGCTCTGTTACTGAAGGCTATGCAAGTTCTGCTTATGTCTTACACTGCTTTCCTTTCCCACTCATTTTCCTGCTTTCTTGTTTTCCACTTTGAATCTATATAAGCAGATTTAACAATCTCTTGAGGTCCATTCCAGCCTGAGTTTTATTTATTGAGTTCAACAACCATATCTTAAAATAGGCTCAGTTATGCTCAAGACACCTGGGGTCTCATAGTAAATGYGTGTCAGACAGCTGGATTCAGGATGCAGATCCTCTGACTGTGAGCTGCTATAGTACTGAGATCATCCCTGAGAACATGAGAATATCACAATTTTGCTTAGTCTGTCCTCATATTTCTGCAGTGTTTTCCTGCAAAGGGTAAAATTAGCAGTCCACCTACCAGCCTGCACATACACTGATAACCATGTCACAAACTCCATTAATCAGTCTGATGACTATTCACACCTTATCTGCAAGGTCAATTTTTATACAGAGTCAAACAGTTTGAGTTTCAGATAACCAGGTTCAATCATTTTACCAGGCCAAGATAATCAAGGTACTGTGGAAAGGAAGAAACAGCACCAGCCAGARAAACAAAACCAGGGACTTCTACATCAACTGCATCACTGTAGAACATCCACACTTGTCAGATACTACTACGAAATAAATATTGAGTGTTTGGTATTTTAATGCAATCATCTATTATAGCTAATTCACAATAAGGTTTATCCTGAAAAACAAATTCTGAAAACATAGAGAACATCTCAGCTGAGGCTTCCCTTCATAAAAGCAGAGGATTTACATTCAGTGTGAGCAATCAATTCATATTCAGAATTAGGTGAACATAGGCAGCGTGTCAATCCGGGTCTGAATCCTTCTAACATTTAAGTAGTCGCTCAGGCCATCAAAATGAGTAAAGCAGATTGATTAAGTACTCAGCACCTGAACATTTCTAATGCAGTCTGTGTGAACCAAACCCTCGAATATCTAGATGGTGATGAGGACACCTTAAAAAAAATAGTAGTACTAGTACAATACTAGTAACCTCTAGTYAGAGGCAGAGCAACTAGGTATTTCACACCATGACACAATACACAGTTATGCAAACTTCTTTGAGCAGATCTCAAAGGAAGGAATTACCTCATTTTTTAGTATATATGTACATGTTGTATATGTTTTAAGCATATATGTACAAAATAGGCACATTAATTTCAAAAGGTTACACATACCAAATTCTATTTGGTTTAATATGTTTAAAACATTAGGACATGCGTGTCAGTCCTTGATCGCATAGAATTGGTGTCTGTAAGGAGCCAAACCAAATTCACTSTTGCAGCAATCACTACTGTTTGTTAATAATTTTTTTTCCTCCTAATATTGCTGAAATATATGCTTGCAATCACTTATTTTCTAATAGATAAGTACAGCAAAATGATTAGCCACAAATAAATGAGCCATCACTGGACAGTTGTAAGAATCTTCAGTTAAACGGGAAATAAAAAAACAAAGAAATCCAGTCAACTACATTGCATAACACAAAAAGATCATTTATTTAGATGAGTATAACTGAAATGTGGTAAAACATTTTAGCTATAAAAATAAAGTCTTTGCTGCTGTAATACTGCAGTCCCAATTCCAAATTTACTTCCACTATGACTTTCCAAGTACTTAAATTGCCTTGGCACAGATCAAATTTATTGTCCCTCAGAGCAAAGACTTTATGCAGATCTTCTCACGCCCGGCAGATTCATCTGACCTCAGATGATCTTTTCCATCCTTCCTCACAGCATGCAGAATACAGGTCCGTTTTTGCCATCAATCTCCATATAAAAACAATCAAAAACCAACCGTCCAAACAGCAAACTCTCAAATTAGAGACTTTGCATATAGGTATGCACACTCATCCATAAGCTCACATTTTTGCTATCTCTGTAGATCTAGAATAGTTATCAACAATTACTTGAAACCTTTACACCTGACATTTCTCAAAGTTACATGCACAGTAMATTCACTGAAGACTGTAGGTCTGTTTCGTATCCTTCAGTGAGAGGGTTATAAAGAGGGACCGTGGATCCTTTCTGTTCTTGCACACTGTTATCCTTCCTCTCAGGGCCTCTCCTGCAAGAATAAAAAGGAAATTACCATGCTTACACTGCTGAGTTATAAACAGTATCATAACAGACGCATGCCATCTCCTATGTTGCATTAGAAATTGTTCACTATTAATTGGAATTAAGCAAGTTTACGAAGGTTTTCTTTATGCTTTCGAAGGTATAACCAGTTGTCCCAACAATGAACTTAGGTCACTGCGGTTAAACCTGGTGAGGCGCTCAGTTAAGTCGCATTGTTATCTCTCAGCTGATCCATCCTGACACGCTAGTTTTATTTGTGATGTGAAAAAGATCCAAATTGTGTTCCTTCACTTTCATTTCAGTGCAGCTGTACTAGCAGGGCACAAATGGCTGATATAATACAATGCCATTTGTAAGGAATTGCTATAATGGTTTCATTTAATTTAAACAGAGACAGATTTGTGGGGCAAAAAGGGGCAAGAAAAAAGGCAGCTTCTCTACAGTTAGGAAGATTAACACAGAACTGATTTTCAGAACTGCAYTGCAAAATGAATCAAATATATCGTGATATTCTATAATACTGAATGCTTTTAAAATTATAAAGACTAAAAGTAAAGCTCATTTAACACTATATTAMCACCACACAATACCACACAACACTACGAATCAACAGCACACAAATTAAGTCATTCTGTGCATTTGTAAGTCTTACCACTTCAAACATTTTAATACAAAGCAACACAACAGAAATCTAAATAAAACTTCATAAATAATTTGCACCTGACYTCATAGAACAGAACACTCAGATTTTGTTTGTAAAGAAACTTAATGCAACTAAGCAATCCTTTCTTTTTGGCTATTTTTTATGCAATACCCACATTAAATTTGACTTTCTAAATCGTCCCTTCCGAGGGATGAACCAAGCAACAGCTGTGCAGCCAAGTAACAAAAAGGCAGTTTTGAACAATTAATCAATGTCATGCAGATACCAAATGAGTGATGCTTTTTAATGGCTCTGGTGTCCTATAAGCTGCCTGGAGGAAGCCGTTTCTGGGACTCAGCTGTATCACCTTGCTCTTATCATGCTCAGATGAATGCAAGTAAACCCCACAGTATGGCTGCAGTTTGATTAGGACAAAGCTGAATGCATTAAGATCCCATCCCCTTGCAGCATTTTTCTTATGCCTTGGTGAGTCTGCAAGTTTGCTCCCCTCATCTCTCAAATAAGTGAAATAATTGCTGCACAAACTTGCTATCTACAAGGAGCAATATGTTGCTACTTCGCATGCCGCCCCACTGCCAAACTAACACGCTTCTGCATACGCACTGTGCAAAGCGCCCTACAGAAACGCCAACTCAAAGCAGTCTCAAAATATTTTAATTTCACAGCATCACAGAATCACAGAATGGTTGAGGCTGGAAGGGACCTCTAGAGATCATCTAGTCCAACCCCCCTGCTCCAGCAGGGACACYCAGAGCACGTGGCACAGGGTGGCATCCAGGTGGATTGTGAGGATCTCCAGAGAAGGAGACTCCACAGCCTCCCTGGACAGCCTGTGCCAGGGCTCTGGCACCCTCACAGGAAAGAAGCTCTTCCTCAGATGGAGACGGARCTTCCCAATTTGCTTCTTTATCATCAGTTATCGTATATGTACTTCACAACAGCAACAGTAACTCTTATTTATGTCTGCACAACCATCCCTAGGGCAAGTGTGCAGGTTGTGAGGTAAGATGCCTCTCGGAGCAAGAGCCTCTACCATTATGCSTGTGTCCAGGCCAAACCACCAGTGTTTTTCAGTCTGCAGCTTGGTGCCTCTAAACGGATTTGACTTAACTCTAGGAGTCCACATTGTCTCCTGCATCATATATATCTGTAAGACCTACTTAAAAGGTTGGAATGATACACAACAATGAACTCAATGTCAAAAATTGTTCTGCCTTTCAAGACAATTTAATTTGCCCTTGTTCTTGGTTTACAAGAGACTGAGTAATTTAATGAAAGTAGTTAGCAACCAAGATCTTCCCAGTTTCCTTCTTGCTTGCTTCATAATGTCCTTTCAGGGGAAAGGAGAAGACAGGTATGGACTCAAAGCTGCATTTATTTGGATCCTCTAAGCATTTATTCTTACGCTCMTTAAAACCTGCAATCTTTAACCTAAAGAACGGTCTAACCGAAATGGTTCCAGACAGAGCTGCTAAGAAACTGCACAGATTTGGGCCAAAGACATCTAATCTACCTAGCAACTGGTGAGAAGCATCTTTCCCAAACTCCTATACTATAACAACACAGGCTTTTAAGTAGTTGTCGTATGTGCCTTCTCAATTAGGCAACAGCTTTCCTCTCCAGGTTAGACTATCTTACACCACACAGAGGTCTGGCACACAGCTCAACAGGAGCAAATCTTGAAAGCATTACATTTTGAGAAAGTTGGCTAGACAGCAACTTTCAAATACCGTCCATCTTCTGAAAACAAAACGACTGAGACGCAGAAATCATTTGTCTTAGAACCAAGAGCATTTCTCTTAAACACAATAACTTATCCTTGATCTTTCTGTTCATTTTTATTAAACTGTAGACAGCCGCAGGGATACAGACTACCACCTTCTCATTTGGCCATGTCTTTTAGTGAATCGCCAATCCAAGAGCAGTTTCTGTACTGAGCAGGAATCGTGGCTTTTCACTATTATTCCTCTGATCTATGACAGACCAGAGCTTCGACAGGAAGCTATGTTTCAACAGTGGAAAACAGGTACGAGAAGGTATCTCCAGGTAGTGCCTGAACTACACACCTGAAACGTGTTTCTGAAACGCCAGCGGAAGTATTTTAGATAGCAGATTTCAGAAGATACACCATAAACAAGTGAGATTTAGTCCTACCTCAAAAATTAAATAATTAAAAATTTTTAAAAGGAGTACGATATTTAGAGATATCGGTTGTCAGTGAACAAGCAGCAGTGTTACRAGGACACCAAGTTGCTACTGTAGACATGCTAAACAGACACCAAAATCTCATCTGGAAATTAAATTCTCCAAGTGACATGGATGGTAGAGCAATATTACAACATAAGATCAAAASTGATTAATTGTACCAATTTTTTTCCCACTAATTCTAACAAAACTCACCAGGTGGATAAATTACCATTTTGCAAATTTTAAGCTATCCAATTTAGCATGTCCAGCTACCCAGTTATGGGAACTGGGAAGCTGAAGATGGTCAAGGCTTTTACAAGAGTTTAGCCAGATGAGTTCTGCTTCAGCTTTGCAATGCTAGGCCACTTCAGCTCCAAGGAAAACAAAAGTTTTATTCCCACATCAGGGCAAAAATCAAGAACACAAAATGCTGACAATATACTGTTTGATTGCTGACAGTACTTGCTTGCACAGATTTGGGTTTTAGCTTGATGCACTTTCACTGAGAAGATTCTGCTCTGCGGGCCCTTTTACATTATTTCTGTGAACATTATACTTACTTAGTAAATTCTTGAGCCTGAACCAGCTGAGAAGATACTCTGTTCCTAATTTTCTTTTTGTAAAGTTTAATAGGCATACTACCACAATACAATGATAGCAAAACATTTTCTTTATTAATGGTTCAAACGTAAAAGATAGCGCACTGGCATCTCAGTTTCAATTTCCAGAATAAAGGCATTTTCAGGTTAATAAAAGGTTTGCTAAGTAAAGTCTTTCACTCCGTAGGGAGTCCGCRATACAATACTCTTCTGCCTAGGAAAAACAATATTGCAGGCACTAATATATCCTCTGGTTTCCTCCTCCTCTATTTTTTTTTTTTTGTTTTACTCCATTCCTAAATGTTGTTGATGCTGTTTTTTATTTTGTTTTATAACAGTTTCAAGTCTATGGTCACAGCCTGCAAGGAGAAAAAACTGCCTTTCAGAATATATTAGAAGATTGTTTTCCAGAGACATGTTAAAGCTAAACTAAACCAAAAGAAATTATCCACTGTCATCCCATACAAAGTTGTCTATCACAGACATCTACCAAGTTGGAACCCAGCAGCAAATCAAAAATATTAATTAGGCTTAACCTACTCTTTCAGAAAATAAATATATCTTCCTTTACAACCAATAATATGGCATCAAACAACTGAAAACATTTTCTAGTTCACAACACAGTGCAAAATAATCTTTAATAGAAGATTTTTGGAGCAACAAAGAAACAGAAGTCAGACAGAACAGTTTAAAAACCAACCAAAACAACAACAGCCACAAAACCCAAAACAAAATAAACCAAAACCTTCTGTTTAAGTATCAGGACATAACTTCTTCCCTGCTGGGCTTATATCCTCTATGAACAAGAAGCACCCTCCAGAACTCATCACTGTAATTACCCAGGAAAAGGTAGATTTCCTCAGAGTTTTTCTCAGAACTTTCTTTCGTGCTAAAGTGATAGGTAGAGTATCCTGAAGTGGTCATTTGACAGAAGAGAATGGACAGAATGGGCAAAAGGATGGAAAAAAAGCACCTTAAATAATTAGGAAGAGAAGGAGAGAAACAGAAAATAAACAAATGAAAAGCATAGCATCAACATGATTTGTAAAGGGAAAAATTGCAATAAATATTAGCTAAGGAAGGGAAAGCAAGGAGTTATGGCCCAAGTATTCTTGAAGGTCAGCTAGGCGGGTTCACTACTTCTGAGCAGTTTCTGCAGTTGGCTTTCTGAAGTCACTGCACCTGGCACACTGGAGCACCAGGGCCCAGCAGACCTCCCAGTAATTCCAGACATTTGCTAAATGTCAAATGAATWTTAAATAATGGGCATATTCTAACAAATGCCACTGCACTTTAAAAAATTTTGCTTCATACTCTGTGACATTGAAATTTAATGAGCTGCAACAAGGAGACCTTGGCCAGCCTGATCCAGAAAGAGAAACTGTACAGAACATAAACCCAGTCTAAGGGCAGTAATGTGCAGGTGTATCCCACGTGGTGACAGGGCATAAGAACAAGCAAGAATGACTTAAGTACATAACAAGCATTTACTTGTGAAGTCAAAGCACAAAAAAAGAGAAATAATATTTGTGAAATACCATAGACAACAATGTCTCTATGAAAAAGGCCTTGGCAAAAAGCCATCCTGGATTAAAGCCAGAAAGGCACCTACCAGTGCAGTTTAACTGGGGCCCAGACACCATCACCACCACCAGATATTGGTCATCAGGTCTGTTAACAGCCCACAGTGTCCTGCTGCCTCAACACTTCTATCTCACCTCTAAACTTCTTCACCTCTGTTTCATTTGTAACCATCACACGAGTTTTAATAGATTGTCCTCACTATGTCTGGTCTATTTATATGTATAAACTCTTCGGGAAGGGGGCATCTATTACTGTACATTTATTAAATGACAAGCAGAGTGGAGCTTCATTCCCAGTTGATTCTTAAATCCCACTAAATTGCCAAAAAATAAAATAAAATAAAATAAAATAAAATAAAATAAAATAAAATAAAATAAAATAAAATAAAATAAAATAATATTGAAATTTAGAGCATCTTCCAGCACCTTGTTTAGATATAAAAGTAGTTTGAGTATTTATTTAGTAACCCTTTTAACATGTAGATAACTCAAATATTTAAATGTCAAATTTAACAGGAACAGCAACATTGGACAATTAATGCCACGCCACAAGTTAATTTAAATATACCTGCTTCTACAGGAAYTGGTTTCTCCAGAAGAAAAATTGTTTGTTTCCAGTGTGTTTTGGTACAAAAYGGACTAGTTGAAAACAAGACCTGCATTGGAAGAGTTTAAAAGCTTGATTAAGAACAACGTTCTTAACATCACGTTACGTCAATGAATTACCAACACATACACATGAAGCTCTTATAATAGCAAAACAGACTCGCTGAAAATCTTGAGGCAGAAAAACAAAACCCCCAAATAAAATAAAGACAGCTTTCAAAGTCATTTTTAACATGCAGAACCCAAAACACTCACCTTGCTGCAACAGTCCTTCTCAAAAAATATATCAAAGTAACCAGCAATTGCCTATAATAAAARGAAAAGAGAAATATGTAAGTATCACTGACATCCAAGAAAATGTCCATTATGAGTACAGTTGCTGGGATTTCTTTTCCTTTTTAAGCCTTTACTTATAGGAAGAGGCTTTGTTCTCTGTTTTTAAATATGCTAGAAATTATTTGGAAAAAAAATATATATATATACACACACTTCAACTTTGTTGTACTCAAGAAAGTAGTACTTTCAGAAAAATATTCAGTCTGCTCTGTCTCTGTTATATTACACAACATTTTTAGCTAGAAACTTTCTAAAATAAGCACATTCTAACTGCAAGTAGAATTGCATATTAGAAAACAAACAACAAACAAAACACACACGCACTTTTTAGATTTACAAACCCAGAAGCCTAAAATTCAGTCCTTGTCCTTTATGGCCCCCACAACCCTCAGTAAAAGAACAAGAACGAGGGACRCGGCAGGAGGAGGCGTTCGCTCTTGGCACGGCTGGATCCATTTTCCATAAAAGCTCCTTGGAAGCATAACTAACCAGGGAATATTATTCTTCCTCTATATACATACTGATAAGGAAAAGGATTCACAAATGCCTTGCTCTAGCCCTTCCAGGAGCTGGTAGTTCCTAATAGTGACTCCCCATAGCATTCCTGGGAACACTCCTCAAAAAGGGCCTTTCTTCAGCGTGTAACTCAGGAGTGGAACCTACCTTCCAGCTTTTAATACTTCCAAAGTCTTCCAATGCTGGCCTGCTTTTTCAATGACAAATAAATGGGAGTCCAGGCATTTTAAAAATGCACATAAAGAGCTGAAAGATGCTAATACAAGAAACTTCACTGCAAATTAGCATCAGCATCTCCCTTCYTTTCACAGTACCAGTGTTGTTCCGGCTTACCGAAATCTATGAAACCAGTTATTTTGAATAGGTGCAAAAAACAAGTTCTGTAGCACATGCTTCATGTTAACAGGTAGATGAATTGCGAGAAAAAACAATGTTAAATAAATTTAAAAGAGTATAACAGTGGAATGGCACATGGCTTTACCATTAGGTAATATGGTGCTGGTATTTTTTCATGCTAGTCTAAAACCTGAATTGGTGACATGATCCCGAATATAGTGCCTTAAAGGAAATTAGTCTACGTTAGCTGTCTGTTACCTGTGTTATTTTCAACTAATGGCATGCTAGAGAGGCCTGGGCAGCTCCAAATTGCAACATGGTGCAATATTCTTTAGAAAATGAAGGATGGATGCACGGACACATCCTGGGATCTTCACGAGSGGAGAGCGCTAGATGCTGCCAACAGCAGCTCCTCCGTTCCCGAAGCAAGGCCCATCGCTCAACGCGGAAAATCTCATTCCCAAACGAATCACGGCCTTGCCTCTAATACACCTTTTGCAGTTAAGATTGAGAAGGCTTTGACAGAGTTTTATTGACCCAKCAGACTAGCTTTATTGATCTTTTTGGGACACTAGAGATCTAAGTCACAAAAATACATTTCAGTCAACAGGTCAATACCGTTGATATACCTGCAAGTAAGACTTAGGATGTGATCACTGGGGAGAGGGAAGACAAGCTTGCAACACTAAAAATAAATTAAGAATTGAGGGCAGACTGGCTTCTATAGACAGCAAGGCAGTCAAACTACATTTTAGACCTGAAGGCTGAATCAGTGCCCCAAACCCCAAGCGCAGGCCTCATTATGCAAGAGAAAAGGCAAACAGAGATGAAAGGGGTGCTTTTAAGTACCTAAAACTACCAAAGAAAAAAAAAAAAGAAGTTTTAAGTTTTTATAAAGCAAGTCCTCCCTTCCTGCCATAAAATCTACCACATATAGCTAMGCAGCAAAATAGGAAAGGCAAAAGAGATCCCATACAAGTGTCCTACTGGAAGCAACCACGCACACAGCAGCATATTAAGATGAAGGTGAGATTTTTGCTCAAGAAGCAATTTTTTTTTTACAAGAACAAGCAACTAACTCCCTCCCCGAATTTCAAGATGACGTTTTACTGTCATGGGATGTTTGTTGGCTGGTTTTAAGCACAACAAGAGCTGTTATTTCCTCCTGTGCAGCTTGCCTCAGCTTGTTGCTCCACCTTTGACAGCACATCTCCAGCTTCTCCAAGGACTAAACAGCAGGAAGCCCCTTCTACAATTTTGTTCAAGTGCTAGTCTCTTGAAACCTATGAATGACTTGAACAAAAATAATGATTTCCGAACTAGTAATAAATAACTTTTGAGCTTAGAGCGTAGAGTTTCTGTTGTTACACATTGCATAACACATTATTTTCTCTGGTAGTAATAAACAAACTGCAAAGAGAAAAGGAAACTTGCTCAGATAAAATAAAACAGTTCCCTACCCACACCCTGCCAAAAATCACACACAAACACCATCCCAGAACAAACACCTCATGCTTACCCAGGAAACTAAGGTTAATTAAAGAAGGGAAAAATATTTAGGAACAGATTTGTGTTATTTAGGTTATAAAGCAGCATCCTGTAAATGACAACAAGAATAAAATATTCTAGAAGTTAAAATCACAGCCTAAGTCAAACTCTGGCTCTACCTGACTTTGCAAACCCAGGGTTTTGATTAACAGCTTATTTTAAATATCTTAGATATCTATAAAAATATCATGGAGGGTTTGTACAGTGTTGCTGCAAAGATGAAAGACTGCAATTGTAGTGGAACAAAAAGATTCCTCTTCCTCAAAAAGATTCATGTCTTCAACCATTTTTTTTCTTCCTTCCTAAATAAACTACCTAGAGGCTAAATTATTTTCATTCATTAATGTAATACGTACGAAATACATTAAGTTCACAAAAAGCTGTAACATATATGTAATAAATGAATATTAAYATGTATTCTTTATTTATAACCTTCCTCTTAGAGGCCTTAGATGACACGCAAAGAAGAGACTAGATTTTAATTAAAATGATACTCAATAACAACGATTTTACTGAAGAAAATGGCTGGCTGTACACGAAGCATCTTAACAGGACAAAACAAATGAGCCTGTCTGAGCCCTTATGAGAACTCAGAGCGACTAACTTAGCAATTCACTTAGGGAACAAGGAAATTAAAAATTATCATCATCATCACTATCACCTACGGTGGGTCATTTATCATTCCTGCGCTTTGCTAGTATCATGTTCCAACAGTGAGTGGCTACAGCAAATCCAATTAGACAGCTGGCCACAGAAGTGGGAGGATAATGTGCTTTTGATGGAGTTTAGCCAAGCATGGAGATGGAATGCTTGTAATCCAGGCAGCAGAGCAACGGTGTTTTCCCCACAGTGGAATAATAATAATAAAAAAAGCTAAAAGTTATTATTAAAAATTAACAATTTTGTATTTTAAAAAGAATCACTTTCTGAAGATTACTGTAGAGAAGGGTATAAATAACTATGTAAGTCAGAAGGGCAAATCCTGCTCTGTAATGCACCTTTCCTTTAAACAGAAATCTGGCCTTCAAGGTATGTTTGACAACGGTACCAGCTTTTATTTAACAACATTTAGTTGCTCACCTCGAGTTGGAACTAAATACTTACTAAACACATACATGTTAACAACTAAATTTGGCTCCCAAATGCAAGGAACAGATTAATTTAACAAGTAAGATTCTAACAAGCAAAGTTTGGTGGTTTTTTTTTTTTTTTTTTTTTTTTTAAGTCAAAATAATCTTCTCCAGAACCAACTTTATTTCTTTTTTCCTTCGTAAAGATTTTATTACCTCAGTCACGTCCTCTGGGTCATTATCCTTCTCTCGCTCCCCTCCTCCCTCCCACTTTTTATATACATGCACTGCTCTCTGACACGTTCTCCTGGGAGCAATGAAGAGATACTGCCACGTTCCTCCCTTGGGATATTGTTATTCAGCTAGGAAAGACAAACCTTGATGGACTCGCAGGGGAAACGCTCGCAAACAAAAGAGAAAGTTTGTCAATTGATTCTTACACCGAGGGTAATCACCATTATATTTTATCTCAAAGGCTCACACAGTGATCAATTCAGAATACAATTAATGGAATATTTTCCTAACAGCATCTACTAACTGATATTAGCCAGATGTCTCATTAAAATCAGCAGTGACAAATCCTAGTTCGTTACCAGAAAATGCACTTTTGCAATCTAATTAAATTTATTTTTTGTCTATTTTCTTTTTAAGACCGAAATCAAGACAACCTGCATTAAAGTCGCTTTGAGTCAACTTCATATAACGATGGCAGGCAACTGCTTTGTGACCTGAAAATCTTCCATCTTCCGCATTTATAGTGCTAAATAAAGTAGCTAGATCCTAAAAGATAATAGTTAGTGGTGAGCCATAGGAGGAAGTAAAACTARCAGAAACGATACTTGCTCTAGCAAAAGTCCTGAAATGCTTTCCTCCAAAGGCAGTTAAAAGCAGCACATATAAGGTGACTGTCATATTTCAATATTTATTTTCACAGATCTTTCCATGTTTTGCAGGTTAATTTGGATTTTTTTTCTTGAAGACTCATCATTTGCTTGAAAGCTGGATGGAAAACTGTCTAAAGGATTAATTTTATTTGGTGGATGACACAGAACAAATACATCGCAAGATAACCTGCAATACATTTAAGATGCACCTGAAATACAGAAGTTGGTTTGTAAGGATCATTACATAATAACTCTGCTTGTCTGCTTGATGTATTTTTTCCCCCCGTTACCATGTAAAGATTTTTAGTGTTATTTYATTCTTTTTTTWAAATTTATTTTTAAATTCCCAGTAATTTGAATGTATTTACAGGCTAGAAGACAGGTTCAAATTAGATATGCTCCAATTAATACTGAGGTTTGGGGATCTGCGGTTCCACTAATGCTCTCCAGCTCATCACTAAATCTGGGCACCTCTGTCCTGCCTCGCTCCATTTATTTAAAACACAAAACTGTTAAGCCTCCTGCCTTGATGGCTTTCATCAAAYCAGCTCCGCTGCAATTAATTGACACTATTATACAAGCAGATAATTAGGTCGGCAGCGAGGCCTTCTGAGATCATGGGCAGTGATCGTGTTTAGAAAAATATTTGAATTTGATTGTATTTAGAAAAATATTAATGGCATTTGCRTTACCATTTTTCATGAAGTAGCAGGTTTTATTAAGCCAAAAGAAGAAAAGTTAGCAATAACAACAAGGCCTCCCATGCTTGGCACTATTTGGGCACTATTTCTAAGGAAAAAGGTCAACTGCAGACTCCAGTTGACCATGGTATCAATGACCCATTGATGGCATCCAACTGAGCCATGGCATCAATGTTACTAACCTCAGTACACCTAAGATTTCCATTAGCTTGCACTACTTATGGATAAAATCAAATTTCTGACAGCAACACTGGTCTGGAATTTAGTTTTGCCTTTAATGGCAGCATTTGGGAAAGGAGGGACAAGTTTCTCTGCACACTTYCAGGGCTGGGAAGTTGTGAACTAAAACTGTCCTATATTGGCAGATATAGATGAGTTTTCCAATCGCTGTACTTGTGAAAGGTTTTTTTCCCTAAAATTTAAAAAAAATCCTAAAATATTTTGAAATGTTTATATTAAAAATGTTAAAATCAAAAGTCACATCCATCTAAGTTAAAATTTGGGGAAACAAAAGCAGCTTCTCTCTCTTTAAAAAAAACACAAAACAAATTAAAAAAACACAACAACAACAAAAAAAAACAGATGTAACTAAGAAAAAAGCATGAAATATTCTTTCCAAAGGATGAATTGCAATCTGAGAGCATCTCATCAAAAATTCTCAATATAAATAATGGACTTTTATTGTTCATTTACTGCAAGGTTAGGCAGCCTGATATGATGGATGAAATGTCACCCTCCAACTAAACTTCGACAATCTATCATCAAAAGAATGGAAGTTTCAGTCCAAGAGTCAATAATCTTAAATGATAAAGTGCAAAATACTCCCCCGAGGTCGGATGTTCTTTTAGGGCCTGCACTCACCACACACTTCAGAAACGCTGCTGGGAGCAGCTTCGCCGGCCATCCCGGGAAGGTAGAAAACRCAGCTAGGAATTTCTACACCCATGATACAATAATAATCCAGAGGCACAAAACACAAGAAAGATTTTAATAAAGGTCTAATGTTAGGGGAAATTACACTTACAAATTCCTTTACCTTAACATCAAGACAATCAAGATTTTGTAGTAATTTTCCATTCACTAATCAGCTTTTAAGTGGTCAAATCAAGAACAAATTTCCTTTTTGTATCACAGATCTCAAAACTTAATATAAGCTTTTCCCAAACCTGACAAGAATATTCTTAACAGTGAATAAAAAATATTTATAGTTTACATTAAATGTAAAAGCAAATTAGTGCAATCAAGTCAGCAAAAATAGGCCATCTTGCCTTTAATGTTAGGATATGGTGTTAAAAATTGTGTCAACTTATTATTTTAGTCTCTACCACCACTAGTCTAACATCAGYACCTCATTCCTTTCTTCCTTAGTTATACATCTAATGTCACTTTTACAAAGTTACAGCACTCTTTCAAGTTTAAAATTCTCAAAAGTCTARTGCTGCAATAGAAAAAAAAACAGCATGCAAAGCACTTACTTGTCTTTTAGGAAAAATGGGAGTGCTAAATGGCAGCACAAAACAGTGTCTGTGCTGYGTAACCATTACTTTGGACCTATCCAAAGAGAAACTAAGAACAAAATTAGAARTTGGACAATTTTTAAATAAGACCACAGTGATATTAAATGGAAGAAACRCTTCCCTGGTTTTGAATTGCAAAGTTACATTTGCACTGAGGCTTAGAGATTCTCCAAGTTCTTTACAGATTGCTTTACAGATTGCTTAAAAACAAAGCAATACATTGTGACCATATTTCTGTTTCTTTTTTCCAAGTTACTGAGATTGTTTACAGAATCACAGAAGGGTTGAGGTTGGAAGGGAYCTCTAGAGATCATCTAGTCCTACTCCCCGCCCAGAGCATGTGGCACAGGCTGCATCCAGGCGAGTTCTATCCAGGCGAGTTCTGAAGATCTCTAGAGAAGGAGACTCCACAGCCTCCCTGGAYAGCCTGTGCCAGGGCTCTGTCACCCCCACAGTGAAGAAGTTCTTCCTCACAGATGGAACTGCCTGTGTTGCAACCTGAATCCACTGCCCCTTGTCCTATCACAGGCCACCACTGAGAAGAGTTTGGCCCCTTCCTCCCTACACTCTCCACTCAGGTATTTGATAAGATATTTGATAAGATCCCCTCTCAACCTTCTTTTCTCCAGGGAAAACAGACTCAACTCAAGTCTTTCCTCGTACGATAGCCGCTCCATTCCCTCAGTCGTCTTTGTTGCTTTCTGCTAGACCCTCTCTGGAAGCTCCACATCCCTCTTATATTGGGGAGCCCAGAACTGCACCCAATACTCCAGGTGTGGCCTCATCAGAGCTGAGTAGAGGGCCAGGATCACCTCCCTTGACCTGCTGGTAACACTAATTTATGCAGATTCACCTGAAGCCAGTTTATCCAAGTCAACCTGCTTCCTTGGATCAGTGCCCATAGGGAGAAGTCGTTAAAACATAGTACATATGTAAAAAGCAGACAGATTGATAAAAGCTGGAAGGAAAAGTATGACAGGCTCCTCCAGTGAGTTCCACTTAAATCTGGSCATTTAATCCACTCCCACCATTACACTACCTAAAAAAACGGCTGGCAGAATTCTAGTCTTCAACTTTCATCTTCAGCAGTGCCCACTGAGGGATGAAAAAGTAAYAGGCAAAAGCTGAAAAAAGCTTATCAGATCTCAACCTTCTCTTCTCCAGGCTGAACAGGCCCAGCTCTCTCAGCCTTTCCTCAYAGGGCAGATGCTCCAGGCCCCTGATCATCCCCCTCCACATCCCTCTTGTMCTGGGGAGCCCAGAACTGGACGCTGCCTCGTGAGGGTTGAGTAGAAGGGGATGATCACTTTCCTCGATCTGCTTCAGATACTCTTCTTAATGCACCTCAAAATCCCATTGGCCTTCTTGGCCACCAGGGCACACTGCTGCCTCATGGCCAACTTGTCATCCACCACAACGCCCAGGTGCCTCTCTGTGGGGCTACTCTCCAGAAGGTCAGTCCCCAGCCTGTCCTGGTGTCTGGGGTTATTCCTCCCCAAGTGCAGGCCCCTGCACTTGCCCTTGTTGAACTTCAGGAGGTTTCTCACTGCCCAGTTGTCCAGTCTGTCCAGGTCCTCTGGATGGCAGCACAGCCCTCAGGGCTATCAGCTACACCTCCCACGGTATCATCAGCAAACTTGCTGAGGGGGCAACTCCATCCTTTCATCCAGATTGCCCCTGGACTGAGGATTGACCCCTGGGGGACACTGCTAACTACAGGCCTCAATCAGGACTCAGTGCCACTGATCACAATGTAATTACAACGTACATTTTTTAACGTAAGCCATATATTAACTTGTATATAATAAATACAGGTAAAAAACCTGCTAACTACTAGCAGTTTAAGAGATTCAGATTTAAGAGAAGTATTTGTTTTGACTCCTTCAGTCTTGCATATGTTTAATATGTAAGATATTCTTTCCCTGGAGTCTCTTATTTTTATCTTCTTTTGAAAAGTTCCAAGAATTATAAGTATTTGGATCATTTCTAAATGTGACGGCAATAAAATATGTCTGAACGAAAAATTCGTATTTTGAATGCGACTGAGGACAGGAGAAAATATCAACAGTAACACCAACGGCAAGACCTTTTCCTTTTCCCATCTATCTGTATTATATCATAATACTGGAGGTTTACAATCACTCATCTTTACAAAAAAGGTTGCACACCTGTGTAAAGCAGAAAAACATTTCAAGGCAAAGGATTGATGATAAATGAAGCTTAATTAACTCACTGTCTGTTAGTCCAATGTGACACTGATCATACATAAAAGAAATTGTCTTACCGTACACCTTGTGCTCGTCGTAATTGTTAGAGTGAATTCCTCAGRGAATTCTAAATCTGGAATGGATGCAGCATTACAGTCGATACGCTATTGAAAGGAATAATACAATTCTGTCAATAAAACTCCGAAATTAAAATTAAGGTCTCCTGCTGGCTAAGCTTCCTAAAGTTGTTGAGATGCAACAAAAACACAGCTTTTCTAAGGCAGTACCAACTGAGCCCTTCAAAAATGGGGAGAAGAGCCCTAAACATGATCCAGTCATATCCACRGACAGACCAAACACCTACAACCACTCTTCCCCAAATAAGCAGACACTTTGACTGATAGTGGATTTGAAATAGAAATAGTATCTGAAATTCTTCATGATAGTTGCTCACTTCAGTAWCTAGATGTCAGTTCTTCAAATCTTCAACAGAATTTAGCTTACATAGTCACAATTTCTCAATTTACTTCTGAATTCCGGAAGCAATTTTGGCATCGAGACATCTTATCACCCCCCACATTTTTATCCTTCCCTGCTCTACTCCTTGCTCTTACAGCCATAGAGCGAGCCAGAGCTAATGTGGGTTAAAACTATCCTTTTTAGACTTGCCAAGTTAGGTGTTTATTGGTCATAGAATGGCTAAATTGAAAGGGTTTTCTGTAGATCGCACAGTTCAAWACTCAAAGCATGGTCAACTAAAGCAGGTTGCTGCCTCTCAAGGCAGAAACAGATACAAGGATAGAGACTCTGCAACCTCTCCGGGCAAACTTCCCCTATATTTACCTGCCCTCAGGGTTTAAACATAAGTTTTCTATGTTTAAACGGAAGTTCTTTCCTATATATTTCATGAATTTCCATTTGTGCCTATTCCCTGTCACTGGGCACCACTAGGAAGAGCTCGGTTCCATCCTGTTTACATCCTGCCATCAGCTACTTACGCACTGAYAGGATTCCCTTTGAGCTTTCTCTTCTCTGGGCTGAACAGTCCCAGCTCTCACAGCCTCGTCTCATATAACAGCTGATCCAATGTCTTACTCATCTCCAAGGCCCTTCTCTGGGCTTACTCCACTACGTCCACGTCTCTCTTGCACTGGAGAGCCCAGAACTGGACCCTGCGCTCCAGCTGTGATCTCAAARGAGTGCTGAGACCATGGGAAGCATCCTCCTTAGATCTGCTGGCAATGCT
The DNA here is from genome assembly GCF_003342845.1 of Nothoprocta perdicaria. Lineage (NCBI taxonomy): Eukaryota > Metazoa > Chordata > Aves > Tinamiformes > Tinamidae > Nothoprocta > Nothoprocta perdicaria. The sequence goes on from NW_020455479.1 coordinate 62,430, forward strand.
CTTCCTAACGCAGTCCAGGAGGCTGTTGGCCTTCCTTGCTGCAAGAGCAGATTGCTGCTTCACGTCCAGCTTGTCCATCAGACTCCCCCGGTCCTTGTCTGCAGAACTGCCATCGTCTTCCACCCGTGCATGCAACTTCTCCTCCCCAAGTGTTGGACTCTCCCTTTGCTGAACTGCCTAGGTTTCCTGTCTGCCCGTTTCTCCAGCTTTTCAAGGTACTTCAGGGGCAGACACAACCTTCTGGGCTATCCGTGTAAAACAAGACGGGGAAAAACAGAGGGGACAGAGGACAGCTGCTCTGGCAGAAGCTTTGCTGTCCAAGGCTCAAGCCCCAATAAATATTTGCGGAGAAAACGGCAAGCCACATCTCAACATTTTTATATTTCATGTTAAAGCACTTTACCACCCTTCATCACTGAATTATTTTAGTTTACATAGTCAAATAGCTAAAATGTTTAATCCCAGGACGTCTCACCAAAGTCAAACTAAACATCATATACATTTTATCATTACCATGTCTTTTCTTTCTCTAGGGAATAACATCCTGAAAAGTTACATYGCAGAATATCCCAAACAAGGAGCATCTCATCTGAATAAGCACACTGAACTATCTTCTGTACAAACAGATGATAAATTGGAACATATTAGAAGTTTCCCTCCAAATACAATCCATTTGTTATGTGGAGTGGTTATTGATTAAAACTATCTACCTATAACACTATTATTGCTCAGCTCATTAATTTTCATAGTTTGTACTGTAATTCTAGCAAATGAGCTCATGCCTTTGCTTTAGATTATTTTAAAATATATGATTCTTACAGAAACCAAGTACCTATAAAAACACCGAGCATAACAGGTTGCTGACCTGCTCCACGGTGACAAACTTTGCTGTGCACATATACCTGCACCAGGCTCACAACAGTATATATCTAAAAGGGGCATAAAGCATTACCTGGCAAGTACATATTTTATTAGTAGTAGTTGTACATTTTGTTTATAGACTGCATTGATAATGACAGTTATGATCCAATTTGTCCAACACTTTCCAGTTTAAAGTTGTTTTCTTTGGTTTATATATTCACCTAGCAAGTTAATATAGCTCAGCTCTTCCACACAGCTGATAATTTAGGGCATAAAAYGCTCTTCATTTTCTGTACACCAAATCAAATTAGTTGAACTAGTTGAAAGCAGTTGAATCAGAACATGAAAGAAAAAGTTAGGAAAAAGCAATATGTATTGGTGAAAAAAGTACTTATGCTTCACTAATTGCACAATCAAAACTGTAGACACCCAACTAACACAGTCTCAGTTTCTTGATTTTGGAATACCCATTTTCAGAGGCCAATAGCTACTTGAATTTACAAGAGAGAGTCCAGATTAATTCAGTAAGGGCAGAATTTATCTTACCTGCGTAAGTCTACAAAGTACTTTACAACATTTGAGTCGATCACTCTACCCTTTCCATATAATCAAAGGAACAGGGCTCCTTACGACCTAATATTTCAAGTCCCGTAGCATGCATTTCCTCCCACTATCTATAAAGGAGGTCTCGTCAGCTAGTTAAAATGATAGAATGTAAGGCACTGTTAATGACAGACACCCACACAGAGAAATTCTAAATATAGGTTCAGAGTACAAACAACGTGCAGGAAACAAGACTAAAAGCAAAATCTAGATCCTGAAAAATACTACATTTTTTTTCTTCAGGAATCCTGAAAAAAATCCCTTTAGGATTCTTTATTCCTTACTTATGATTTTAAAAGTCCTGAAAAAAAAAGAGAGATGCCTAAGACAACCAAATGAGTTATCCAAGTAAAAGAAATATCAGTGTTATTTCTTACATTTGAATGTTTGACTTCCAACTTAATCATTTTTACTCTTTTCTGGAATACGATCCTATACTGGAAAAAGTTTAAACAATAACGTGCATGAGGATAGACTGATTTAACACAAAACCGTACTTCCCCTGTTACTGCTTCTGTGGGTATTCTTACAAATGAACCCATATACAAACAGAAGTCCTGTTCATAGGGAAAAAGCTGCACTTCTTTTGCCTAAGACGAACTGCTATGAAAAAACAACACAGAAGAGTAAGCATAAAGATGAACTTGATTATTGTTGTTATTCCAGACCCAGGAGTCATTCTGTTTGATGAAGCTATGGGAAGGAAATGAACAATCCTCCAATAAAAGTTCTTTAAAAATCAGTCAACTTGGCACCGAAATACGTAATCCTTACTGGAACTCAGTATTCTGGCTCAGGAGGAGAGGGAAGGAAAGTAGGGCAGACTGTATGCTCCAGACCTTTTCTGTAGTAATTTCAATTATGCATCATGCAAGTCACCAAAAATCAGGTACACATTTGGYTTTGGATAGAAAAAAATAACCTAGGAGAGACACGTTAGAGAAAAAAAATCTTTTTCTTTAGGAAATAAATCTTGGTTAAAAAGCAACAAATAGAATTTAAAGTATTCACATTGAGAACCTGACTGAATTTGTTTCACTTAGAAGATGCTCAAGTTAAACACATTTTCTCAGTACTAAAGAAGCATGCATTTTAGACACGGAATGAAAAAAATAATAAAAGTAATCTTTAAAAATCTTGCTACTATCAATTTTAAAAACATAGTACCTTAATGACACTAGCTGTAGAGATAATTGTGTTTGGATCCAGCACCTCCACAACAGCTTCTGGAATTACTGCCTTCTTCATGCAAGACATGTCAAAGCCATAGACATCTTCCCAGAAAACTAGCTTGTCCATATGTTTATCCATATCACCCACAGCTAGCAGACTAATGGTGCACATGTCAGGATAAACTGTAACAACAASAAACAGATTAGCAAAATTTTCTTCTGGACATGCCTAAGGAAAGATTTAAGACTTTTTTGTTTTTAAGTGATTAACATCTTAAAAGAACAAATAAAAGAACTTATTTCTGCTCTTATAAAAGACAACTACTTTATTTTCTGGAGTTCCATAACAGACATCAGACATTGACATCTAATTTTTGCACACTACTCTGGTAATAGTATTACTGTTCATGAAAAGGTGTGACATCAGTTGAATCCCATCGCCTGGAACATGACCACAAACTTGCTGCTTAACMAACAATTTCAAGCATCCTCTTCTGGCTTTACTACAGAGATGGCCTTAAGCTGCTTGCCAGACACCCCAAGGAAAATCCAGGTGAGAGTTTCGGAATAACAAGCAATTGTTACAAGAAGACCTTATTCCAGAAACAATCAAATAATCTTCGTCAAGTGCCTGATTCTCATCAGCTCCGACTGATAATATTGGTCAGGYTGAATTCAGAACTGCCACTGTCAGCCATCACCTCCATATTATAGATGAGAACCTCAAACCAGCAGGCTTTCCTAGGGAATAACCTACAATTAAGAGTAAAAAGSTAATTTGATGAGAATCAAAACAGGTAGGCAGCCACACTGTCTTGTTTGCAATCACTTGGTTCCAGCACACCTGACAGCTACTAACAGCAGCAATCAATATCTGGGGTATTAGTATTCGCAAGCAGCTTCTGGAGCCATCAGTAAGGATTTCCAGTTTCTCACAGTCCCGTTGCTGTTCCCTAGCTTGACAACTGCACTATATTAGGTTTTATCTCCCAGCACTGTAAACCTTCAAGAGCCACCAGAAATTAAGACAGGCAACAGCAGCAAACAGCTGCAGCCTTTAAAAGAGTATTTTTCATGGAAATGCTCTTGGCGGCAAAGGGATTAGATTAAAAAAAAAAAAGACCTAAGTGGCCCTAGTGTTAAAATTTCCACAAACATGCTGGCACGACAATGGGGGTGAAACTGCAAAAGGCAATGGAAAGGAAGTGAAATAATATTTTATAACATTCCTTCCAYAGAACAGCTCACATTTCTGAGACATTCTTGATCATCAGGGAGTTGTTCGTATGTCTGTCAAGGAGGAAGCACTAGAYATCTGAGAGTGACTTAAATTAGTTTTTATTCAGTCTTATGGTCCAGATGCCAAATTCTTGAAATAGTGAAACATATGATTGATTGCATGAAGTATTTAATAACAAGCAAAAGATAAGTGCTAAAGCCCAGTTTTCTCCTTCATTTTTGTTTAGCCTACTGAAAAGAGCAAAAAAAAAAAAAAAAAAGCGTGTGTTCTGACTTCAGAAACAGAAACGCAAAATCTACAACCAACAGTATATCAAATTCTAAATTTATAGACCCAACTATACCTAGAAATCTACATCATATTCTTTTTGACTATAATGTAGATATGTTGATCTAAATATCTGTCAGAACCATCTAAATACAGCAGCATTTTGTATTTTTGGCGGGGGGGGGAATAAAATACTTTAAAATGCATTTTTCATTTCAGTCCTTGCTTCTCCAAAACCAAACCCTCTATTCTTTCAACCCACTTGTCCTGACAAACCTGTCTTTTTTTTTTTTTCCGATTAAAGCTGTAATTAAATAACTATTCCTTCTCACAGGCTAAATGAAAAAAATGCTGATTGGGCAAAAGCACGTGCTCAGCAATGCTTTCACTGATTCACGGGTTTGACATCTGCGTCCTTCTCGACTCAGTGCCCAGGAAACATTTGTCACCAGCAACAGCTCACGTGGTAACCAGAAGAAGATGGGAAATCCATTACCCCTTAGGAATGCCTCAAGCTTCAGGACCAAGGGGTTAGAAAGCAAGCCTCTGGATACACAGAAATAACTCCATGGTGAATCCTGGCACTATTTTGATGTAAGCAAGCAAAAAACAGTTATGTTTTGAGTGATACCTTCCTTACCTACGTGATCTTCTGCTGACATCAGCAACCAAGTACTACTTCCAAAGAAAGAATCAGGTGGGTTCTGGGTGGGTTTATGCTCCCAAATAAAACTGTTATATAATATTCACATTACACTACACATTTTGGCATCATCCACTCCATGATGCCAATAGGAGCTACAACATGATGGACCGGGCACGAATATGGATATTTAGATTCTCTTCCCAGCTCACTCACTGAAAGGTTTGTGCAAAGCAAAGCAGCTTCTCTTGATTTTTTCAGTTTTCAAGCGGTCCCTAGTATGAGACAGTATAAAGTGGCTTGTGACAATATTAAACTTCACAGCAGATTCGGGAGTTTCTCTGTTAAGGCAGACTTCACCTCAGAATGAGCTGCTAGATTTGACTCAGCAGGATTTGGACATGCCCACAGATCTGACGCTATTCATATACACCCTAAAAGCCTCTGTCTGACTAAATTTAAACTGGTCCTTGGGCAATTCTGGCAGGAGCCTCAGGGACAGCCATTTACCTGCTATGCAAGCTGGAACAAAAGTAGCAATTGCAAGCATCTTCAAAAAATAGTTACTGTGTGCTCAGGAAGGGCAGAGGGGCAGGGAAAAGAAAAAAAGAAAGAAAACAAAAGGATTATACGATTCACAGAGCACAAATGGTTAAATAATGCTGCAGAGCCAGCACATCAGCACATTGTTCCTCGGCAGAGAAAATAAACCAGAGAAAACCAACTGAGCTCATGCCTACATACGTATTGCAGCAAACCTGCAACGCTGCCAAAAGAGCCTACGAGCACAAGCKCTAGCTCTAGTTTCAATGGAAGTTTAAAAAAACAGCCAAAGAAAGCTAACTAAACATAAAATGCCTCCTTACAATGTCACAGGGTGGCCCCCTTAATAGTTACACGGGGATGTATACTTACGAGCATCTACCTACCCAGAGCACACCAAAGCTGCACGCTGGATGCCACTACATTATTCTAAACTCCTGAAAGCAAAACACTCCCATCACGTTGCTCAAGGACGTTTCCAAGTATTTTAACACGCAAACAGTGGTATTTTGCTTGCGTATTTAGCTTTACAAGCAAATGGTGAACAACTGGATCTTTTTTTCCTGCTGCACTGTGGCACCCCCAGCTCGCCGCAGTCACAGGGAACTGCACTGCAGCAAGCGCTGTTACACAGTCGTTAATCCCATCATTAAGGCAGCCTAGTGAAACTAACTATGTGCGTGGTTAGCACAAAGGAGCAAAAAAACCCACCCTGGACTACGACTGGAAAGGTCAATGGGAAATACAACCCTGACAGAGGAATTAAGCAAAACAAAAACCTACGCAGACGCAGTGCAGAAAATAGCATCATGTGAGTAATAATTACAGGCTTAAGATGAAGCTAAGCTACTTACGGGTAAAACAAACTATTAGAAAGTTAAAGTTTCGTTGTCACTTCTCTACCCTCCAACCATGGAGAGAAAGGTTCTATTCCTATRGGGATAGAACAACTACGCTGAGCCTGAGCCATGTAATTCCCTTCATCAATGCACATGGCTTCCTGCATTTGAATTAATACGTCCTCCACACGCATCTTCTCTCCCAGTTAAAAGCACCCRGTCTGTTTTTCTTCCCATTCCTCTGTTTCTACAGGATCTTCCTCAAATAATATCAGAGCTGGAATGGATAAAAGTTGTTTTCCTTTCCCTTTCTTTGGCCAATTTAGGTATTTCATATCCTAACCCAATGTTTTAGAGCACAGCATCCATTTACAATGCAAGTGATTTTACGGAAAGCTATTTGCCAGCAATATTAGCTCTGGAGTTTAAATTATTTTCTTCTATCAACCCTTAAAATATATTTAAAGAAAAAAAATCACATAACTGTTTTCATTTAATGGTAAAATCCTCCTCCTATCTTGAACAATACCCATTTCCACCACTCACCAGTTAGAATATATAAAAGACTTACTAAAATTTTTAAAATGTTGGTACTTTGGAATTGGAAAGAAATATCCAGAATTCACAGGTCAGGATTTTAAGCCAAAATCTATATTCTAATTCTAAATAAAGTACACTATCCAACTTACTAGTTCAGAAACAGTACTTTGGGGAGAAACAATATATTCTGGAGGACATACTTAACGTTGGTGACCATCAGCAATGAAACAAAGTAGAACTACACGCAGATCTGAGTCCATTTCAGCACGTGCGTAATTCCATTTAAGCTTCTTCCGAAGCATTCGCACTCCCCATATCTAACTAATTTTAACTCTATCAATGCAATCCAAGATCACAACCACCATGTCAATGACTCGTCARCGCAAACCTTCCTTCAGATTTTCTTCTGGATTCTCTGGATGACGCCTAGGATGCACAAGCATGACATGCTGCACAAGCGGGTGSAAACACATGTTTCACCAAGCACACATGGGGCTTAAGTGAATGAAATAAAGAGTGAAGTTGGCTTCCTGATGGTACCCAAGCCTGCCAAAGCATCTGGAAGACTTGAGTACGCAAGGAAATGCACACAAGTGCACGAATTACTAAGTTATAACACTCCAGCAGGTAAATAAAAGCCTGCCTGAGGAAAACAAGGGATGCAATACTGACGTTTTCAAACGTGCAGTGAGGTGGTGTGAGACAACTGTGATAGGCAGCTCAGCTTCTACTACTCCCTGTTCAGTCCTTTGACCGAAGAGATTAACTTGATTCATACATGGATTCGCTGTGGGCAGCTGCTTTCTGAACTGATGTTTAAAAATCTACACTAAAACACCATTTCAAGCACTGGGAGAAAAAAAGCAGCGGGGTGTCTGGGGGTGAAGCAGAATTGAAGCTTTTCTGAGAACTGCTGTGTAGCCCTGCAGATTTTGAAAGGTTTGAAAACCAGCACTGTAGTTTGGTTAAAAGAATTCTAGAAATCCTAGAACAGAATCCTAGAACAGAAATCTAGAAATGGTCCAGGTAGGAAAGACACACTCTCTTTCAATCGATAAGAGGACCTAGGAAGAATATATTYAGCATTCCATATATTACTAGCTGAAAATTAAGTAATAATACTTTGGGTTAACATCCTAACTACTTAGGAAAGACTACTTAGTTAAAAACTACTTAGTTAAGAAAAATAATGTCTTGGAAAACAAGCATTTATTTTTAAATGTGMAGTTTCTCCATTTATTGCTGGAGATTTTTCTTTGGCGGCAGGGAGGGGGAGAAAACTGTGGGAAGAAGTAGTGAAGATATTGAAACTGCAGTTCAAAATAAACAAGAAACCCTTTATTCTTAAAAATATTGCCATCTTGAAACCTAGATACCCCAGCTAGTGCTCTTCTAGTACCCATAGARCAAATTAATGCCTTGAAGCTCCCACTAATGGAAACATACTTCATTTAGACTGGCAMCTTCCTCATCCATGCATAGCTTATTTTAAGTCCCTCTGTTCATTTAGTTTTCCCCCAGAGCTAAATTTATTAAAAAGAATTATGCACACCAACCTGAGCCTCCCTCTGCCAGGTACTTGTCCTTTGCATAAATAACAGAATCCAGCATAGACTCAAAGAGAAGGAAATAACCCTGTAACAGAAGAGTGAAAGAGCAAGAATTGATAAATTTTTTTTTTTTTTTTTTTTTTTTTTTTAAATTCATGCAATATATCTAATCAATCTACAGGTAAACTTTATCCATTCCTTTTTTTGTCTCAAAAGCTTCATACAATTAAATATAAGAGAGTTTAAGAAGTTATTTGCCTGTAAATCCTAGTAAGAGCCAGCGCCTAATGAATTTCATTTGAAGCTGACAACTGCTAATGCAGCTTATATATACACACAYATATATATATAYAYACATACACGCACACTTCTTAGCTGTGTATACATATAGCGTGTAAAAGGAAGTGTGTGGGTATATGGTAACTATGTTATACAATTGATACAGCTAAGAGATTTGACTCGGCACTTTGCATGGAAAAACAAACTGTAATGCATAACTCTGTAAGCCTAACTCCCCTGTTAAGACATTTATAAAATATAATATATTAGCAGATAGCAAGTTAAGAGACATTTTTAAGAGTCTTCATCTTCCTGCCTAAAACGCCCGTCATTGACCACATTTGCCAAACGAGGCTAGGTAGTACAGACCAAACACAAAGCTTCTAACCAAAAATATCGCCGAATTCCCGTGCTCCTTCGCTGGCCTTCCACTTTGGCACTTCGGGTTGTTTTCACTCCTCAATCCTACACTCCCCTCAGTGCTCTGCACCGCTCCTGTAAGTTATATAAACTGTCGCTGGTAGTGAATTAAGTCATTTATTACCTACACCAAAACGTTTTGCTCTCTGCGCTGTGCTCATCTGCAGTGTAATTTAGAAGGTAATTTCACAGGCTGCTGCCTCACCTGTAGGGGTGCCATCTGGAAAGAGAATTAGACCTGATGTCTTCCCCCCGTTATGCTACGGGGCACTCTTACCTTCCCACCAACAATGCTCTGAGTTCTGGGTTTTCTTCAGTGTGTATTAGCACCCGCAAAATTAGCTACTGTGAAGAGATGTCTATCACACAAGCTTGCAAGCAGAATCGTCCCAGACCCGCCTTGCTAAAGGCTAAACTCAAATGCGTAAAAGACAGCATGTTCTCAGGGAAAGACAAAGTCGTTGCGTGGTGCACCTCAATGTTACGCTGTCATATAATGCATKTTCTATGGAAAAGCTGACTGCTTCTCCCTACAAAGGGAACAAAWGGTTTCTCACTTCTATATTTTCAAAACTTAAGGTATGTGGAATATTCTCCAGCTGCCAAAARAGACATATTCAAATAATAATAAAATGCGCAGAAGTCAGAGGCCTTTAAAGCTTATGTTCTAGATGTGATCTGTCCAAAGAACGAGCGATATAAAATACCCATATGAGTGATAAATCCGCAATCCGAGGAATGTGAATACCATTACGCATCCCTATTTCTGCTTTTTTAAAATTTTCTTTCTTTTTTTTTTATAGTATTGTAAAAGGTTCACATATCTTTTCTGGCTTCACATCGTGCATTGTTATTTTATTTCTATTATTTAAATAAACTACTCCATTGCAAAGCAGTTATTTTAATTCAGAAACCACACAGAAGCATTTACAAAGGCAGAAAAACCTACATATAGGAAGAACTTCTAACATGAGCACTTTAGTATYCAGCATAATATTCCTCTACTTTTCTGTAAAGAAGTTAATGTATTCAGTTATTTAAGAATGCTCTCTACACAGCATTAAAAAAGTAGAAATACCTCAATTCCTACATAAAATATTTTACTGTGTTATAAAAACACATTGACTGCACCTCCCAATATTAATGGTAGTGCTATAGAAGGTCAAGACTGAAGAGAAAATTGTAAATAAGTGTTAAAAAGCCATCACTGCATTCTATCCATCATGGAAATATGAGAGGAAGGGTGGAGAGGAAAGACTGTTTGCATTATATATATATATATATTTATGTATATTTTAGATATATGACATATACATATATATACCTGCTGCTTTATATATATTATATATAAAATAGGTATAAATAAAATAAGTATAAATGATATATATATTTTCTTCTTCCTGAACAGCAGGAATAACTTCCAACCCATCAAGATATCATCTCAAAATTATCCAGTTAAAAAAAAAAGGTCTTTTCAAGCAAACTCAAGTTAATTAGATATTCTTAGCTACATAAGAGGGGAAAAAACAAACCCCTACATAGATACCTCAGTAAATAATTAGAAAATTCTGGAAAAAAAAAAAAAACCATACATATGATAGAACAACCACCTTGGCACACTGAGCGGTAAAAACTTTCTCCTGATGTGGTACAAATTGAATAATTCCACTCAACACCCGTTTCAGCACTTTGCTGAGCAGCTCTCCATTCATACTTAAGTACTGTATGTAGAATTGCTTTAATTACTGTAAAACATCCTTGCTGCTTTAAATTGTGTACCTCCAGGGAGGGGGCGTAAGTGTGAAACGGCCTGTGAACAAGTCTACTGTACGCCCAATTCACGCTAACACAAGTACTTCCCCACTAATCATACAGGCAACACAGCATTCCAGTCAAAATTCCAGATTTTGCACATTTGCAAGCCATTTGCAGACTGAATCACTACGTGAGAAAGCATCCTATTCCTTACACAAAGGCAAAAAAACCAAATTACTGATGTGTATTCAGAACTGCATTTGCATCAGATTGCCATTAGGCAGGATATATAAATATTTGTTTCTTTTTATTTGTACCTTTGCTTATAAACACAACTCATTTAATTCTATAATTTGAATTTTAAAAAAAGTAACATTTGCTTGAGTTTTCCCACAATACAAACAAGCTTTTATTTATTTATTATTATTAATTCCAAAGGTTGGTGCCTGAGACTGCTAACAATAACTGAAAGCTCCATTAGGGCTTTCAAGCGTTTCAYACATTTTCCCTCAGTGTCACCAAGCAGGATGACACCTCAGAAGACTACAGTCCTGCTACAAAGTAAGGACAGGAAGCCTCCAGAAACCTCCACAAACCAGGCCAGCAGTGACATCCAGGATGTCATCTACGATGCCTCTGGTTAGCAAAACACTTACAGAAGCAGGAGAATGATCCTCAGAAATCATTTGGACTTAAATACAGTTGTATACAAAACAGACGGAAGCAATGATTCCACAAAGGGGTTGATGCTTACTAGCAGCSAGTAAAAAATTGTTACTAGTAAAAAGCAGTCTGTTTTCTAGCAAAATTCAGAATATTTTTCTCRCTTTGTTGTAAAAGTCACTGCTCCCATTGGAATTTGCCTGCTGGTCCATACGGTTGTTCTCAATGAAGAACTGAAAGTGGACAAATATCGGGTTCTTTTTGGTGCCCATGCTTAGCACTTAACAACACTTTCMATCAAGTGATCAATCAATTTTTAAGCATGCGTTTTCTCCTATTAAGAAGGGACTTCACTCCAGTCCACATCATACAGGAAAGGAGAAGGAAAAAAAAAAAAAAAAAATCAAATTCACCCACTAGTGACAGTGGACAACACTAGAAACCCAGACAAAGATAAATGATTTGCACCTAGACAAAATCCTGCTTTTCTCGGGCTGTGCCAGAACAGTTTGTCCCGCTATTAATCTTACTTCCATTGCACTGTCCTCTTTATCTCTGTATTGCAGCAACCTATAAAAATGCTAACATTCCTAATTAATAATTCTTAATATTTAAAAGTCCTAATTATGCAGAATGTTCTTGGTTATATAATTAAGATATTTAAAGGTAAATTACTACAGAAATCGGGAATGTTAAATACTTCATTTTTTACATGAACTGCTTCTCAAAATCCTTTATTTAATCATAATAGACACTGATTTACAATGTATCTTAAGCTCTTAAAAGCTTTAAAACCAGACCTTGAGCTCCTGAATAAGAAAGATGTTTTGGAGACCATAATTCTCGTTGCACATATTAGGCAACTGATGAGAAATTTCTCTGCAAGAACTACATTTCAAAAGCAAAGTCGCTATGCTCTCTGAAATCACCAAGCATAATGGCACTGTTTTTAAACAACCAGTGTCAATGACTGAAACTTGCTTTGAAACTGATTAATTCAGGAGTAAAGATCAAGTTCATACTTCAAATAAGATGCCTTAGACAACTAAGACATAACATTTGTACATTTCCATCAATCTGAAATATGTAATATAAAAATCATAGAAGAAACAAAGCTAAAAAAAATTCTACATTTACCTGGCAATTAATTGGATACATATGGATTCCTAGTGCATATGATCTAAAGGGCTCCCAGACTGCTGAACACCCAGAATTTGTCAAAAACAAAGTAACTTCAAATGCAAGTTTTCACTGTTGATCTTGAAGAAATTTTCTGCAACCATTCTGTGATTCTGTGCAAGTTTTCTACGTAGAATGCACATGGGATAGGGATCTGGGACAYAGGCACAAGCTGAATAGGAAGAGTCAAAAGGTGTTTCCTCTCACACTTTCTAGGGACCAGACTTATTTGGCAGCTCTGAGCTTCAGTCCAACACTTGGATTGCTTTATTCAAACCGTATGGCAGGTAACAAGCATAACCGTGTAACAGCCAACATACAAAAGGCAGACACAGAATCACAGAATGGTTAAGGTTGGAAGGGACCTCGAGAGATCATCTAGTCCAACATTCCTGCTCAAGCAGGGCCACTCAGAGCACGGGGCACAGGATGCATCCAGGCGGGTTTTGAAGACCTCCAGAGAAGGAGACTCCACAGCCTCCCTGGGCAGCCTGTTCCAGGTCTCTGTCACCCTCAYGGTCAAGAAGTTCCTCCTCATAYRGAGATGGARCTGCCTGTGTTGCAACTTAAGACYCATTASCCCTTRTCCTGTCGCTGGCCACCACTGAGAAGAGCTTGGCCCTTTCCTCCTTACATTTCCCCTTCATGTACAGGCCCAACTCAGTCTCTCCTCRTACGAGAGATGTTCCAGTCCCTTAATCATCTCTGTAGCTCTCTGGACCCTCTCTAGAAGCTTCACGTTCCTCTTATACTGGGGAGCCTAGAACTGCACACAGTACTCTAGGCTCCCCAGTAYAAGAGGGACGTGGAGCTTCTAGAGAGGGTCCAATTGTCCACTGTYAAAAACAATCGCTTTCAGGCAATAATGGCTCATTTACATTCTCTATCATACATTTCCTTTGGGCTATTATCTTTATTACACAGTTTCAAATCAGTTGTTTTATTTTTACRGTAGAAAAAAAATCATCAATAGTAACATATAACTGCATCTTCACACGTATAATTAGCAATCTTGAAGACTAGAAAAACTGATTTTTGCTAGTTTGCTAATTAAATATATGAAGATGCAGACACAGACTCCCCAGTCGCAGGCTCCTCACCTCCAGTACCACCATTCTTGCTTAGTCATGATGGTCTTTAGTCATCTTCATGGACTAAAGCAATTTGATCTACTGGAGCAATCTAGTTAAGTGACCGGTACAGTTTCTTTAATACTAGAGCTGCTCAGCCAAAAGCACCATTTTTCAAGGATTAAAAACTGCACCTGACTGTACTTGAAACAACATGAACAAGAGGGAACAGAAACTACTTTGGAGTAGCATCTACAGGACTGTCATCACATCTCCCGTGTTTTTAAAAAATGCTTCTGCAAGCAGAACAAATTTTTRGTAGAAGTAGCAGCACTCTAATAGTTTTTCAAATGAAATACAGTACTGCATTTTTCCCCCCGAAAGTAACTGTTTTGTAAAGAATATTCATGCATCTTACCATCCACTCAGATATAATTACATCCACTTTTTCCAAAGGCAGGTCTACTTCTTCAATTCTTCCTTTGACTAATGTAATGATATTCTCAAGTTTATTTAACCTGAAAGTCACAATTTAAACAAGTTAGTTTGTATTTCCGTTTTACTGTTAGCAGAAATATATTAATGTTTACATTTGTTCTCCTTCCCCAAGACGTTCCATTTAAAAAAAACGATCTAAGAAAATCAAAAGCAACAAAAACACCCCCCTAATCTAGATAGCACTACAATATTTCTCAGTTACATTTCAGAGGGAACATTCTCACATTTCCAAAAACTGCAGCAGCTTAACTGTGAGGCAAACGTGGCAGGCAGTAGATCTGTACATCTCTGATGTGCTGTGCATGCAAATGTGTAGACAGCAGAACATGAAGGTAGAAGGCAATTTAAAATGCCTCTCCTCCTTATTTAGAGTTGCTAGTTCCCAGTTCTCCTTCTTTGACCCTTCCAGAGCAAGTCTACAGTGATTAGAGTCAACTCATCACACTAGGATAGCGATGGAAATTAGCTTCCTTACAAAGATGTTTTGCACGATTTGTTTTTTTATKAAACAAAACCAGCTGCAAAGTCACAGAGAACAAATGTTCCCTTYAGATCAGTATTACAGTTATTCCATTATAAAGGCACGTTCCCCGTTGTGCCTCTAGCCAAAGTCATCCGCAATGGTTAGTAACAGCAATAATCTGATTTAATCTCTTATGCAAGATATAATATGAACAAATCTGCCTAAGGAGCAAGATGCTACGATGTGGCTACGTTTTTTGGGTTTTTTTTTTTTTTTTTGAAATAAAAACTACATGAAAACGAAACAGCTAAATGCTGGAGTGCCTGTAACAGTTCTCTCTTGATAAACCATATCAATCTTTTTTGCACATGCCACTATCACAATAGCTATTGTGAGAGAGGGCAGAGTAAGTATTCCCAAAGAAATTTCTCTCTCCATTATAGCTCTTATCACTACCTCCTCTCTCCCACCCTGATATCTTACTCTCACAATCTGTCTGACTTTCAGCGCAGACCAGTAATCACATTAAAAATTCAATCTCAAAGACAATGGGAGAAAGATCTGAATGAAGGGAGGGAAAGGGAAAGGGCCACCTGAACATGTGGGTTGTTGGAAAGATCAATTAAATATTCTCTACACACAACAGTCTTCTGTTAAAGCAGGAACAATTCATCACGAGCATCATATCTAATGCGATGAACAGAAGTCTTTTTGCTACTGGAATATATACACCATAATTTTAAGACAGACAAAAAAAGGTAACTTTTACCCTTTACTATTCTGTGAGAGTTTACACGGTGCACAGCATGGGAATTGGGAATTCTCCTGGAAACAACTTTTCTCAATGGCTATACAGAGTGTGTGTGTTCACGCATGTGTATGTATGCACGCACATATTCACATGCTTATTTTTTTAATGCATAAACACATTACAGTGCAATGGTAATCACTTTCCAACTAGCATGAAAATTGACAGTACACTTCTTTCTCTATTAAAGAAACAAAATATAGGCATAAGCAAAGAGAGAACCTTTTATATGTAACAGTGTTCAGAAACTAGACTAGAGAATGCTTGAATGACTAGAAGTAAAATGCTAAAATGACTAGAAGTTAACATCRTGTAATTATAAAACCTATCAGTCAGCAAAGTTAAATTTCATTTAAAAAATGAATATAAAAATAATAAAAAAAAMCAACCATCAAAACACACAATTCTAACATGGAAACCTAYAAAAAAATCTAGAAAACTGAATAACTTTCACCGGATTCATCTTAATGAGAACTTGAAGTTTCAGTCACATCTTCTAGGAAAAGGTCTGCATTGTAAATTTGTGGCCTCAAAATTTACAACCTTTATCTCCTCTTCTAAGTTCTACCAGTAGGAACATCTGTAAGAACAGACAAAGCACTGGGAACAGTCATTCTGCAGCATGGCACCACTGGCCTGCACACCAGAATCAAATGGAAGGCCTGGGAAATATTTTGCCTTAATTAGAGACCTGTTTAAATTGCCTCCATCAGTACAGCGTTCAAAATGACTGCTCAACAAAATCTGTGTTAGGGAATGTATTATTTCATATGACATCAGCAAAAGAAAGTGTTAGCTGATCATTAACTAGGATTAYTTAAAAAAATCAACTATTTAAAGCAATATTAATTTAGCATAATATGTTCTGAACATTCCCACCTAATGATGTCCATTGCTTGATAAATAATTTCAGATTGGTCAACTCCAATCACTTGCTTTGCACCTGCTTTTGCAGCAAACATGGAGAGTATTCCAGTTCCACAGCCAACATCCAAAACTACCTGAAACGAGTAAGACAGATTTATTTCTACCTCGGTTTATTTCCCTAAGATTCTTCTACATATCTTTTAATACAGAGCTATACCCTATTGTAACAGGAAAAAAAACCAAAAGGTAGCAGCAAAACTTACCATTATGTCCAAAGTTATCCACAAGTCAAACTATATRTAACTCCAAATACTTTACTGCCTTTTACAAAAAAACAGTGAAGCAGACTAGCTCGAGGTACATATGATTTTAATCACATGGGGAAGAAAAATAATAAAAGCAACTATTTGGGCAACTACTAAAATGTTTTACGTATAAGAAAGATCACAAGCCAGAGCCTGAAAAAAAAACAGTATCAGTGAATCACTCAAGCTAACAATTAAAATCAAAYAATTATTTGGGAGGAACTGCAAGTGGACAGGGATGAGGAATATTTCTTCCTATCTACTGGTCCTGAACAAAATCTACACATTTTCATTTTATGTTCTTTGTAAAGAATTCGGGAACCCTCTGTTAGAAATGGGCACAGTACCTCATAACCAGCTATGGTTCAGATGATTAAATTGCGAAGTAGTAGCTTGTAGAGTTTTAACACTTGAAAATAGGAAGCTGAGAGCTCTCTTTCCCACAAGAACACATTGCTGGCTCACACCCAGTTTGTCCATCGAAAACCCCAGGTCCTTGTCTGCAGAGCTGCTTCCCAGATGGTTGGCCATGGTCCTGTATCAGCAGACAAGGCCTGTCCTCCCCAGGTGCAGCACTCTGCATTTCCCTTTGCTGAACTGCCTGGATTTCCCGCTAGCCTTTTTCTCCAGCCTGTCAAGGTCCCTCTGAACAGCAGATCACTGTAGAATCAAACCCATAAACTACTGACAGAATCAAATCTGACAAAGCACTTCCATGCAATAGTRTACTCAGCTGATAAACTTTCCAGCCTATGAGCTATTCAGCAGTCCTGCTTTGGCACAACAGGAACCTGCAGGTGCACTTTTAAATTTCATCTGATTTACTGCATCAGTCTAAGTATCTGAATGCTCTGCACGAGGCATGCTTACCTACAGCTGTATACATTTTGAYGATGGATGCTGCACAAAGATACTCAAACCAGTATGACTAAAAAAGCAGCAGCACAGTACAAGCTAGCCTGCATTGTGCTGGAGAAGCCACTTGTACAGAGAAGCAAGTTGACTGCATTCACGGAGTAATTTACAATCCGGAATCAGACTTAAAAAGCGTAACACTTTCTTTCTACATGTTGCAAGAAGGTATAAACATGATAAGAGAAGTTCCAGCCATGGAGGTACTTGTTCCACTTGAACTCTCCACAGCTACATCGCAGTAGGAGTCAATTCTTTGACCCCTTTGCAATGAGATTTTTGTGTGTAGCAGCTACAGTCCCTAGGCTGGAGGCAGAAATAGGAAATAAAAGCCAGGGCTCCTGCAGCTGCTGAAATCTCATGCCCGCTCAGCGTCATCTATTCTAACACCGTACCCATGATAGTTAACAGAATTGCTGAGCCATGAAAGCTGGAAGTCAGAGCCAAAAATAAACCTCTGCAAAAGATCGATTTTGACGTACAGTTGCTCAAAGTAGAGCAATCACCACAAATGAGAAAAAAATTAAAACAGACACCACTTTGGACAACTGCCCTGGTCTCTTAAAAACCCAGATGGAACTCATCTAACCTTAGGCAGGAGATACGGGTGGCCAGGAAGGCAGGGGAGGAAAAGCATACAAGCTGGCACACCTTTGAGAAACGGCAAGACAAGCAGAATGCTCCCCAATTAGCCCAAGGATAAAGGTCTGCGGCTAGCACGTTCTTGCAGTGATCACATATGGCCGCTCACCAGAGCTCTGGAGAGCAGCTGGGCTGGAGAACTGGCCGTATCGCAGTACATGGCAGCATCACATCCTCCCCTACTGCAGTCAAAGCGACACCGATACTCTGCTTTTGGTAATTGTGAAACACACAAACAAACCCCTTAAAATCCACGAAAGCAAGAGACACGTAATTCAACCAAATCAATCTACTCTATAAATGAATTTTTATTATGTAATTTTTTTTTTTCCCTTCTCAACATGGCATTGATGCCTACCTCAGATTTCCACTTTAAAATAAACACTCGGACAATAGTGATATTGCCTTCCTAACCAACTATTCTTTCCAATCAAAATAAATAAATATTTTTTTAAAAAAAATCAGAACTTCATTTTTGCCATAAAATGGATTTTTTCTTGAGCAAGACCACTTTAACCTATTTTGCTAGGTAATCCAAATTGTCCTGTTTCCCCTCTCAAGCTTCTGAGAGGGTTCATAACCAAGTGGTTCACAACAAAAGCAGTAAGCAGAATTTATTCTAGTTTTTAATCATTTACTTTGAAAGCTGAGAGCTAAAGAAAAAACACAGTTGGTCCTGCATAAAGTATATAGAACAAACAAATCTAGTACTCCATTGTCATCCATTCTGTACAACTGGAGTTCTCTGGGTAAATTTTCATTAAAAGCTAGTAAGAACCTCTTTCAACCCTTTTCCTCCCTCCCAACCTGTTCACAGTTGTCATTTTAGAAACAACAACAAAAACCACTGTATTTTCTAAGGAGAAATACAATACAGGCTTCTAGAAACTCCCATATGAAACGCTACAGGAATCTAGGAAACACAATATTTGAATATTCTTCTTATTCATAATTTAATCTTCTTTTATTGTAAGCAGACTTGAACGGAATTTAGTCCACTTTTTTCAGCTTTGAAGTTTCACTTATGAATAAGGCTATGAAAGCCTTATGTTACACATAATTCAAGCAAAACATAAAAACAGCCGGGGCTTTGAATAGGTCACTTGCACCCTTGTTTTGAATGTCTATCAAAATGTTCACATAACAGAGGAGAAATATAATCAATATCTGAAAAATTACTGTTTCATTCCATAGTACATTCCATGTAAGTTAAGTCTTGCCCTGCAAAAACCTCTAGTTACGGGTTTAAGAGCATCTGTGAAAATATCTTTCTACAACACACAATGAGATCTTTCACATTTTTCCATGGCTGGCAGCATGTTTCTAAGACGCTTTGGCTAATTCCCTCATTATAACCAGAGGTTTGGGAATCCATAACAGAAACACTTTTGTGACGAGGACAGAAGCAAAAGCGAAAAAATTCCCTTCCCAATATATTTTTAGTTGCCAGGAAAACAAAACAAAACAACAAAAACCCCACAAAGTCAAAACAAACATTCAGCTATCTACCTTGAAATAAAACATAAACCTCCTACTGTAAAGCCCTAAGACAAATATCAGCTCAGGAATTACTAGATTTGTGTATATGTATTACTTTCAAAACTGTCGTAAGTCTTGCATTAGGAAGAGTTAAGAATTAATGTCATTAAGAGGAAAAAAAAAAACAAAAAAGCCTACAACTAGCAACCACAGAAAAGCTATGAAAAAGAAAATGCAGAACAGAAGGCTTCACAGTATATCTCAGACCACAGCAAATTCATTAGAAATAGCCAAGAGAAATACAGAAGATAAGAGGAGGATGGTGCTTGGGTAGGGGTCATAACCACATCAATATCATGAACAAAGACAGAACTCATCCCTCCCCATGGTAAATGAAGTAGTAGCTCCTGATCTCAAGTCATTTAAGAATAATTCAGTTTGGAGACATTAAACAACATCAGTTCAATAAATCAGTTGCAGTTATATTCTTCCCCAATTCTAATTACACAGTGCTTCTAAGATATTTTTACTGTATCGGCACATATTGAGATAGACTTAAATCACAGAAAAGTCTCTCTCAAATATATCCTGCTTAAAATACTGGACAAGAAAGGCTCGACTTAACCATGCCATCATAATTAATGAACATCCCGATGTGGTACAAAGAACAATGACAACATTGATCAGCACTTCTGTTATCAGCACTTTGCACCCTCCAGCAGTTGAACGGCACTCTACCACCTAATAAAGCCAGAGTATGTTAAATCAAATCTTGTCAGTGTGATATTCCACTCCCAAAACCACAAGGTAGCCAACCTGAAGGGTTTTTATCATTTGAGAAAAAAAAGAAAAAAAAAAATCTACAGCAGAAACGACTAGATGTTCTGACCTGTTTTACTCACCTTGCCCTTGAAGAGATGTGGGTTTTGATATATGAAGTCACGATAGCTTTCTGTACGCACTTTATCCTATGAATTAAAGGATAAAAACAATGCTCACTTTGCTTATTTATATGTACAATAAAGTTCAAACAAAGATGAAAAACCTGCTTTTAACCTGACCAAAGTAGGTATTTTCTGGCTACTGTACTTACAAGGATTCTGCAACTGACACGCTTTCAGTCTTTAGAATTTGTCATCTACGTATATAAAGCCAATTGAGCTGCTGTAGGAAAGAAAAAAATACCTTAAAACCATTCTAACCTGCAGCATTTCATTTGGGATGTTTCTAAGCAGTTAAATCTCTCAGAAACAGCAGTAACAAAGCGCCAACACGGCATCAGCTACATAAAACAGCCTTCTGTACAACGGCACGAACTTGAGTCTTGAATTCACAACTTTTTTTTTTTTTTTTTTTTTGGTTATCATTTTAATATACAAAATTGCCTGATACAGAACTTCCTTCAATACAGCTATGGATCAGAGAAACCTATTCTATTTCTGAATAAGCTACAAATTTGCAAACAATCTAGTATTTGAAGCTGTATAGTCCATGCTAGGAAAGCCAAATTAAAAGGATAAAAACATGGCTTGACTGTAACGCAATATGAACTGAAAAGCTGGAAAATATTCAAGAATGTGACAAAACATTTATTGTAACTTAGGAAAAGAAAACTAGCAGCATATCTTAATCTATCAGCACAGTAATAAACTGATGCCCTTAACATGTATCAGCAGATATGTAAATTGACAGCCAACTATAGCTTTTGGGATCCCTGATGCTCACAAAGCGTTAGACCCTTCTACCTAGTAAAGACCATCTACAAAATACTGAAGCATAAAATCCAAGAGCACATTTAGCTTAGCATACTATGGCAGGTAAGAATTTACAGAAATAATGAGAAAGTATAAAAATACTTTCTTAAGCGAGGGACAGCAAAGTCTGTCGCATCAGAAAAAAAAAGGAGAAATCAAAAACTGAGAACAAAAACCACGTTCATACAAATTATGGAAACAAACCAAGTTCTTCTGCGACTTTAAAATCCTAAAATACAAAATAGATTTAAGGGGATTATCTCCCTATAGGCTGTAACAGAAAAGTACAAGTGATTTCATAAAACTGTACTGCAAAATTATGCATAATAAGTGTGACCCAAGATCATTTAAAATTATACAGGTTTATTATAATGATATATTCAGAGCAACTATTTTTAGTACTTCACCTCTGCTGCAGTACATAATAGAATTTGCTGAAGCTACCAAAAAAAAACCCCAGAAGGTTCAGCATCAATCGAGAAAGCAGTGAGCTGGAAAGCTTTCAACCTTACACCCTGCCCACTCGTATTGGCTTAGCGCTGCCCCAACTTAATCAATAAAATTCCAAATGCTGTCTCTCCTCTATGCACTGCTGCCCAAGTAAGCCTTGGTCATTCACTTTAGGTCTTGCTATTCATCAATACCCTTCTCTCACTATTTCAGTACAATGCTTTTTGCTTGTTTTTAAAAGAAAAATGTAAGGAAATTTATGAAGATGATATTCAAGAAGCCTTCAGAGAGAAACAGTGAAACACTAACCATTTAGTCAGTCCACAATATTCTCCCCACATTTGAAATAATTGTAGCAACAGAAACTGTAAGTTTCTGTGTATAATATGCATAAGAAAAAAAAAAGGGGGGGGTTCAAAACAAGGCAATGTCAGAAAGATTCAAAATTCAGACAGCAGGTCTTCTTTCTTAAAGCTTTCAATGCAGCAAATCACCACATTTATACAAAAACAGTTCTCATTAAAAAAATGAACACCTGACATACAGCTAAAAATTCAATGCACACATGAYAAAACTGATGGTTTCCTATGTTTAGATTTTATAATATACCTTAAAGCGTATCTGTARAGCACACGATTAAGTGTTCCTAATGTTTCCTGTACAGTAAACATAATTTACATTTTACAGGAAGCATTAGGAACAAAGGAAATAGAAGTTGAAAAAAAAAAAAAAACACCAGCCCATCTCCTAAGGATAAAAACGAGCAAGTACAGAAAGGGTTAAAAATGCAGCTGCTCTGCAGTATATTTATGGGCACACAGCCCACTTTGTTCCATCTTTCCTGTTTAGCCCAGTAAGTTGCAGTTGAGTTCACTTTCTAACCTTCAGCATTTCTTCGTGTATCCCATAATGCCCATAGGAGCTGAAGTAAACACCATCCTCATCCTCATGAAGGTCTGCAACAGCGTTGGCTGACGAGCCGCTTCTGACATCTGCATCCATCACAAAATCCCGAGCAAATTGCCTGTAATCAATGTGAAACACACCCTTGAGACACGTTCATGGGACCGGGAAAAGGAGGCAGTAGGGTGAGGGGTGGGAAGGGGCTTGAAAAGATAAGGAATTCACACTTCAATGGGGTCTTTTATGATAATGGCCCTGGCTTAGGTAATAAATGTGCTGAATCTCCCTCTGCTGGTTTCCAGAAGCAGTTGCAGGATGATTCCCTCGTAAGGAGTCTCAGTGCATTACCTGACACACACACAGTTCTTTCTTATTTTAAGCACTCAAGACCATTAATAAAACATTCGTGGTATTTATATGCCACCACGTTTACCCTATTCAGACTTTGTTTCTATGCTTTAAATTGGAATTACTCATTTCAAACTTTCTTGTATAAAAGCCACACTACAGTCATACAAATTTATAACAGGAAAACGTGGCCATTTCCTCACGCTCTAAGTTGTGTCACGGGGGTTCAGGTTAGACATAAGGAAAAATTTCTACACAGAAAGAGTAGTGAATCACTGGAACAGGTTGCCCAGCGTCATGGTCAAGYCACCAGTCCTAGGAGTGTTCAAGAAACATGTAGATGAGGCACTTGGGGACATTTAGCAGGCAGGGTGGGGATGGGTTTACAGTTGGACTTGATGCATCATCTTGAAGGTCTTTTCCAACCATAATGGTTCTATATCTGAGTCTGCGACGTAGATATGYACTCAACTCAGTTGGATAGAGAAGGTGGCAAGAAATATCACTATGAGTGACAGCCTGTAGGCTACCTCTATACAACTACTTACTTGGTGACTAATTTAGGGCTACTGTTCCATCAGATCTAACAGATGTTCATCAGATTCTAACAGGTGTCTMCATGTAACATCTAAGATTGCTAACAGGTGTCTACATCTAAGATTGCTACCAGCCCATCTCTGCTGGATTTAGGAGTCTGTGCTAATAAAGAATAACTAAGGATTCTCTTATACAACAGCCAGGTAATTTGGAAAATTAACCCTCAAAAAGACATTTACATAAGCTTGACAGAAGTTTAGAGACACAAGAAAAAATTGCAGCCGTTGACTTGAAAATACATATATCTTTTAAATGCAAAAGGTACAAGAGTACAACAGGCAATATTTAGAGAAAAAAAACACTCCCAAAACAGGGTGTGCAGTAGAGAAGCAATTTTTTCTCATTCTTATCAGTTGATGATAATGAATTAATGCATAAGGTAGTTAYATAAGAACTGCATATAGCACTGTTAAGTTGGGCAAAGTTGGACAAAACTGTCCATTTTTGACATTCATAATGGCTCACAGCTGTCAGAATTTGCACAAACATATGAATTTGAAGTTTGGGTTACCTACTTAATAAGCAGTAAGTAGGCATGCTCAAAACATACCATGGACTCGCCAAATTTACAAAATGAGGTTTTGCAGCTTTATCTTCCAACAAAAGAAAACAACTTATTTTTCCAAGTTTATTAAAACAATTTTCCAGTGTCCGATTGCTGGGGTTGTAAGCATGAGGCGACGTATTTGGAAAGGATTTTATATCACGTGAGCCTCCAAAAACTTAAATTCCCCCTTTTATGTATGTACAGCATTAACAATCCTTCCTTTGAAGATCTCCATATTTACCAGTACCATATACAGCTACCGGAATGCTCCTGCTTTAAACGCACTGGAGATTCTTATTAACAGAACCTACACTTAAAATCAGAAGCAACCATAAACAGAAAGACAACTCATTAATTTTGGTCAAGGTTTCTCCAAACTGGAATTGGAATTTGCTACTACAACAAACTGAAATTTAGGACCATACTAAGCTTTCCAAAGCGTAGTTTTGTTAGTTTATAAAAAGATCTACAAGAGAGAAATGAAAATGACAGTCTCAAAACTGGACAAGGTTTTTAGTTAGCCAAATTCTACCACTTCCTTTGAATTTCTACATGGTCTTTAGACATGAACATTTCATCTCAGCTAGCACTTACTTCATTTTCTGAAGGTCATCCTGGGCTCTAACCAAGGCTGCTTCTGCAAGTTTGGCTCTGTGTTCCGCATGTTTCAGTTGTTCAAGGAGCACTGCAGTATCATTTAACCCATTAGAACACAAAACATTTGCAGGTTCACAGAGGTCATCTATATCTGGTGAAACGGAACAAAAATATCTGTCAGTTAATAGTGATGCTTCACAGCAGCTCATAAATATATTCCCATTTTTGCTGTTTTTGTCTTTAGACATTTTGCAATGTAGTCTGCTTTACAACAAGCTACTGAGTTTGAAAGAAATAACTGCAGAGTACTACTCAGCAAAAGTAAGTATTCTAGAAGTGAGTTTGAAGTTAACAATTTAATAAATCTCCTGCTTAGTTTAAAACTACTGTGAGCATTGCCAGATATTCCTCCTTTTAGTTTAAATAATCTTCGCAACAACTAATGAGCGAAATATTAGGCTGAGCTTAAAGTAAATACAATACTATGTTCTATTTCTCCAGTTATCCTATACAAGGACTGAAAAGGATGTTAATTGTRAAATGCAAGGAGAGAAAACCAAAACCAAACCAAAACAAGCTTTCTTAGTAAATTAATGTTAACTCCTGATTTTCACTTCAACTTCCTGGATTATTACAAAGCTTCTGAACACACACAAAAAAATGAGAGAGCTCAAAGTGAATGGAACTATAATGAAATAATGCCTTTTATTAGCAAAAAATGGACTCAACACTCTAGTTCATCTCTTGCTAAATTTGGCTAGTGATTTCAACAGAYGTCAGTGGACTAGAAGACAGCACTACTGTGTTTTTGGATAAAGTAAGAAGTTACTTTGGGCACAACAACTTGGCCCACACTATTAAAACCACGCACTGATGCTTAGAATATGATTTTCAGAGCATCTGTAAGTCTTGGCAATTTCCAGTGTAACTGAAAGCAATGAGCACCTCAGATTGTCCATTTATAGCTTAGACAAGCCATATACATTAGAAATGCAGAGTTCCAGTGAAATATGAAATCCCTGCAGTAAACAAACAATAATGTCTGTCTGTATTACCATGCAGCAAAACCAAACTGCATTACAGGTTGCACAGAGAAGAAACCTCCACTCCTAAATACCTAATGCCTTACATGAAGGAGGTGTGAGTGGAATGCACAGATAAGTGCCAAATCATAACAAAGTGGAATGATCATGGCAGCAAATATAAGCACAAGAGTCAAGCTGAATTGTCTCATGACTTCAAATTTTTCCGACGAATTGTCACCAAAAAAGAATATCAAATTGTTTATAGAGATAATTAGAACTAGCCAAAAAAAAAAAAAAAAATCTTCAGTGACTCTGGAGTGGAATGTTGTATTTGGTTGGTCCAAAAGACAACCTGCCTAAAAGATGAAGACACTTTCAAAAAGACAAATTATTTATTACTGCCCCATGGCATATTATTTCTGAGTGGACACCTCTGACTTTCAACATCTGCTTTTAGATTATTAAAAGTTTAAAATAAAATCTCCCAACTAATTTTGGATGAAGACCCTCTTTGACCTGCTCAACTGCATTATGAATACACWATTTACACTAAGCAAACACAGGTAATAAAACATGATTCCCAAAATATCAATCATTAAAAGCTACCATGTTATTTTCTGGCAAAACTTTCAAAAGGAGTCTTGAGAGTGACTTAACATCATTACTGCAGTATCTAACACTATTAAACAGTGATAATGCATTGTATAGCATGAAATCTACCAATACCACATAACATGGTACAGTCATATCACTATTTATTTTACCAAACTGAAGTAAGAGATCATCTTCTAGTTCAGGTTTTAAGTATTCCTCTCCTTCCCAAGGGAGTGGGCTGCTGAGCGAATTYAAATACGGCACAGTGGGTTTCTAGATGCAGCAAACAATAAAGAGCAAATAAACAAACTTTAAGAGCAAGAAGTTCAGGTCMGGCAGAGCAGACTCATAGAAAGTGAAGTCCACATTCCTATTAGGAACCAAGGTTTCTCAAGTGTTTGACTGCAGGAGGTCCATGGATAATGACAGAGATAATCAATAAGGTCAAGATCTTAACTGTGCAAACTTTTAAACAACAGTGCATCAGGGATCAACTTGGGAAGCACAGGCTTCTCTCTTACCTGAATCTTCCCAGTATTTTGTAGGGAGAGGAGATGTCATATTCTGCACCTCCTTTTTTCCCTCCCCACTATGATTTTTTTTTTAGTTAGTTATGCCTTAAACAGCTATTTAAAAAATTAAGTACTGGGAATAGTATACATACACTCAGTAGTGTAAGACACTATTCAGTCTAAATCTAAACATTTAGGAAATAAGAAGCTGCAGTATACGCAAGATGCACTTAGGTGTAACTTAAAACTCTAGGTTCCCTGCTGATTCTTGAAAATAAATTTTAGGTTAATCAAAGGAAAACATGTCATCTAAAGGACCAAGTGTGATCCTTTCCAACAAGATTCTGTCCTGCTTAGACCCCCAGGAAAGAGAGACTCTTCCATTCCAGGACACATACAAGAGATAWGAAGCTTCAGCTGCTAAGAAGTAAAGCCAGTGCTGGAACCACGGCAAGTCACAGGTCATCAGTTATAAAAACAACATGACATTATTTAACTTGGGCTTTTCATAAGCCTGAMATTTTCTCTTTTGAAATCAATAAAATCTTACGTCAATTAAATACATTTAAAATTAAAACATTTTCACAAATACTCATCTCTAAACAAAGCAARCAATTAGATAAGATTCCTTGATTTCTTATACATAGAAGTGTAATACATAATTCCATGCAGTTACATTAAAAGAAAAAAAAAAGAAAAGAAAAGGTAATTTTAAAGCATGGCATTTTGATTTCTCATTCTGTAAACACAACTATGCAATACGTGGCATACCTACCTTCAATCTTACAAAGTTTATTAGTTTAATGTATCCATAAAAGTCAAGTCCTGGAAAGAAAGAAAAAGAGATATTATGTCACAGGAAACCACATATTTAACAATAATACGGACATTAGTTAGCCTTTCAATCTTAATGTTATCTACATTTTTCCGATTTTTCTCTCATTAGCTCTAAATGTGAAATTTTCACAGTTAGCGCGAATACACTTGCCACAAATTAAAAACTGAACACAAACTTGACAACTATCATCTTTGTTCAGCAAACAACCCTGCATCAAGTCAGCTACCTCAAGTTATCTACTACAGTACAATCTTAATGACTGCTCCCGTTAYGCATCCTCATTTATATTTTCAAATTTCTGCTTAAATAGGATCAATGAACTTTTTCAAATCAAAAATACACAGCAATGTCAACTTAAAACTGCCACCCATCTCAGAAATAGCATTAAATATACTATGCACTTCCCTCAAGAACAACAACAAGTAGTACTCCAACCTGCCGTCACCACATAGCTTTAAAATATTTTTCATTGGATTTTAGACAGGAAACAGGCCAACTTTACAAATATACAGACCTTCTTTTCCCTAAATGTTCTGTGTACTTCACATCCTCTCATCTCTCCTTTTTACYGCACACTTCTGAAGTAGTATTTCTCCTATTTTCCCAGTATTTCTAGGAAATTTTAGGACTGTTTCCTAGTATTTCTCCAATTTTATTCCCCTGCTTCCCAGTTTTCCTCTATGGTCAGTAAGTCTGACTGGCTCAGGTAAATCTAGGAGACAGTAGGGACTCCAGCACAAGCCAGCAGAGACCACTCCTACTTCGAGCACTAGTGGATATTTTCATCGGAGCATGTAAGATATAAGATACAGCAAGCGCAAAGATAAGCATTTTTCCATAATAACTTGGAGTTTCAACCTTTGACTTTTCAGCTAAAACTAGAAARAGTTAAAAACAACCTCACCATCATCATTTGTTTTAAAAAGATGCCAATACACACRTGAAAAAGCCAAAGAAGTCCCAAAAAATTACCGTTCTTACTGATCACATCACCAACATTAAACTGATGTTCTATTTTGCAATGGGAGAATACATCTTCAGCAGAACTAAACAACCTGTAAATAATTATTAAATAAACAGTATTAATATGGCAGTATTTAGATTCTGTAACTTTCCTGTAGGTTTTATTTACASTCTAACTTGCTAGGCAAGGGGTTCACAGTATTTATATTTTTTTTTCAGGTCAAGAATGAACAGGTGTCTATTTAGACATACAACACCTCCCCCCAACGAAAAATGAATTTAATAAAATGTTTTGCAAACAAATCATAATAAACACATCAATTTTGTTTCACAGTACTAAGAACCTCTTAACTATCCCAAAATACTTCCGAGTAAAGACTGCTTCTCAGATATAAAAACTGCATGTACATATTTGTTTACCAGCATAGAAATAAATGTTCTCTAGTATTTATTGACTGTGAGAAAAAACAAAAGACGTCAAGAGATAAACTGCTATATTGCTTCAGGATGAAGAAGGGGAAATTCCTATCTCTTCTTAACATTTCTCCCTCCTTTWAACTATATTCAACAGAATTTCAGCACTAAAGAGCTCTAAATCTCTAGAGCTTCAGCTCTGAAGACTGCTGAAGAGGACACTGTGTCAAGATACCTTCCAGATATTCTAACTTGCCTGCCTCATACAGGCTGAACTTGAGCACTTACACGGACCACATTTTTGTGCTGTGGGTCCCTCAGGGCTCCCGTCGCCGTCCTCACCTGTCACAGAAGAGGCAGCGAGCCTGTGGGCGCTCCGCGGAGCCCTCCTCCTCCTCCTCCTCCCAGGCCTCCTCACCGTCGGACAGCTCAAGCATCTCCTCCTCTTCCAAAGGCGGCCGACCCRGCCCTGCAAAGCCCAGGAAAGGTTGGTTACCGATGGAAAAGGTGAGGGGGGCAGCGCCCAGGTACCCCCCGGGACACGGACAGGGACCGTCACTGACGGGCAGGGGTAGGACACGGACCGTTAGCGACACAGGAGGGCCTAGGTAGCCGCAGATCCCGCGCAGCGACCGTTAGCGGGAGGCAGGGACCGCGCAGCGACCGTTGGTGACGTCACACGACCACCCACCTGCGGGAGCAGCCACCGACGCCCGCCCGGCCATAGCGCCCCAGCCGCCACCCCACGTGCGCCTCCAACACCCACAAGGCCGCGCGCCGCTTCCGGGCTGGCGCCCCGCCCCYTTTGCGTCACCGTGGGCGGGGCGCGGCGGGGCCGAGCGGGCGCCCTCTGGCGGCGCCATCTTGTAAGGGCGGGCGGGAAAACGGTTGCTCAAAACGAGGAGCTCTTTTTTCCCGGCCAAACGGTCCCCAACGGCTCCGCATTGCAGGAGCCGAGCTCGTCGCGGCCCTGAAGCGCCTCGCTGTTGGTCTGGGGCGCCAAGTGTGGTTAATAAAACACGCACCACATCCCCCTTCTCGCTGAGGTGGCAGCTGCCCCGTTAGCGTTTGACCCTTATTTCCTCGCCTCTTCCTAAGGGTCGCAGTTCAGTTGGCCTTCCTGAATATAATTGTGTTGAGATTCAAATCCATCAGTTAAAATAAAGAAAATAAATACATAAATAAAKAAAGAATTGTGTGTGGGGGGGARGAGTGCAGGAAAGAAAAAAATCTGGAAATTCCAATATCCTTCTCTGKGGTTACAATCTCTTGTCTCTAATCTACATTTGTAAATCCGCCCTATGTAGCTTAATTTTCCTTTGTGTTATCCTCCTCTCAACTGAAAGTAAACCACAAGAAAAGTTTTTACACGTGGATTAGATTTACCGAGATTAAGCCCTTGCTACAGTCAAAGGGCCATGAAAAATTTAAATGTGGAAAATTTATTGTGGTTATTTGTGAATCCCATGAAAATTTATTGTGATTTATTGTAATTTATTGTGATTATTGTGACCAGAATGACAAGTTTGGAGGAAAAAAAAAAAKAATATGACCTAATTTTATCTATTTTTTTTTAACCCAGTCTCCAATGGTAATAACTGCTACAGGAAACATGACAGCAATTCTGCAAACGCTGCTCAGCGGCACTGCCCAAGACTCCAGCAAGTCCACCTCCCTCCTGCTCTCGCCTCCGTGCCTGATCCCAGAACCAGATAATAACAGATAAAACAGATATAATGACTGTGCCGAGAGTCCCTGGGCTGATAGGCGCAAGAGCAGGAACAGCAGCTCCTTTGTGAGACACCCAAGCTCTCCCCCACGGCAGGGGCAGGGGGTCACTGATTGCATCGTCTCTGCTCCGTTGCACTCTTTGCTTTTGTTCACTCTGCTCAGAGAATAGTGTGCCACACAGCCCTGTAACCGAACCTTTTTTTCTTTTTTTTTTTTTTTTAATTATTGCACACATTCAGGTTTTCCATAAACGTAAAGCGCCCGTTTGGATCAGTGCAGTGTGAAGAGTCTGTTAAATTCTGAAGCGAAAGTATAGAAGCCACACCGGTACCTCTTGAAATATGAGCATCTTTGTTGCAATCTCATAATCCTTATAAGGGGATTTGCATGGTACAGCAAGATTTACAATGTAAGGGATTACAATTTTATAATCTGGGCCCAGGGGAAAAAAAATCAAATATTTACTTTTTTTTTTCCTTTTTTTTTTTTTTAAATGAGTTTCCAACTTTCCTCCAGATCCACAAACACAACACTGGAGAAGTTGTTCAAGGGTTGCACACAAAACAGAGTACCAACCTATCACTTGTGGGCTTCACTTCGTCTTGATTTCCAAACACGTGTAATTCTATCCTCTACCYGTGTCTGCCTTTCATCCTTCAATATTTGTCATCCTTGAAAAGCACATGAAGTATATTAATAAATATTACTTAGGCAACAAATGAAACAACTATTTCTTTGTTTTGGTCAAATATATAAGAAAGAAAAAAGTTTTAAAGGAAATAACATTGCCCAGCAAACCCTACTGCTTCTCAGTCAGTCACCTAGGTCAAGTATGCGGTAGCAACTGGAGTTAGATTTTTTTTTTTCAAACACCCAACATCTACAATAGAACATGCAAAAATCCACAGAACCATGAAGCTCAAGACCAAAAACAATTTTGACAAAACCATTTTTACCTAAGAAAGCGCAAATCATCTCAATTTTTATGTGACATACCTGAGATAAGGCCACCCACTTGCTACATGCAGTGCCAAGAATGATGCTGCTGATCCCACAGAACATAATGGCACTGGTATTCAGTTCTCCCATCCCAGTTTGTAGTATTTTCTTGTAATTAATAAAGCAAACTCAAGGAGGTTCTTAGAAAGCTATCACTTCCGAGCACTGCACTGTTGCAAAGCTGTAACAGTGAGAGATGCAACTGAAATAGGTACAAACATCTGCGGAGTATTAAAGGGGCATCAGTGCAAGTAAAGCAGCATKAATGCTGCTGATCTCTTGCTCTCTTATTAGCTCTTAGCTGAAAGGGGAATTTTGACTCTTAAAATGATCAAGAGCATGAGAAAGATTAAATAAAAGAAAAACAGAAAAAWTTAAGTCCCCATTAATACGCAGAGGGAACAAATACTAATATAGTGAGGTGCAAAAGGCTTTCTTTATTCCTATTATCTGGAARAAATAGTGATATCAAAAGCAGTGCTGCTAGTCTGAATTTACAGTCTCAGTCAGCATGCTCAGCATACTYATGACACCTGAGTAGGTGTCATGCTCCCCTGAAACAAAATATATTTATCAACATAGAGAAGCACCTAAAATGTGCATTTAGGCAGTAGTCTGAGAAAGGTCTACAGACCACTGGCGTCCAAATGCAATAACTCCAGTCAGTGCAAACATATATGTATAAAAATATATGTGTGTATATATATAGACAAAGGTGCTAGTGGGCACATTAAGGAAAAATCAGTGTTTTCAGAACAGAGGTTAATCTAACTGCTTTCTATATCTATGCTTCTATAGGGAAAACCACTTGGAATCAGAACAAATCATTACCGAGGTAAATTATAAAAGAAGCATTTTCTGAAATCATCTTCTTATCTGAAGTAAAATATAGTATTTACCTGAAGCCTTGTCTTTACCATAAAAAAATACAATTTCAGCTAATCCACAAAAAAAAAAAAAAAAAAAAAAAAAAAAAAGTGGACTGGCATTTTGTGGTGTTTATACATCCCAACAGGTCAAACTAACAGAACTACTAGACCTGTATACTAAAAACAAACAAACGAAAAAACTCTACAGCAGCTCTTTGAGATAGAGTGATTTGTAAATATCTACAAGATATTTAGTGTTGCAATGATAGAGGCGAAGCATTTGGCCATCTCTGGAGGTAAATACCTAGAAAAGTCACTTGGAAACAAAAGCCCTTTTTGCAAGGGACTGAGCATTTGAAAACACCTCGCTGAGCAGCATTGGCTCTTGTCTATATTCACCTAGGGTAGTTGAAGTCGGTGGAAAATAGGGTTCAAATCCTCTGAAGCCCTAAACAGCAATATGATACCTAAAGAATAATGTTGGAATCATAGGGGAAAGAAGCCTTACTGCAGATTTGCCTTGATATTTAAGGAATCTGCAGCTGGAGCTGGAGGTTTAGTGCCTAGATTTTCAAGGCTTGCTAAGGGTGCCTGCAAGAGCAGAACAGCGACGCGAGTAGAGGAAGAGGATGCAGTTTTGCAGACTACAGAATAATAGAGGAGCACGTAAGACAAACCATCTATTCCGAATCAAGAAAGAAGCCACTCAGTGGCATTAGGTTACTGCTTAGATTTTTGTGATGGCTTTTTCTGAGTTTTCTTGTTTTTAGCTCTTCTGTTGAGAGTTTTTTGCCTCTTTTCAACTCACATTCACAAGTTCATTTCACAAAAAAAAAAAAAAAAGCACAAAACTTGAAATACACTTCAGTCCCATTGCAAATTCTCCTGATAAATATTAATTTGCACTTTTTTTAAAGGTGGATGCTTGAGGTATTTTGAGTAGTAGCTATGTGTGTTAAATCTCCCATTCTTTGCACCAGCTTCTTTAAAAAAAAATAAAAAAAACCCCAGCCAATCGAAAGTGCCTCTACCGACGCCGTCTTCCTCAGTTAATCCAAGGCCAGCAGAGGGATAATTTGATTAAACTGAGACCCTAATTTATTTAGCTTTAGTTCTGGATCAACCTCTCCTTAATAGAGTCCTGTCGTCTCCGATTGTTTGATGAAAATTAAAGTGACATAAATACCATGGGACTTTTTCAATCTGATTAGTCAGCTAACTTGCATCAATACTACCCCAGCCATCAGGCGCTGGCGTCCTTCCTTTCACCAGCCTCACTAACAAGTGACAAGTCCTCCTTGAAGCCTGGGCACCCACGCTGCCACTCAGACCCCCACACTTAACCCATCATCCCTCCTCAATGGGTCGTGTTTGACAAGGTGCCCACACCTTTTTCCATTGCTGTTCATCAGACAAAGCTAAATATTGTTTTATTAGCAATCAATAGCCTGTTAATCCCAAACGATTTCACAAATCCACTGAGCTCTCAAGCTGATTATAAACATTCAGGTTTTTTTTTTTTTAAGCTGCTAAATTTCTGATGGGTTTTCTCCTGCTTTCCCAACCCTCCCTCTCTGGTGTGGGACATTGTAGTTGGGAAGCAGAGCCACAAAAGCGAGAGAGGGCTGTGCTCTTTCATGTTGCCTTTAACTAGACATCTACAAAAGTTTTACAGTTTGAACAGGATCAAACCTATGGCACCTAAACCTCAACAGACTTGCTGATTGGCCTGAAATTTAAGAAGAAAACTTCTGAGCCTTTCCTTTTCTTTTACAGGGATATGGTAAATTCTTGTTGAGTCTGTGGGCCTTCAGAATAAGGAGAAAGAGAGAAGCAAGCTTCTTCGATTTGCAAGATATAAAATGCTAACAAAGCGAGTCGATGTACTAGTGAGCAATGTACCATTCACGTCCATGGTGAAGGCAAAAAGCCTGGGCACTCCTGGTGCTCTCTGATGATCCCTTTGTTTGCAGACTGGGTCATGGATATTTCTCTTGTGAGGTGCAAGGGGGGCAGCATTGCAAACATGCTTCCTCTTGGGTATAGTCATCCTCACGTGTACCTACCCTCTGTCCCAGTAAWGTTGATCACGACAACTGATAATAAAACATGAGGTCACATCGGGAGAGGGAAATAAATCACCAGGTCAAGGCAGGAAGACGCTAGTGAAGGTCACACACAGAGGACAAGAAGCCTCTTGAAAAAGGCTCTTGCTTTCAAGGCCTAATAAGCTTCTCCTACAAGTCCGGGTTATTCTCTGCATGTCCCTTTCTGAATTGCTACTGTAAAATGTGATCTTTCTCTAAGAACCCCCAAAAAAAGGCCTGTGGGCAAGATGATACTTTAAAAGCCAGTCCTTGTCGAAGGACTGGGCTCATTGACCAAGCAGTGCACCTCAGCCTAGTTCTCAAATAGACCGGCAATGGTGCATGTGATGCTTCCCAGAAGACTGTTTTTACAAAAATAGGTGAGTTCCTGCTAAGGCAAAGGAAACAGAGGATTTCGGTTTGTCACTCTTGCTGTTGTGATGTTGACCACGTTTGGTGCCCATTGTTAAAAATGGGCTTCAAAATGCAGGAGAGCATTTTCTACTGCCATATTCTTAACAATAAGAATCAATAGGAAACAATATTAAATTCCATACTCACCAGAGTACTGAGGTTTATGATCCCTCTTCAAAACCCAGACTTTCAAGGCTGATAATGGTAACTTTGGAAAACAATTGCCGATTCAAGATTTTAGCAACTCAGTATTGCTCCTGAAGCAATYCTAGGATAAAACAAATGCCCTTTTCATTTTTTGATCCAAATCTCTACCCATTTTGGAGTATTCTCAAGCTGCTTATTCTGAATGGCAGAAATAACATACCTCTTTAAAAAAAATCTTTATTACCTATGCAAACATTATATTGTCAGCACTATGCATTCTTTGATACTTAAAGGTGTGTCCTGTTGTTTTATAAAATCATTTCTATTTAATAATGAGGGGAAAAAAAAATCCATGATATCTTCACCTTCTCTAGTGAAGCTTTTATGTAAGCTTTTAAGAATACACAGAGTAAAATCTGAAATATTTCCTCTGACAACACCATAAGAAATTCATCACCTTCATAAGGACATGCTGAGGACTGGCAATCAGAAAGACAGAGTTCTTGCTGCACTGTAACACTTCTGGGTACCTCCCATAGAAAATACTATTGTTAATATATGTATGAAAATCTGCCTGTGAAAGCAGAAGATACAAGTCTGCAAGTGGAGATTTTGTCTACCTGATTTTAATGGTGGATTATAGCCCTCGTTTGCAGTCAAGACGGCAGCGATTGCATCTACCAAAGCATTATGTTTTGGAGCAACATTMCAGATTAGAAGGGAAGCCCCTGTGATCTCCCCTTACAATTGGTTGTTTGGTTCTTCAGATCAGTTTTGGTGGACGCATACCCACTTCTCAGAAGAAACTAGTGCAGGAATTGGATTAATGCAGGAACTCTGGATGCAGAGCAGATGTTTCCAAGCAGCAGGGACGAGGGTCTGAACCAGGAACTGAATGTCCAGACAGCTTCACATCACTAGTGCGATTAGGACAGTGAGTCCAGGGACCCACAGAAAATCTGATCTGAAGTATACACCTCTTGAAGTAAATGTAATGTAGATGWAGGAGCTTCTGCAACTCTTGCTTCTGTTTATTGATCTGAACAAATTCATCAGCCTTGCTCATTGTTGGACTGAGAGCTGCTACTCCAAAGTACTGCTCCAGTGCACTAATCCCAAAGAATCATCACAAGTGACCACAATTCAGAGTCATTCCTCTGATCGACCGCTTGGTGCCAGTGTCACCTGTCTCCTCAAACTAGGAGTTCGTGTTCCCTGATCCCCACAGGGGTACAAATTCAGGTTCACCCAGTGCATTTACTGGAGCTTTTTCCCTGGAGATTTTCCCAAGTCATCCATATGGACACTGAGGCAGATGCTCAGCAGWTCTTGTGCAACGTACATGGCCAGAGAAGATGTATTGCTTTGCCCAAGTACTCCAACCACCAGTTTGTGCCTTTGGCGACATTCAGGACACAGCAAAGACCGCAGCTCTTCACTTTGGCAATTAATTGATCAGAAATCTTTGTTTCTTAGCTATAGCTGTGAATAGATGTGACCYGGGCTCTCTGATGGCCATATCATTTGCATGCTGAAGCTCTGTCTCCTGAATTTTAAAATCCTGAATTTTAAAATCCTAAAACATAACATGCAGAGAGGCTCAAGGCCAAAGAAAGAATCAGATGAGGATRGAATTTGAGCCAACAAGTAAATAATTATATTTACTGCCCAAGCAGATTCATCTGCATATAGCCATTCAGTAAAATTAAAATTGAATCCCCGGGGCTTTAAGGTAATGACTTCTTTTGATTTTCRGCTTCCATGCTTAGAAATATCTGAAAATATCTGAAAATGAATATTTCTATCAATACTTCCATTTTTGTACCAGGGAAAATAACTGATTGCAAAACTACAGAAGATTACAAATTGCTTACAAAACAAACCAAAAGAGCAAGAACCAGCATTTTTATATTTTTACTATACACCCCTATTTGACTACTACTATGACTTTTTTATTATTATTTTAAACCCCAAGCTGATTTCCCAGCAGCTGTCCTGTTTGTGCATTGCCAGCAGCGCTGAGCAAAGCTCTGTGCTTATTCTCCAGGCTTCCAGGTTTTACTGTCTCCTCTCCTGATTTCAGTTGCGTTCCACGTTGGGTTTTGTGCTTGTCTTCTAGAAGCCAAGATCATTTTAAAGAGGCCACCAAGACACACCAGCATAAAAGAGGGAGGAGAGTCCTACTCAATATGCAGCTYGAACTCCTTAGATGAGTAAGTGTGTGACCCTCCAGTGAACCCCTCATTTGTATAAAGCAACCGAGGGCACTAGGTAGCAAGCTGCAACGCGCCATACATGGCCATAGRTTTTCCCATACTTCTTGCTCTCCTTCTTACACCCCTTGTATCAAGTGTCATTTCAAAACCAGCTGCTTTTCTTACTCCCTTCTGTAAAAGATTTTGCCAGACCCTGGAGCCCAGCTCACTCCAGCCACCACCATCAGACTCTTCTCCCCAACTCTTCATGTCCCTGCCCCTCTCTGCCAAGTCATTTCAGTCGTGTCCCTCTACCCAACACACTGGATGTCACCCTAGGGCTTTGGGTCAACCCTATGGGCTACTGCCAGCTCCATTGGGTGCAATGGACCCGGGACCATATGGACATCTGCCTCCGTGTGGGATCTTCTAAGCCTCACGTGTTCCAGTTTAAGAATATTCCAGCCTAAGAATATTTTCTACTTCCAAAAAAAAAAAATCTCTGAATTTGCTGACCGCAGCATTCTGAGTGGTCATGAGATGCTCCTGAGCAACCTCACATCTGCATCAGT
The DNA here is from genome assembly GCF_003342845.1 of Nothoprocta perdicaria. Classification (NCBI taxonomy): domain Eukaryota; kingdom Metazoa; phylum Chordata; class Aves; order Tinamiformes; family Tinamidae; genus Nothoprocta; species Nothoprocta perdicaria. The sequence goes on from NW_020455479.1 coordinate 100,584, forward strand.
ATCCTTCTAGCACTGCATACATATCTATACGTTTGTGTATGTATTTAGACAGAATCTAAAGAGCTATGACCTGCTCTGGATACCTCAAGTCTACACAAAACTGGATTTGTTGCTTGGAAAGGCAAAGCAAAATTTCCAACCAGTTTACATTGTGAATGCATAATTAGCAAACTCAGTCAGAAAGCAAACCCCACAAACCACTTTATCAGCTTTTCCTGGGATGGGCCTGAGTGCAGAATTTGCCCTGGATAGCCTGGAGCTCTATGTCCTTGAGTTCCTGCTCCGCGAGTTGGGCACAGGAATCCTTTTGTTTGCTTTTTGTCAACGTTATTCATAAAAAAAACCCTTGGCACGTCCTCTGCACTGCAAACACGTTTCTCCCCCGGGTGTTTTTTGCATTTCCCCACACCACCTCTCCTGTGTGAACGCAGGAGGGCAGTGCCGCCCTAAGCTGGACTCAACCCCCCGTTTGAAGCAGATGGCCCTCAGCAGGATGAACTTAGGCCAAGCCCAAGAGAAGCCCCTCGCTCACTCCTCCTCCCACCATTTTCCCTGTAGCTACAGATTTTAAAGAAGGGTTGGGGAGGGAAGAGGGCAAATATTCTTTCTCCTCAATCTCAGTGCTGCTGGGGACCAAATCCTGGCAAGCGCAGATTACCGGCAATGGTGATGGGTCCATACATCACTGCTCAGCTTTCAAAGGCAGACCAGAGCAAGATATATATATATATATATATACACACACACACACACACACACACACATATATATATATTTTTTCTCTGGAAGGTCTCTTGGACTTCTACTACACCTTCAAAACACCTGCACAGCACACGGTATCCTCTGCTTATCAGGCCTGAAGGCTGAAAGGAAGCACTGGAGGATGGAGACGTAGAGAAAAAGAAAATCAAGCAATAACTCCCTGTTAATGGCYTTAGTTATGGTCTGAGAATGATGATGAAAAGAGTCTGCCCACAATTTGCTTGAACAGGGAAATAAAAGATTCTGTTGTGGATCAAAAGCCACGACTGCAGAYTCCAAGATAAATAGAAGTTTTTATTTTTGACAGGCTGCCTATCAAACTTTGTTTTCTCTGATTTYGTTCCCAACATCAGTCAAGACTTATTTGATTTGTCACCATAATGCCTCCAACTTCGTTTATCAGTACACTTCTGGGGGTGTCCCAGACCAGCGCACTAGAGCTCCAAGGCAGCAGGTTGTACTTGTCTGTACTGCACCCAAATCAAGTGCTAGACTCAAAGACAACCAACAAAGTCTTAAATGAATTATTTAATTAATTGCCCACCGTTAGGTTCTTTCCTATTTATTTTACTTGGGCCATTTTGCAGTCTTTCTTTCAATCAGATACCTTGGTGAAAAGGCATTTTGTAAAGGGAATGGCTGATACCACCCAAACAAAATATTCACTGATAGGAACAAGTTCAGGGCAATAAAGATTACTATCAAAACTATAAATGCCATTTAGTGCAATAATTTGTTAGTTTTATTTTTCGCCAGGGCTGTGCAGAAAGCAAACTATTTGGTGTGAATGAAAGGCAGTTGTTAGCTGGATACTGACTGTCTCCGTGGGAGACATTGGTTACCTTTAGTGGAACCTGAAGAATACATTTTTGTGAAACCTGCACAACTCTATTCAGCATCAGGATCCTGCTGCACATCACAATGTTTGGGAAACATCTAGAGGCCACAGCACGTAACTATGAGAGTTTATAGTGAATATTTTAGTTAGCTGCATTGTATCTTAATATATAGTTCTGTATTTTCTTTAYTTTGTGTTTCAAATTTCAGCTTTATAAGCATTCAAAACTGAAGTGCTGTCAGGAAACCACAGCATCACATAGAACATTTCAACTTCTTGGACCATCCCCATAATGAAGCAACTTTGTGACTCTTTAATGGCAGATAATAAACAGTATACCAAGTAGTTTTTCTGATAAGGGAAAGATAGCCCTTTCTGATAAGGGAAGAAATGCAGGCAAGAACCTGGTCTATTTGTTCCGGAGGATTTAACCCACATTTGGAATAAGCTGATGGTGAAACAACCACCTCCTAGAAGCTAAGGCAAGACATAAGTCTGTGCTGCCGTCAAGGGGGACCTCCCATGTTGGTCCCGTTCCTAGCTACACATTCCTGCTCCCTTATCCCCCCTCCTAACTCATTACACTTGGATAAGATCCTAATTCATCTGGAGACGGACCTAGCACAAAAAAAGCCCTCAGCCAGATTGGTGTCTGCCYGGCCTCAACTGTTGCTAAAGAAACCCCGGAGCTGATAGAGGGAGGACTCAGATTTACGGGCAGCACCTTAGATCTGGATTGATTTAAACCTGATCATATCCCCTTGATATGAACCTTTCCCTGGAAACAATTGATTGCAAATCCCATGAAAAAGAAATGCTAGATCCAAGAGAAAATATCAAGGTAGTTACACAGTGCATGTACTATATGTAGGACATAAAAAAAAAAAAAAAAGGGAAGAAATGGCTAAAACGAGAAATGAAGTAAAAAATATTACAGGACAATAGAGATCCTCAAAAAAAGATAACTGAAATTGAGAAGATATATTTCAGGAAATAATTTAAGAGACAAAAAACATTTACAGAGCCAATACTTTGGAATCCAGTTGCACTATTATCAAAATGTAGGCGCTCTCTGTGTCTTTCCTTTGGTAACAGGTTTGTAATGTGCAGAACTAACCAAAGAGTAAAAGGAGACTCTGCAAATAATCAATACATTTTACGAAATAYTAGTAGTTTGAAAGACTGCTACTCCTCAGTGGATTGCCAGGGTTTTAAATCTGCGTTCACATCAACATACATGTTACCACTACAGTCTATGCTACTCATTTATCTAATATCCATCCCTACATATATAGACAATAGCATTGCAACTAGTAAACATTGTACTAATATTTMTTGTATAAATAATAATAAATACACTTTGCGATACTGGGACTTACATGTGGCAAAAAGTATACAGCAAAATATTAAAATGCAGTTAGTTCAGGCTGCATTTTACCAGCAAATTCAGTCTTCACATATTCGCATAGAGAAAATAGATGATGCCTCTTAAGTTTTTCCTTTCCCTTCTACAGACAGAAAGCATAAAAGTTTCATGAACTAAATCTGATCAAGTTTGCGTAGGATCATCACCGACATTGATTTCAGAGGCAATTATCTACTAAACAATTTTCTTTCCCTCCACATCRAAGCAGATTTAACCTTGAAAATAAAAAATATACTGTTTCCGTTGTTTTTCAGTTGTTTTAGGAAAGGAAAATCTTAAAGATAGCAGGATGGTAGGACTACGTTTTGGCCTGGTCATTCTGAAATATTTTGATCCTACTGTTATTGTGATAATTTTTATGTGAAGAAAACTGCATTTATTTGGAGAACTAAACAGCAGCAACTCTTGTGATGATGCACTAAACAACCAGTTATTTTAAATAATGGTCTTCAAGTGTATTTCTGAACTGCATAAAACATAAAATGAAATATTATTAAACAATACGAAATCATTTAACTCTTATAGAGATAATACTAATTTTAAAACAATAAAAATAAGATTCTTATTAATATCCATTAATTCATAAATATACTAGAATAGCTTCTTATCATTCTGTTACATTAATTGTGATACTATTTTTAATTGTTAATCGAATTCTAAAGAGATGAGTTTTGGTTTTGAAAAGAAATAAAAAGAAATGTTAAAACTGACCTCTTCCTCTTTCCCTATTTCACCGACCTATTTCACTGCTCTCTGCTTTCACTCGTAATCTTTCTGTAATCGTTTCTGATACCCAGACTATCACAGTTTCGTACGTATTGGAAAAAGGATATAGAGCCTCTTTTCTTAGTTCACGTTTATGAGAGCTTACTCCAACTGCCAGGATTATTTTCCTTTGGATATTTCAGGCAGAACAGCCTCAAAAGGTGCACGCGCTCCCCCCGTTTTCAGAGAGCGTCTCGGACCAATGTCCTCACGGAGGTTAGTAAATAGTAAATGTCAGGACTACTGCAATAATGAAATCGTTGCCTGGCAAATAACCTGGTTTGCAAACTAAGGGCCAAGACGCATCGGCTTGTGCGGCCAGAGATGACCGAAAGCAAGGGATGCTTATCCAGGAGTATACGCTGAAATCCTATAATCCGTTTGTCCATAACTATTTCCCAGCGTAAGAACTGAGCACAAACAAACAAACCCATCTGACCCTAGCAGAAAGGAGAAGGTGAACTGCAAACAAATGTAAAATTCCCGCTCCCTCATCGGCATGCGCGCGACGCCCTGTGCAGCCGGCACGGGAGCAGAGAGGCAGCGCAAAAACCCGCAAGCGAGCCCTGCCAAAGCCCCCCAGGTCCCAGGCAWGGGCTGAAACAAGTGCCCTATCAATTTCATTTCCATTCATCATCGTTAAGCTGCCGTTTACCAAAGTTTCATTGCCCATAAATGCTCGGCTCGTAAGCAGCTGCATTTGATATCATTTGAGCACGCATCTCCCCCGAGCGTTGCCCTTAAGCTGCAGACTGACTGCTCTTTAAAGCAGCCTGCCCCGTGTTTTTACGTTTAGCAGCTGAACCAAACCGCACAAAAGCAGATGAAAAGAATTGGGAAAAGCTTCGGCTAGATAGACTGTTTCCAAATTGGAATACTAATGATGATCTTTAATGAAGCCTGACAGTACAATCTGTTTCTTATTGTTCCCTAAGTGCCGGCTACTGATCATATTCACTGGCTTTAGGTGCCGGGGACAGACAGGGACAAATGGGCCCCGCTGGTGAGCAGGACTGTGCCCAGCTGATCTTTCAACAGGGATTAAATTAATTAAAACGATGCTCACATCCCRAGAAGCAACCTTTTTATCTGTTATCGTCATAGTGGTTATTAATTTTGAATGACGCCTAATWGGTGCCACTGGTGTTTGGGTCAGCTGGCGTAGTAAGCTGCTTACAAAGCAGGAAAGAATACATAATTTTAGTGGCTGGCGAGGAGCAGGGGAGATGGAAGAGGGAAAAAATATCACCAGCTTAATTTAATACCTCTAATAACATAGAGAAGCAACGGAGAAAGTGGTCAAAATACCTACAGGACACGAACTGTGAAAACTGACTTAGCTTTATTAAATTCACTGCTTTTGAGATGCCACAGAATTAAGGCTCATCCACAGCTCCTTTCTCATTAAGATGACCTCAGAGAAATATTTAATTTGTCGTTTTGTTACTAAGCATTTATTGGACTTCATCATCTCTCTCTGTACCGTAAGAAAACTTCTGACAGAGATGACATATTTTTTCTTCCTGTTAATATTTAAGAGATTCACCTATGACTACTATGGAAGAGCTAAAGTAAAATAAATGAGGAATCTGGGATAATATTCACAGAGATTAGAGCCCTGGAGGTTTCTATTGAAAGAAGGAGTAGCAAAATGACCCTCTGATGAGGCATAATTCTTACTTTTTCTCTSTTTGTCCTAGGCTCACAGAACTCTTTATAAGTTGCCCGTCTATAATCATAAATATACCATGGTATTTCCTTACAAACGAAATGAGGAGTCACCTGGGAAGGCATCTATTCATCAGCAAAACAGATATTTGGTGGTTTCCACATAATCTAAACAATTTTAACCTTGGCAGAGGACCAATGTTTTACCTTCTTCTAGAACAGTCCTTGCTGGTTTTAATCATCCAGTTTCAACGCGTCCTTGTTGACCCCTTCTCCTATTAGATGGGTACATGCACTAAGCCCACGTACCATCGTGTGCCACCACGTGCCACCACCATCCAGCCAACGCAGAGGCTGTCAAAGACTTGCTGCAGGACCACTATAGGGCAGGGACAGCAGCATGGAGCAGTGGACAAGATGCAACTGCCTTAGCTCTGATTTCCTCTAAGAGGGCAGCATGACTGTCACGATTCCTAAGCRTTAATAGAAATCTAATTAGGCTAGAGGAAAGAACGTTTGAGTAGTCCTTTTCAATTGAGTAGGCACTTTGCAATCAGTCATTCCAGGTTTTTCTTCTTATTATTATCATCATTGTTTTTTTATTATGGTTCTAAAAKGAATATCCTGTATTTTAGAACAGGAAAGACCCAAAGGCTGTTGATAAATATGCAGTGGGACAAGGCAAATCCCGAGAGAAGAATCATAACAAAGACTGCTATACTAGTTATTTCTTCAGATCTGCAGTCAGAAGAGGTAAAGCGGTTAAAAAAAGTCCCCTTGCAATGTGCACCAAGAATTTTATTTCTATATTGAGAAGACAATGAGAAAAAAAAATGATTCAAATCTTCTGTGATTTCAAGATTTAAGCATCTTTATGATTTAAGCTTTCAGAAGCTATGCAAATCTATCTTTGCTTGGTTAGTCTTTGAATGTTTTCTTGAACTCATCTCTTGTTACTACACTACATTTAGAAATATAGATGACTGCTCAGATCGAGGTTTTAAGATTCCTCTAAGTATCAAAGTGTAATACATTTAAAYTCATTTTTCAAAATATGTTTGTGAGGTACTTCCAGCAGGTGCTACTTTTTGCCCATATTTGGCTCAGTTTAACATCTTAGCACTCTTTACAAACATCATGTTTTTCAATTTAAGTGTCTTGCAGCTAGAAGCTCTCTTACATACTGGGAAGCTGTGGCACAGACCTGCTTTGGGACTTGTCCAGGGTTAAAGAAAAAGTTCAAAATGCAACAGAAACACACCAGATATATTTCTCCTTGAATCAACCCAGTGATTTAACAAGAGGTAGAATGAAGATCTTCCTCCACGTGGCAGCAGCTGTTCTTCTATACATGTATTTTTAACATTTTACCAGAATCCAATATGCTGACCCCTACCTACACACAAATGTCTAATCTAGCCCCGTTAATAGTATTAGCTCTTGCAAGCTGCATAAATGTCTGTCTTTTCAGCTCTACGTCTTGTTCAAAAGCAGAGTGGACATTCCTTGTCTGAGAAAGCAAGTCAGTTATGCTCTCCATAACAGGCAACTACTTCAAGAAGCAGAAGATCAAGAAGCACACAAAAAGATTAGAAAAGAAACCCTATAACCATGCTCAGAAAAGTGGTCAAAAAGCTATAGCTGTTGATTAAACCCTCTGAATACTTTCTGGCCACTCACATTGTAAACACTCCTTCAAAACAAGACAATAAAACCTGGAGAATTTTTGCTAATAAAGAATTTCCTCCAAATAATCGCCAGTCCCCAGTGATACACTGCTTTACATTTAAAAGCCTCTAACAGATTTTTTCCTTTGATTTAAACCGACTGTAAAGTCACCACTTACTTTACAAATTCTCAAAAAAAAAAAAAAAAAAAAAACCATCA
>NW_020455479.1:107981-114073 GCF_003342845.1 Nothoprocta perdicaria
GTCTTGTAAAAAAAAAAAAAAAAAAAACCAAGTCAGAGAGATCCTGGGAGGCAAAACTACAAAGGAAAGCAACATGGGAAAAGAAAACTAGTGCGTACATAGAAAACAGAGCTTAAGTAAAGCCAGTCTGAGTTATTTGCAGAGAATGGGCTTGGATCTTTTTAACAACCATGATTTTCACACAACATTTGGATACTGCCAGATAGCGAAAACTCAGCTCCTAATAGTGGTTTCTGGTTTATATGTAACAGGCTTTCTGGAATTCTCTGTCTCTAAATGCTTTTTGTTCCCCTAAATACTATCCCTGTTGAAAAAAAATGCAGCGATTCCAAACGGTTGGAATGGCTAAGTCCTCTAGCAAATGTCTTAAGCACCTGATTTTGAATAACACCTTGTCCAAGGAATTGGTCAGTTCTTAACCTTTAACCCTATGTACTGCGTGCAGGAGGAATCCACTTGAAATTCTCATGATACAGATACACAAGAAGGGTATTAAGGGCATTTGACCTCAGGATTTTCTGAAGATAACTCCCGCACCTAATTTTCTCACATTTTTCTTCTGTTACAGATAATTCCTTAAATAATAAACCAAACTTTCATAATGGATTTTTTTTTCCTTTTTTTGTTGTCATTTAGAAGAGAGGGAACCGCTAATTCTTTCTGAAATAGTTAGAGTTTAGGAGAAGACTGTGTGACACCCCTCAGAAAGAAAGTGTATTTAGTTTCCCTGGGATTGGGAGCGTTACTGTCTTTGATTAAAAACAGAGATATCTCAAGCATTCAGAAATCCTTCACTGGGAAAGGTGAAAAGTCAGGCATAGAGCCATCTCRTGCACATGTATAAAAGCAATACACACAAGGCAGAGAGATGTAACTGTGCCAGGTGGAAACCTTCAGAAACCTTCAGAAAAAATAAAAAGTAGTAATCACAGCACAGCTTATAAGGCTTTTATTTTTTTTTTTAATTATTTTTAATAAGTAAGAAGAAAGGAGAAAAAAAAGCCAGAGTTATCATGTACCTTGCTYCTAGGAGGCTATAAGGTTGCAATAGTGAAGGGTCTGCAAGGCACATATAAATTAAATTATAATGCCTGATGCAGAGCTTACAACTTGTCTCTGGTACTTCTTMTGAGAAAATCCCAGCAATGTGGCAATAATTTTAGGTCTAATGGCACGTTCAGGTTCTTGGCACAGGTAATGAGTGTTGGAAACCTGACACATGCGCTGCCAGAGCTCTAGATCGGATGCTCCCGTCTTTCCAGTGACAGAGCTAAGGCTCCATGCCTTAATATGGGATGAGGCCAAAGCACCAGCTTCTATTATTTAAAAGCAAAGTAACAAGGTAGGCTGAAAACTTATTTACCTGAAATTTCGAGAAGAGTATATGACTGCTATGAATCCTGGCAATGTCACTGTGCCCTTTCTGGTTCTGAGCCAAAGATTTCTAAAAACACCTGCAATAAAGAAGGATAAAAATAAGTTGGATTTAATTTTATTATCTTTACTGCCACTGTTTCTTCCCTCATCATGTACATATTCTTATAGTTCATGTGTTTCTCTACGCTGAGGAATAGATACCTTTTCATAACTACATGCATTGCTGAATATTGTATCGGTATACCGACTTAACCAAAACGCGGATCAATTTTTTTTCTTGGTTGGATATGGTACACATTCTCCTCAAAACACCAGAAATTATTATTCCTGTGAAAATAAAAATAAAAACCAACAAAAAAAAAAAAAAAAAAAAAAAAGAACACCCCAAAACCAAAACCCAAAAAAACATTTTTTTAAATTCTGCTCTCTTAGAAAGAATATTTTGCTCACAACTATTACCAGGTCCGTGGCGCTATCAAATCATAATATTTCCACAGTAATTCTCATCACATATGTCCAAGTGCCAGCAAGCTCTTTCTTTTCTATCATGTGATTCTATCATGTAATTAATGTCATATGAAATTCAAGTTCACAAGCACAGCTTCAGCATCACAGCTATGAAGTAAAGCTGAATCAGCAGCATTCRGATATATTGTTATGTCTCTGAAATACACACCACAACGGAAACAGAAGAATTTTCCTTCTTCTAAGAGAGCCTTGTGAGGATTTTGTGCACCCAGGTACCCATACGTTCACGTACTCAATATAAACACTTCCACCTTGTCCAAGAGCAGCCCACCTGATACTTCACTCATTACTTTTTGCCTCATGCAAGACTTAATGCTCCTAAGACTCCCTCCCTTTGTCACTCCAGGGGACAGATCTGGAGAGCAAGACAACTTTATTAAGTGCCATATATACCGAGAAGSCATCCTCATTTCTTCAGAATCCTTAGGTCCAAGAGGTTGATCTGAACTTCCCAAAGTTTGGATCTACGCTTGATTCTTCTAATGTCTCAAAGCAGAAAAYGTCAAGAAAAGTTGAGATGCAAAACCTTCCTCTAGAGATACACGTTTAGTTAGGGTCGGTCAGAACAAACAGATGAACAATACATACGTGTTCATTAAATCTGAGAGGCTTTACCTATTTACATTTGGGCACTCACTTCGCCCATTTTACCCTTAACCCTTTATCTCATTTTCCCTACACATAATTAGAAGAAAGAGCTTAACTAAAGGGTGCTACTTGGGACCCTAAGTATTTGGTTTCTCATAGGAGAGCTCAACATTCTGGTTAGGTCCTTGAGTTTTAGGTAATATTTTAACATAGGAAAGAGTAAGTGAAGATAATACTGGAATAAAAACAAACCCCAAAACGCAGCACAYCTTTTTGGCAAAATCCTCACATGAGCTTTAAGCTTCTTTGGGAAAATGGCTATAGACTTGACATCACGTGTTTGTCCATGTGCATACAGTAGTTGTTGCTGAAATGAGTTTTATCAAGTTTTAGCCAACCAAACAGCAGGAGCGACCAGGTCACATACATCACCTGCCCTGGTCCAAGAACATCTTATCGGTGTCACTCTGCTTTAGGCACAACACTCATATTGCAAAATCTGGCCCAGTCAATACACAAAGCACGTGAACAGCAACGTTGAACACCTTGTGCGCGGACAAACTTTGCAAAAAGGAAAATCACCGAAGAGTAACGTCTAAAAAGCAGAGACTTGTGCTGAACCACGGAAACAGGCAAAGCCCTGGGCAGGTCTCCCATCCCAAGCAACAGCCCATTTTATTCTCTCTGTACCCTTTCAGGTTGCGTTCCCTTTCATGGAAGACAAGAGTCGGCTGCTTGTACCCTGGAGAAAAGAGAGGTTAAACATATTAGCGCACTTTACATTTTCCTCCAAAGCATGCAAAAAGTTCATATAAATGTTAAACAGCTTTTAATGAAATCCCCCCTTCGCCCTCCCCCTGCAATTTCCCAGGCGTTTAGGCCGGGCAGGGACCTCGCCAGCTCAGCGAGGTGCTGCTGCGTGCAGCTCACCGCCCCATCGAGCGGATTTATTAACTTCATATCTGCCCGGCCCGGCCTTCGCCTGGGACCCACCGCAGTCCTAAGAGCGCTCCCGCCGAGCCGCAAGGCCCGCTGCAAACAGTGGGGCTGGGAGCACCATTGTGCCTTGAATGGGCCTAAATTAGCCGCCGCCTAATAACCAGTTTACTAACACCTGTATTAGGACTGTACCGCTGCGGGGAGGGCTGCTGTTAGACAAGCCCTAATCCCCTAAGCTCGGCATTTGCATAGGCTCTCATTAGCTGATTAAAACCTGGAGGAGGCAGGTTTTTGCAGCTGCCTGCCACYGCCCCGGCTGCCTGGGTGGCTCGGTAATGAAGCCCCGTCGGTGAGTGTGAGCTTTGCACGTACGGAGAGGATTAGAGTTTGTGTGAACCGGTGTCGCCGTATTCTCTCCGCCGGATCGCGGTAATTGGATGGGAGGAGCAGGAGGGGATCCCTTCGGCGGGTCTGTTTGCCCAGGAGCTGGCTGCTGGAGATTCAATTTTGCCTCCTTTCGCTCCGGGGCTTTTGTGGAGCGTGGGGGCTTTGTCCCCGGCAGCCCTTAGCACCCCGGAACGCTACCCGCGCCGAGGAGACTCGGCGACAAAGCGGCAGCCTTGGAGAATGCCAAGACGGGCAGCACAAAACGCAGCCCCGGCTCAAGTGCTACTTGAGGGCAGCACAATCCCGCCTAGCCCAATCCTGGGAGAGAAAGCAGGAGATAATTGAAATCTATAAACACCTCCGGAGCCTTTTATTTTATTTTATTAGCTCTCCAACGTTCGGGCTTAGCAAAGCTCCTCATCAAAGCGGCCCGGAGCTCCTTACAAGAAAAAATGAACGGCTTTAAATTTCACTGACTTAAGGAGCGATTGTTGAGTGTATTTGCTGGGCTTGCATAATTCCAATGCAAAAAAAAAAAAAAAAAAAACCCAAAAATCCATTTCCTACATTATTTGGACAGCTGGAGTAACCGCTCTGCATGACTGATGGTGTCGAAAACCTGCAGGATTGTCCCCCTCAGCCTGCCAGCTATGCACCTTTAATCTCAGTAAGAAGAAACCAGACTAAACAGGTCCGAAGAAAAGCATTAATACCTCCCCTAAAGACAATACRTATCTCTGGATTCATTTTTTCTTTTTTAACATATTTTTTGTGTACCCACTATCATGCGATTAAGAACATCTTTCTGCATTTTGATAGTAAATTGTCTTTTTGTTTGACCCTGATGCTTTATTTTGTATTTGTATCCTAAGCAAAATTTTTTTTTTAGTTTGTAGTATGGGCGAAAAGTTGAAAAAATCTGCTCTTTAGAGATAAGCAAATGTGAGAGCAGCCAACATGCACAGTGGCAGGACAGCGTTAGGAATCATGTGTGGTTTGCCCTCCTGCTTTTCCATTCTCCCCTCACTGGAGCTGGTTTATTAGCATGAAACTCTAATGACACAAGTCTAATTTATTAAGCAGTGTTTCAATTTGCATTACTAACTCTATAATTCTATACATGGTTAATAGAATTACATGCATTTTATAGCGGAATTTTTAGTTATCTTGCTATGATCATTTGCTGCCTTTCGACRTGGACTTTACAAAGTGTTTGTCACTAGCTGATTTTGCTTTCTAATTTTCATGAACTTCCACAATATTAGTGGGACTCCTGAACCCAAAGAGGAACAGTTATATTGCAGACAGATATTTTTTGCAAAACTTCCTAGCTGAACTGCATGGGCCTGTTTAGTGCATGCACCAGGCTGTGATGAGATCAGCTTAGGGCTATGAGAAGATCTGCATCTAAGGTAGCTTTGCATCTACTCTTTCTGAGGCTGTCAGAGGATGAGACAAGGCACAAACAGCCACTCTGGTTGCCCTGGCCCCTGAAATGCAGGCAGTAGTAGCAGCATCTTGGACACAGCTTTTCCCTCTGGGAAGATCTCCAACTCCACGCATGGAGAGAGTCTTCTTGGGAAGCAACATAAATTGGGAGTTGCTTTGCCTGTAGTTCATTCAGAGTCAACAACTTTCAAAGCAGTCAAAAAGCCAAAAAAATTATCCACAATTGTTTTCCTTTTAATGTGCCCTCCCTGGAGGTCATTCTGGTACCCTCCAGTGCCTCCAACAAGGAACGTTTTGTCAGCAAGGCTAACACTACACGTAACACCTAAGTCTGCCTCACTGCTGTGAGAAATCAGCTCAGTGCCACACTAGGGGTGATTAATGACATGTTAATGATGGCCAAACCACTGTGGAAAGGACAGCACACACTGGCCTGGATATTATGTTTCCAGAAACTCAAGTTCAGCCAGGACTAGTGACAAGGAAGAATGAGCTTGTCCTAGCGTGATTAGTAGGTGTTTCCACAGTTCTCTTTATAGGCTCTGGTATTGACCTCTGCTGCTGTAATTCAGTAAGGTCCTGGCTTCAGAAATGATGTGGGCTTTGGAAGTTCCCACCTTGAATCTCATTGCCTCAAGAAAAGCTTATTTTTATAATTATTTTATAATATAATAATTTTATAATATAATAATTTTATAATTATTATAATTTATAATTCACCTCAGTTCAGAGGTTTGTTTTAAAGCAGAGCCCCAGCAAACAGATCCACTGCCCTAACTGGGTGGGCACTATAGAAGAAATAGAAATAGAAATAGAAATAGAAA
>NW_020455479.1:114268-126768 GCF_003342845.1 Nothoprocta perdicaria
AGAAATGTTTCTTGAGCATCTTGGCTATAGCCAAGTCAGGGAAAGCCCTCTCCCAAGCCTAGGACTCAGACACATTTTACGTCTGTTGTGTCACCAGGAAGGGATTGCAAAACAGGGTTTCCTGTGACGCCAGAATCTGTATCTCAAGCTTCATTCCAGGTACATGTTCTACACAAAAGACAAAAAAAAATCAAATATTCATTCAGGCTTTTGAATAAATAAGCTCCTAGCAAAGTTTTCACTATTTACTCCAAATTACAATCTAAATATTTCACTGCAATATTGCAATTGAAGTGGTGTTGTAAATAAGGTAAATTASTAGCTTACTAAACTGTTATTGGGTTAGATAAGAAAGAGGTCGGATGAAGTAAGCATCCATGCTTTTAGAAACTGTTGCGTACAAAATCCCACTTGGGGTTACTATATAGTACTTGTAAAGTAACATATAGCAGATTATGGTGCAGAATATGAAACATCTGGCAGAAACTGCCACAATAATTAAAGTGTTACGTCTGGGAAATCACACAATTTTACTATGAGAAACAAAATTTTGCACACATGTCTCTCATGGGCAGTATAAATTTGTTTTTTTCTGTAATTATTCTGACTTAATTGAATGCACGTGTTTTACTTTTCACTGAACAGTGAATCTCTTGGTATTGTATTGTCTCTTGTATTCCCAATACGCCAACACTTAGGCTTAACTCTTGCCTTAACTCTTGACYTGAGTCCATTGCTTCTAAACGTGATGATTCTGAAGACACAATTCAAGTACCTAAGCTTTGAGAATGATAGTGTATCTTGGAGAATAAACAAATGAGGACTTGCCACTGGGCACCTTTTTGAAGATTTCCATATGGAAAAAGATCAGCAATCAGTAGTAAGATAAAACATCAATCCTTGAAGTGAATCCTCATTCAAATATACCTCTAAAGTCAAACTCACTCAAATTAAACTTTCACAGGCTTTAAGAAAGCTGTTGCTTTAATTTACAAAATAATTTGTGCCCCAAGAATGCCACCATGGCAAATAAGTTTGCTTTCTGTTACCCGAGGAAGTGGAAGGTAGCAAATAATTCATCCAAAATCCCAGGTCTGTGCCAGAAACTATACAGAATCAGCTTCTGGAAAGCCAATTGCCAACAATTATGCACTATGTTGTGATAATGTAGCAAAAGAGCTTGGATGAGGTAGACYGCTTAACCAAGACAGTTCAAGTCTCCGAGTTTCAGATACTCATTTTATGGTTTATTGGCACTAACTCATGGTTAAGCTGCAGAATGTTGTTCCTTGATTTTTTTGAATGATTTTGTTGAATCAAAAGTCCTCTTCACTTCAATGTCACAGCAGATGAGGAGTCACAGCCTATTCTGTATGTTCTAGGCAGTGGAAAGCCACGTCAATGGAGYGCCATTGGTTGTATCAAGTAGAGCCACTTTCACACGAAGCAGATGACAAATAAAGATGTTAAAGCAAATAAGATATTTCCCGAGAACTGGGATTCGGACAAGGAGAAAAGCCCAAACATTAGAACGAAGAGATCACAACCACTGATTCTTCAAAACCACAGCCTGAAATTCAGCAGAACTTCCCAGGACCGTGGTTTCAGAACTGATTTTAACCAACTCGCTCCACAACTTGCTACAGATATTGTGGTCGCTCACTCCCACACAGTCATTCCTCCACCTTCTGGCCCCAGCACTCATTTGTTCAGCTGAATCGAGGAACTGACCCAGCTCTAAAGGAAGATGATCCAAATCCAGGAATTGGATTGCGTTGGGCAGAGTTGGGCTGAGTTAGGTTTACATGGATCAGTTCCTAGATCCAAGGAACTGTATGGACTTCAGTAGTGCTGGAGCAAGTGAAGTATCAGAAAGCAAGTATTCAATCAGCACACTGTGAAAGATTCAAACTGCTCTAGAGGGGAAGATTAACATAAAAGTACTGGTTAGTTCTAGAAATAGCCTTATGAACAGGAAACTATCTGCAGAGGACTGATAGCAAGGAATTGGGATTTTTTTCTCAAAAAAAGGCCTGAGAATCTGTAGTGTTCACAAATGTTGGAACTCAGGAAAAAAATTACGCTAATTAATAAAATGCCTTTGAGAGAAAAAAATGTGYTCTTCGCCTTCCAAACTGAAGTTCAGCCTCTTTTCACTTTAACATTTCTTGCTAATTATCCAAAGCGACTTTGGTGTAGCTTATTATTATTGAGCATCACACAATCCATTCACGGGATACATCTCACAATAAGGCTGGCATATGGAAAAGAGACACGCTSTTCTAAAATGGCTATAATAAATGGTAAGAGAAAGCTGCCAAGTTAATCATGCTATGGTTGCACTATGGTAAATTCCCGAACACATAATAATGTTCCCAGTTGTTTGTTTGAATCATTTTATGATGCTGCATGCACATTTAGCTGATGTACCAACACTAATGTGCCGTGTCATTCTTGGAGCTGGAATTACGAAATCGCTCATAAAAATAAACAGCATTCTTGCCTTATTGCCAGACTCATGAATGATAATCCCACAGATGCAAATCATTAATCATAGAATGTATTAATGTAATTACCAAATTGGGGATCTTTTTTTTATGGCGTTGGTGGATACGTGGTTTTTGCAATTGCCTGCTGCTGAAATCACTCCGGACTGGAAGGGATCAGGTCCTAATGAAACCAGCATATTCAGCCAACCCACCTGCATTACAGCACTTCAGCGTACTGCCTGCSTGGAACAGTCGCCTGTCACTTTTATTTAGCAAATACACAGACATCTCTACACTGCTGCTGATTTCAAAGGAGAGAAAATATCCTCACTTGACATGCTTATGCTTAACAGACCCTGATACTGAAATCAGAAGATCCTGACTTACACAAAGCTCGTGTCTACTTGTCTGTTCAATCCATCCCAGCGGTGTGAAAGAGAGCTTGTTTTACACGTTTCCCATCCCAAGTTTTGCTGCAGATTATGTTCCCGGTGAACAATGGCAGAATAAAGCACTGAGCAAGGGCCTCCAACCTTTCTGCACGAAGCCTGAGATAAGCTTGAAAATCAGAAGCATTTTTCATTAAGTTATGCACCAGTATTTTTAATGTCTGCCCCTTTTGACAGTTTCCTTTATGTTTCTAGTCAGCTGCTTCACCCCGTTTTCACACACTCACGCAATGTGGTACTGGAGTATTAAAAAACTACAAAGATTTTTACATTCATATCCCTTATTCCCTCATTCCCCGCTCTCTTTTTTTTTTTCTTCTTCTTACTTTCTCCCTTTAGCCTTCCAAGAAAGAAAGGAAAATAACATCAGAACAAGCGTGGGATAATGCTCTGCTACAAACCTGGGCAGGTCCCCGAAGGACAGCTGAGCCCGAGGATCCTAGGGAGCCAGGAGAGCGCCCAAGAAGCACACATAAGAAAACAAACAAAAAACCAAAATCTTAGCTGCAAAAGCACAAGGGATCAGCATCAAGAAAAGTTCATGGTCACACTGATCCAGAACCATTAAATCCAAAGGCATTCTAATAATTTCAAATATTTGCTCAGCTTTCYATCATTATTGCATGGGAGTAGGCACCCTACAGTGCAAGTTCACAGCTCCCATCTAAAATGGGCAGAAGGCTCATTCCCCAGGCTATCCTTATTTTCCARCCTTACCCTGGAAATCTCACAATATGTATATCATAAATAAAGAATCCCGAAGCATGCAGGGCCTTCAAAAGGAGAACCTGTATGGGAACCTGCATTGCTGGATGGGGCAGGCAGAGAGATTTCTCCGTTAYGGGAGCACGGAAAGCATCCTCATCTGAGCTAGTCACTATTTCCACACACCTGATGCTTTTTCATGAATGGTTTGTAATAGATAGGGTAACTAGAGACATATTTTGTGACACAATATGCCAGGACTATTTGTGGAGGGCACCTCTGTTTTCATAGTGATGAGAACCATCTAACCCTGGCAGCTGTCTCCGTGCAGCTGTGCTGGCCCAGTTCCCTGCACAAAATGCATTTCCATTGCCCAAGCCCCCTCCAGCTGCTCAGAATTGCCTGGGGAGGACAYTCGGTGAGAATCATTGTAGCAGTCCAAGGAAAACCGAGGTGYTCATTCAGGATGGCACTGCTGAGGCTTAGCCTCACTTAAAAGTCAGGACCAAGTCCTTTGGGCTCATGAAATTCTTCTTTGCAAGTTGACCATTTCTCGTTGTCCATCTAATAGTGGCCATCAACCTGGGAGTAAGATGTATCCTGTGAACATGTGATCTGTTTTTTTTTTTCCTGGGACATTTTGGTGAGTGACAAATTAAAGACTCACAGAAGTTTCCTCCTTGTTGTATAGCGTCTGTTCTTTCAGCATTATACATGTTCAAAAATAAACTGAAATCCCCAAGTCTCTTGGAATCTGGACAGAGAAAAGTGGTCATTCTTGACATCTGGATGAAGCCGTATTTCATAGAAGGAGAAATGCTGGTGGTTTAATTTTATCTTGTCTTTGGTATACTGTGAAGACAAGGCTAGATAAAGACCGTGTTCTTCAGGGACACCTATATCACCCTGCTAGCTTAGCCCAACTTGTTTAAACATGCATCTGCTTACAGCTCAAGATGCAKATTAGAYATATATATGTCTAATATAGACASACTATATTAGACRTATAGTGTGYACCTGGAGTGTAGAGACTATCTTGTGACTTCAACTGCAAATACAGGTGGGATTGAATMAAGTCTCATTCCTGTTAATTCCCTGGCATGGCAAGAAAATAGTGGGGTTTTTTTGTTTGTTTGTTTGTTTGTTTTTCTCTGTCAGTTTAGTTTAATACCTCCTCAGCAAGATATACTAGCTTAGTGGAGACGGATATCTGAGCACCAGAGCTGATGCAAAGGACAGAAAAGGACAGCCCACGTGGGACGGAAAAAAAGGTGGGACCATGGCTGTTGAATTACAGTAGAGTGCCATAAAGCCAGTCCCAGATCTGTTGAGCCCCAATGTGCTCAGCATGGCTTTCATATTCCCCACACCTTCTGCTTGTCTGAATAAAACACATTAACACACAACTATAACTGTTTTGTATATCAAAGAACATTTGATATACAAGAACAAAGACCCAAAGAACATTCCTTCACCATAGAGAGATGATTTCCCCAGTGAAGTTCTATAGGACATGTCTGACAGCCTGAGAGCTAATGATTTCCTATCAGAAAGTCRTTTCCTTCGGAGGAAAAAAACAAACAAACAAAAAAACAACCCACAATTGTCCAACTATAACAAAAAATAAATAAATAAAAGAACATGACAGACTTTCTCTCATGAAGCTACCTATGAATCCAAAAGTAATTCACATGTACCTGTTGAGTTTTATACCTGTTTATTTGTTTACCTTGTTTACTTGACCTGTTCACCCATCATACCTGTTTACTTTTACACTTGTCACACTAAACAATTCTCATCTGAACAGGGCACAGTCCTTGAGAYTGGTAGCTTCTTTTGTGACAAGCTATAAGTATGGCTGTGGAAAGGGACTCTATTTGGTGTGAAAACTGAACACTGAACATACATACGTACACACACCACACACAGTTTTCATGTAGCCGTTCAAATGCATGCTTTTTTACCCAGACTATGAATTTTATATATTTTTATCAGTTTAAGCTACRATAGCGTTCAGGAGTCCAAGTCTAAAGCCAAGACTTTTGCAACGCTGGGCAGAAAGAGCCAAAAGATGGCCCTTGAGACCAAGAACTTGACAACCAGTCAAGCCTCCAGCTCTGAATGAGTTGGAGCACTGTCTTTTGCCCTGTATGAAAGCTCCATTGCTCCTTGCCATACTTTTCCATACCTTGTGAATGCAGGAGGTGCAAGYAGATCCTTGACTCAACTCCAAACACAGACCCCTTTCTTTCTCCCTTCTCATGCTCCAGCCAAACACCAAAGAGCTCAGCTGACTCTGAAGGGACTGACATTTGGGAGGTTGTTGTGCACGTAGACACTTCACTACATCTACCTAAACCACAATTGGCCAATGCTAGGGGGAAAAAAAGGCTTTTGGGGGAACAATGCTTGGATTTGAAAAGTTTAAGTTTAGCCAAACACACACTTGCATTATTTAACACACGTTCTCCCCTTGTTCTGCCTGCGCCATGCTCTCCATTTACTCCCAAACAGGTCCCTTATCTTTATTGATCACTTAATTTATCTTTTCTGAACTCCTCTTGCTCCGTCTGGTGCCGTGTGTCCAAGGTATTGAGGCTAAACATCCGTCTGTTCAGACTGTCATGACCGGTTTGCCTTTGGAAGAATAGGGGGAGCAGGTGGTGTGACTAAGTAGACCCTCGACAGAATAGGGGCACCATGGCTGTGTCCTGTCCCAACCTGCCAGCCGTTCCCCACCCTCCCAACTGTTCCACATTAAAGCAGTCAACTGTGGCTTTACAGTCCGAGGTTTACACAACCGTTTTACAAACTAGGAAGAATTTCTTTTGTTGGAAAGCCTTTGTCCAGCAGCACAGAACGGGGCAGGGGGGAGGGAAAGCTGGGTAGAGAGAGGGGAGAAAGCCCGTTCGGAGCCCGAGTGCATTTTAATGTGTATGTAGATATATACTATGCAGGTTGTGGAGTGCTTCTGTCTGGATCGAAGCACTGGTTTTTAGCTGACTGTCAAGGTTGTTGCACAACTTGCCTTTAAAACACGTACACCTTTCTAATTTCCTTGGAGCCTTTTTTCTCCTTTTCCCTCATTGCTAGATGCGGATCGATGGTAACATCTCGGTTTATTAAAATCAGTAAAATTTTATGCATGAGGTAAAACATCCACGTTCTTTCAAGTGCTGCAGAATGACTTCAAATCTATCTAAATGGAGAGATATCCCTAGAAAAAAGGCCAGATAAAACCTCAGCAGTATTAGTTTCCAAGGGGCAGCATAGCATTCAGTGGGGTGTATTTCAACCCAGGTTTAGCAAAGCCCTTAAACATGCAGGTCATCTCGGAGATAACACATTCCAAAAYGGTCTGGTCCAGAGCCAGACACTTGGCACCTCCCAGGGCTGCACCCAGGAAGAGCAAATGCTTGGTACAGCTGTGAGACGGAGCTGGTGTCACCGCTAGAGAGCTGCAAATATTTGCATTCAAGAAATGACTGTACCAAAGATTTCTGTTTCGCTTTCCAATTCTTTTCAAATGATTTCGGCAAGTTTTTGCACATTGACATATTCCACCACAAGCTTTTTTCCCCTCATGCAAAAATATATATGAAAAGCTCCATTTCAGGCGAGATTCTGATTTATACTGTTATATCACTCAGTTTTAAGTCCTGCAGCAACTGCAGAAATCAGTGCCTATCAAAGGATGAATCCAGGTTTGTTACCCAACCATTGGAAAAGCACTGAGAACTAATTCCACTTCAAGCWCTGATTTCTCTTAGGATCCTATCAATTCCTCTCAAGTACGGTCACTAAATAACTTTCCATTTCAACTGGTAAAAATAGTACAGGGGAGTTTTAGTAGTACCAAAAAGACAAAAAATGCTCATAGCTAAAATTAAATGYTTTGGTAGGAAACATTGCTTTAAAAGAATGAAAAAAAGACGTATTATGTTAAGAGAAATACTGATTAGATATATTCACGGCCTCCTCAGTAGCGTTGTGGCTAAGCTGCTCACTCAGAAGACTTAGTTTCAGTCCTTCCCTTTCTTGAAGGGACCTGGATGTCTTCCAAGGAAGACACTCAGACCACAAAATGCTTCATGATGCCAGGAAGCATCAATCTCTCAGTGCAATTTCATGTTGCACGACAGAATCAAYGGTCCTTTGAAGACAGAAGCTCCATCAGTGCCCTATCCGTGAGGTTCCTCATGCCTCATTTTCCATGTTCTATCACACTGAATGTTCTTTAATACACAGCGAAACCCCAGCAACAAGAAAGAGGTTGACCTTGCATTGCCTCCCCCTTCCCTCTCCATTTTACACCATGGCGGCAAGGGCAGTCACCTTAGAGAAAAGAGAAAGAGAGGAGTTTGGGTTTTTTAGGGGGTCTTTTTTTTTTTTCTTTATTTTTTTGCCCCCTCTAATCAAAAACAGCACTGAAGCTGACTCTCCTAAAATCTGAATAAATCTGCTATCACTAGACAATTGGATCCCTTTATACTATTTTGGGTCATGTCCRTTTCTCAAATGTAATGGAAAGTCTCGTGAAAATAAGACCATTCAACAGTAAAACTGATGTACTACATGAAAAAAATACACTAAAAAAGATTTGTCCGGGCACAGCAATAATCACAAGGGGGATGAGAATCAGCATAACCAGGAAACACTCTCTAAACATTCTTAATGTTTTCCCTMAAAGCTAACAAAATACTTTTACACCAGGAAGGAGAGAAAATGCTTTAGGTAGGCTGAGAGAGAGGATATTTGCCGGCATACCTTCTAACTTACTAACTGTACTAATTGTCCAGAGTTTCTTCTAAAGAATAGGTGAAAATTTATGGCCATAAATGTGGGGAAAAATGTTGCACATGGCTTTTCATTAGGAAGTGATTGCAATTGTATACGGACTTCAAAAGAACTCAGTCACAATACTACGTTATCCATAAATTATTCAACTGCCTTCTAGTTGTAAAATCACACAATCTATGCAAAGTTTAGAAGGTGCTTCTGCTTCTATTGGATCATTCATGTGAATATTGCATATATCTCACTACCTCTGTGTAGAACAGTATTGTTTTGTTCCTACTATTTAAATAGGGAATCTTTATTTCTCAGAGTTTTGAATTTACATGTGAAATTTCAGTATTCTCTATAACATGCAAAAGGCAGAATGTGAAATTTCAGTATTCTCTATAAMACGCAAAAGGCAGGAGTAAAAAGCAGGTGTAAAGTCCACATTCACTCTATCTTAGGTGCTTATGCACGTTAGTTTGCTTCTGACAGCTTTGTGTTTTATAGAAATATTTGAAAAAAATAGAATCAGATGTAAACTAATCTTGGTATTACACTAAGGAGACTCTAACGGGGCTAATAATGTGCTATTCGTGACCTGCAATGCAAATCTGAATTAGATCACAGCTGAAAGGAGTACGGTTGTTACTCCAGTCTTTGATGGATATTTGTCCGCATCTCTAAAGGCAATGTCACCAATGACATTTTCAGGATGCTTATTGCTGGAAAGGCACAGATGTTGCAGGTCAGGGTGAGTTATATTGACAGTTTTGCTGTGGACAAGGTTAAATGGCAACTGCCCAAGCTGATTAGAATCAACAGTGCTTATTTTCCAAGAAAAAAAAGAATCAACCAAATGAAACATCCTGGCACGGGGGATGTAAGAGATGATTTTTCAACCTGGCTATATGCACCACTTTTTTCAGAGGCAAGAACAAGTTTCCCGCACTGCAGCCTTCAAAATATTTCATGTGGACTTACATATGCAGCCCTCAAAATATTTTACGTGGATTTTGCTGCTTCTGTGAAACCAAGTTCTAACTTGCTACATAAATCAAACTTGATTTGCCTCATTTAACGTCATACCATGCTATTTTTTACCAAAGATAGTATCTTTATTCAACTTTCCAAATTAATTTTAAAAAGTAAAGAATAAAATCATATTAACGTCTACTTATCCCATTGCCAATGTAATATTTGTATAATTAYGTATAATCGTTTAAAGTATAATTTAATACATCCCTTTAACAACCCACAAATTATTACTTGACAACGAGAAATAATAGGTCTTTTTGTTAAAAACAGAAAGCATGTGAAGACTAAAGGTTAAACAGGTCTTTTCATCATGATAAATCACTGGTTAATGAGCCTGGTATTGTTGGGCATTATACTTGCTCACTTTAATGCCATTACCTTCTGGTTGTAAAGCTGACACTACTAATGATCTCCATTCTTTGAACTTTTCCACAATATTGACTGGTTGCATAGAGCAGATGTTACTTGGATTTGACTGCAAAAGTGGCAATTCTAGTGCTTGAAGTAGCCCTGAGAAGAGTGATACTCAGCAAAATGGGTTTTTTATACCCATAAATCAAAAAGAGGTTCTTCTCTAAGTGTGGCATGCTTCTCTTGCAGTTTCTCTGTACTTCACAAAAAAAATCAGTCACTGGTAAGAGATAAATATTCTTCATCTATTTGGTTCAGTTTCCTTTTCTGGAGTTGACAATGCAGTGCACTAACAGGAGAAATTTCCTCTGTATTTCCTGTCGTATCAACAACTTCTCTTGTGTCACAGCMCGTACAACCAAGGAACGTCTCAGTTCTGTATTTCACAGCTTTGCTTGGTCTTCTGAAGGATACTGAGGTCAAGAGAAGCTGCACTGGTGTGCCAAGTGCTGACGAAGCAGGACACCAAAGGCACGAACGTTCATGTGCCCACATCCATCACTACTTACAACAGAGGAATGGAAGCCCATCAGAGCCCAGYGCTCTTCTAATAAGGTTAGAAGCAGCAAGGAATCGCTTGCCACCTCTTTTAACATACAAGGRTTGTCTTTACTTGTGTTAGACAGACTAGATTCATATAAACTCAGGCAGCTCTCAGCGAAAGATGGAAGACTAAAGGGGATGAACACAGGCATCTCTGAATTCAAAGCTGTGGAAGCTTCATGATTAGCATCATTCCTTTCATTCCCTGTCCTTGTGCTTTTCTTGTGCTTCTTTTCTTGTTCTATTCTTGTCAATACTAGATTACAAATTTCAGAAATGGGAACAACGCAGTAAAATTGAAACACTAGAAAGGCAGGAGAAACTTCACCTTGATTTGAGTCAAGTTCTGTACCTGAAAGATTGGGTACAGCTTAGAACAGAACTGGGGACTGCTGAACTAGCTATGCCAGAAGTCAAGTCTCACATCCTTTATATCCTTCATGCACAGGTTCTTTGTGCACTTCTGCTCAATGGCAAGCACAAAAAGCTAAAAGACAAAAGTCTGATTTAGGTAAAGGCCATTTTATGCCCTCTCCATAACCTTATGTTGTCTGGTGGACTTTAAGCACTCTGATTCACATTTTACTTTTCTATCTGTAAAGGTTTGGTTTTGTTTTTCTTTCAATAAATTTTGGGAGACTATGAGAATGAGGATGTTGTTGGTTTCTAAATACCATTTTGGTATCAGGTTAGATTTCATGGAGGAGTAAGGTTTCATGTGAGGTCGCTGAAAAAGATGAGCAATTTCTCTAAAAGTAGAAGATGAATCCTAAAACATCCAAACAGCAAAACAYTCAAGCTCGAGACGTTTTGCACGTACTGCTAGTAGCACACTGGTACAGTACAAAACTTCATTTCATTTCCTAAGTGATTCCTGAAGGTTTATTCCTCAATGCATGAGCAGGTTAGGAAGCATTCAACAACATTAAATTTACAATATCAAAACATTAGCACAAACATACTTGCTGCCTCTCACCTCTCATTCTACTTCATTCAAGTGATTTGGAAGAAATATTCCTCACCCRTCATATCAGCACTGAATCCATCTAAGCTGCAAAGAGATTCTCTCTCAAAGAATTTCATCATTTACATAATGACTATATAAAATCCTGCACTCCCATAAGACAGCTGAAACCTCAATAAAGAGTCCATCAGAGGAGTAATTTGATAGACATGATTCCATTACTGATAACTGCATATGATGGAACCTAAGCGTGTCTTGTCTGAAGAATGTCATCTCCCACRGAACAACCAACCTGAGCATAGGATGGGCTTCTCCAAGCAGGAAGGGAAAACTGCCAATGCTCTGAACTTGCAGTTACTAAAAGCACTTTTAAGCCATTTCCAAAGTTACTGTTATATAGATTCACAGTATATAGAGTATAGGGATTAAAATAGATATACAGACACAAATAGTAATATGTAAGTATATATAGAAATATAAATACTTTCCAGCAATCATAACTACATTCTTGCAAAACTCACGTTGGTTTATGTCATAATAACATAAACCTTCTCATACTCAAAATATATCAAATACATCATAGAACAAGGCCTTCGATTTAAAGAATATTTATTTGATAATGCCACCAATTCACTTCTACTTCAGTGTGTACAAATAGCTTTTCATCACTTTAACCAATTTAAGCCTTTTCCATTTTATAGGAAAAAAAGTAATAAAAAGAACAGTGGCTATTGTCATGGAAATGTCTTTTTGAATATTGGGAATCACACACAAATGCTCCATATATTTTGACAATACTTTTCAACTGGTTCCAGTCATACTCTTTGGAATCAGTGTTGCAAACCGYATTATCACTTTCTATGTTGTGTTCTCAGACAGCCTTTTTTTTCACTATTAAAACTTTCAATTTTATAAGCGATTTCTTATGTTTTTTTCTTGGATAAGACACAACACCAGTGGTCAAATACCCATATTCATTTGGACATTCCAATACAGTTTATTACCATGTAATCAGAGCACTTCYGCAGTGCTTGAGGCCCTAAAAATCACCAGCAGTAAAAACATTAGTACAAGCTAATGCAAATCATCCAAGACGGGCTTTGTTAGACAACCCATATTTAC
>NW_020455479.1:131768-173206 GCF_003342845.1 Nothoprocta perdicaria
AAACTCATTGCTTTCACATAAGTATTTGAAATTTGAAGTTTGTTTTCTAAAGAAATAAAGATCTCTGTTAATGTAGAAAAAAAAAAGGGGGGGCTTTCTGCGTCATTCCCCAAAAGCCACTATATGTAAAACTGGGACTCTTTCAGATGTAGACAATAACATTTCTTCTTGACTCTTCCAAAAAACTTTCATCTATTCTAGTCCTGCAAGCTTGGCTGCTCTCTTCATTGGGCCTTTTCCTGCACTCGAGTAAAGTTATTATCCTTTTTTTATATACTGCACTTCGTGCCCTTGTGAACCTGTTGAAAAGTGGTGAAAGAGAGTTGAAAAGTACCACTGGCTCCTAAAAATAGTGCTGACTATGAGGCAGAAAGGGGGAACTCCGGTTTTATTCAGTGCTAAAGATAACACCATACAGAATGATAGACTCCTCTGAATTGTTTGTTCCCCTTCAGCTATTGTTTGCCCCTCGCTGAATGAGCCTCTTAGCCGCACTTGAGGGCCTGTCACAGGTAGGCAACCAACAGAGATAATTCCCAGCCTATGCTTGATTGCCTCCTTATAGACACTCACTCATGATTCTGAAAGGCCTCAGACACTGTTGAATAAACTCCTACTCGCTTCCATAAACTTTTTCTCCCACTGAATTTTCCGGGGATGTGAGCAGCTCCCAGCCAGGCCCGAGGATGCCTCTGAATGCACTCCTGTTCTGAATCAAAGCCTGACAACCCCCGGCTCTTTACAGAACAAGAGAAGAAAATGAGGCCATCCCTCCACAAGAGGAATGTGTTTTCTGCTGCAGGTGAAGGCAGTTTCAGCAACGGTTGTGTGTGGGGGTGAGCGAGGGGCAGAGCAGCCTCTGCTTTTCAACGCTTGCACTTTGCTATCTCTGCTGGGTTCTACCTAGTGCCTGCCAACGAAAGGCGTTTTATCAACTTGTCGCRCATTTTATTTACTTTTGGAGGGCCTTGAGAATACTACAAAGGCATGCTCAGTCTTTAAAATTGCAGCCTCTGTTTCCTGGGGAAATTTCAGCAGCTACTATTCCCAAGAAACACATTTCATTAGCACAGGACTCGCACGGCAGCTAATTTTCTTATCATTTTGCCAGACTCCGTCTGCAAAGTCTTGCATACTCAAGCGCGCTCTGAACAACACAGCACAGTCCGCAGGTAAYCCAACCAAAACAGCTCCTTCCGCAATGAAATGGCATGTAAAAATCATGATTTGCTAAAAATGTTTAAAAAATAAACCTGGAACCACTGTCAGGAGATGCGTAAGAAAAGCCCGTGATTTCAAGGCACTGTTTTTTCCCCATAACTTTTCTAATGTTCCAAGTCCTTTCTAAAAGTTAGTAAGGAGAGAAAACAAATCAATTGGTCTGTGCAAAAAAACCCCACATTTTTCTCTCTGTATTTAGATGGTGCATCAATAATATTTTTAAGAGCTCACAAGCAAACTATCAGTTAACATGTAAAAATCACTTGACAAAAAGGGATTAGTGGCACAAAAGAGAAGTCAAGATTTGTGCATCTAGCGTTGCATCAATGTTGGCCACTAGGAAAAAAGAGATGTCTGCATAATGTGATACATTTCCTGGTCACCGTCTCCATTTCCCATGAAATGGGAATGGCGAGTTTGCCAGAAGGTCAATCCTGCCATTCCTTCCTCCACTTCTGCATTCAGCATCTTCAAAAGACTCAGCTCCTCTGATCTGTACAACATAGAGCAGTAGCCATATTTTCTTCTGTCCTATAGTGTTGAAAGCACCTCTGGTGTACAACAAAATAATTTTAACTGATGGTCAGCTGAGTATCAACACTGCTGAAATAGTGGCTAAACAGCATTTGAGCCACTGCTTTCAGACTCGATATCAGAATCACATATTCTCTGCGGCTGTCACACTCACAGCAGACAGTGGAGCTCTCAATGGTAGATAAAATGCAGAGTGGAAGATTGAACTATGAAGAAATTGCTTCACGGGAGGGATACTTGAAAAACACAGTTGAGAACTATTAGAGTCACCTCTTCACGTCGTAGGAGGTGTCAATGGTAGCTGACACTTTGCTGATTAAATCTACTTATATGATATACTCTCTCTATATATATATATATAGAGATGATATACTCTCTCTCTCTATATATAGTGTACTCTATATGAGTACACTCATATAGAAAGTAGAGGCAAGCTAACCCTGGAAAGGGGCTGTGGAGTTACCGGGACTCTGCCTTCAGCATTACACCATGCACTCACACATGCATTATCCTAGTACCAGGGCAAGGTTTAGCCCCTTCAGATCCTGCAGACTTCCTCTTTATGCCCAGAGCTGTTTGCTCCCCTAAGTCACTGGGCAGACCTCAGAAAATACAGCCTGGACTTCCTCCATTCAGAGGATACAGCTTTGACTCTGGCTTGAGCTCAGTAGGGCTAAGRAGTAAGTTATCCAGCCTTTGTAAGAATCAAATGTAAATCAAACTCAATTTCGAAGATGACCATCTCTGAAAACCTAGAGATGCTTCTCAGCGGGGG
The DNA here is from genome assembly GCF_003342845.1 of Nothoprocta perdicaria. Classification (NCBI taxonomy): domain Eukaryota; kingdom Metazoa; phylum Chordata; class Aves; order Tinamiformes; family Tinamidae; genus Nothoprocta; species Nothoprocta perdicaria. Next base: position 134,299 of record NW_020455479.1, read on the forward strand.
AAATTCTGTGTTTCTAAATATCTTCCCTCTTCTAGTTATCAATATCAGCACAAATCACACTACTACTTGCGGAATTAGTGCAATTTGATCCTGCAATATTGAGATCCCTTTTACCTGCTCTCCTAAGGACTGGGATTCTCCTGGATGGACAGGAAGGGAAGCAAAACGCACAGAGAGAAGAGTACTTGCCCTAGGTAGGAGGACAACTTAGAGCAGGCAGTAGTCCCTTGGTTTCAGTTCAATAGCTAGTGTGAAAACACGCTAAGTTCTTTAATCATCTACYACTATTGCAGTCAAGGTAGATTTATGCAGTTTTTAAAATTACTATAGTATTATTTTGTTTTTCAGTATCACTGTTCATTCTTGTATCGCTTAGAGTAACTTATTTAAAATGGCAACAACCCTAATAGCCATAAGAAAGGCTTATGCCTCTGATCAAGCAAAAGTTGCTGTGTTAACTGTCTTGCCCAATTGTACGCCAAAAAGGCAGAACTGTGGGCTGTTATTGAACATCTACAGGGTGGATCTTATGCCATGGTGGAACTGATTTGTAATTTATTTAAAGCAACTATGAATAAAGTATCTAGGGATCTATATGTGCTTTCATACCTTGTCAAAGAAACTAAGTGGAGAATGTGTGCTCCGTTTTGTTTCTGCAACCGTTTTGTTCTTTGCTTGTTTTCGGAGATTGCATCTCTGMCTAATAAGGTTGGTGTCATGCAGAGTTAAAGAGTGATATGTCAGACTATTTCTTTGCACAGTTAAATATTCTCCTGGCTCAGTGATTGTTTTTCTACTGTAGTAATAATTCCTTAATTTCTGTTACCTCAATTTTATCTGTGGGAGGAGACAAGAGCTGTTTCCCATTTGACCAAGCTGAAGAGCCACACAAAGCCTGATTTTGTTTGTCTGTTTAAGCATATGAACTAGCAGTAATTAAAGTCAGCATGTTGCATCAAAATAGGGAGAATCAGGTAATATGAAAGGAATCTGTGGAAGTTTTGGAAACGTTATGATGCCTTTAGTGGAAGCACAACTCCATTAAAATTGATGGAAACCTTGACCAACAAAGTCAGCAAGTCCTGCATCTCACCAGCAAGGTCTTAGACTCCAAGAAGCAAAGCTATCACCACAAATGAGCAGACATTAAATGGATGAGACATTCTGTTTATAGCCGGTGAAGAAACCAACTGTCCAATATCAATCTCCTCCTTGCATTGCAGCACAAACTAAGCGTAAATCCACTTCAACAAAATGAATGAAAACATTTGCCTACAAGAGCATCCTCTTCTTCCAGAGTCATGGATCACTATTTGCATGTATAAAATTTGACCCAATTGCTCAAACCATTTTCCACCTTGCTGGTACCTTCTGTTGTGCCTCAAGAGCCAAGGGAAGATGAAAGACTAATATGCATTGCACAAAACTGTACTTTAAGAAAAATCTTTCCTGAAATCCACAGGTAAATAATCCATGTCCCGTAACATGCCTACCTACTTAGTGAGGTGAAATAGGACTTCCTCTCAACTCAACACCTCTTTAACGTGCTACATCTTTGTCGCAGGACTATCTGCACCGTTTACTCTATATTGATCTGCATTGTCAGACACTTTCACCTTGCAGCTCCCCGAGTGCATTACCAGATGTACTACGTATCCAGCGCAGTATCTGGTCTCTAGCGGTAGCAAAGAGCARGGGTCTTCAGAAGATTACAAATCTCTAATTTTTCCTCTAATTTTAACTCCCCTAATTTTCAAAATAATTGGAATTCTTGCCAAACCACGTCCTTGGAAATCAGGTGACAGGTTCCCTTCAAAATTGAGACTGAGCACTCTGTCATTGTCTGCAGCCCAAAACAAAGCAAGCAGTCACCAAGTCTAACACCATCTGCTAGAGACAAGACAATTCAAAAGGAACGGCCAAGAGACACAGAAGCAGCTGAAATTGTTATTGACTGGGGGGTACTGGCTAGTCATTTCGCTTTGCAAAATTATCAACTTCTAAGAACAGAAGATAAACGTCGATGCTGCATTTGTCTCCGGTTACTTGAAAACGATGAAGGAGAGGATGCTGAGTATCAGCGCCCAAGAAATTTAACATGCAAAGCGTTTTCCAGTTATTTTTTTAAACCTTTCCCAAATGAATAACAGAATCTCTAGTCTACCTCTTATATCCATCCCCACCTCCAGCCTCACTAACTCTCTGGCTTTCTGCCCGGCAGACACAGGTGCTGAGGCTGGATGGGGCCCATTGCAGCTTCTCCTTACAGCAAACCTCAGTTCTGGCACCCTGATCCTTGCAACATGGCACTACAAGGAGCATTTATCAAGCACACTCTGAAAGCCAGTAACTCAGAAACATTTCTTGAAGTAAGCATCTCCATGAGGGAATATATGGCTAGGTTGAAATCTGCATCACGGACCTACACTCCACTGCTTCGGAATATTTTCCCTCTCAGTGCTCTTATGCTGTTTGAAAACCCTACATCCAGGAGATCAGCAAAAGGTCCTTGACTGCCCAGACCAATAGCTGCCCTTAGAAAGTGTGACCCAGCTTCCCGATCCATAGACATGATTCCCCAGGACCACCTCCCACCGTAGCCTGCAAGTCACTCGTCTTCCAGCTACCCACTACCTATTGTGCTTCATTTGAAAACGCTAGTCTGAGATGGACCAGATAAACTCCAGTCATCGCCTCACAATACTTTTTTATTTTTTTTTAAATTTAATCTTTAAAAGGACAGGCTGCTGGTTAACTGAGAGTCGCCGGCTTGATTGACAGTATCTGTCAGAGGCAATGAACTCCACTTGAACATTGCCTTTATGTCCCTGTGTAAAGTTGTTCAACTGTGACCCTTCCATCTGTTCCAGCTAATCTGAAAGTCATTTAGGCCCGCTTCTCCATTCAGCCCCAACACAGCGCATTCTCCTGTTAACACACATATGCAAAGTTGTCAGGCTGTCAGCTACGTAAGGGGCTTTTTCCACTCCCCCCGCTTCCATTTCTTTTTTTTTTTTTTTTTCGGGAAGCTCTCACGACATCTGTGTAAACATTGCCTCATAAAGATTATAATTAAAAAAACATATCAGAACATACTTCAGATCTAGCTGATTGCTTTTTGCGGGCATGAAAGCAAGTCCCATGCAGCACCTCAGAAAAGATGCAATATCAGTCTTTAAGGACAGGCCAGGTAGCAAAATTCAGAATTCCCACGTGCAAGCCTCCCTATTTTAAAGGTTGAGACAAATAAGTGCCCAGACAACAGTGCCAGAGCTTTACCAAAAAGCACTTTGAATACATCTATTGAGCTTGCAAGGCTTTGCAAGACKACTGCTCACAAACGGCTGTTCAGGATTCCAGCCAACTTCCCATTTCTGAGATTGTCTTCTCCTGTTGGATATACAACTTGAAAAGCCGTATTAACTTTTCCCAACTAATGGAAAARCTCTTATCCTGTTACTCTCAGTTAACTTGCTACTTAAATTCATTTGCACAAGAGGTCAGAAACTATCCCACTAACAAAGTCAGCACAGTTCATATTTATCTTCAGAGCAGCAGGTAAATAATCTCTCCCTTGTTCACAAAGTTCTCTTTGACAGGAAATTTATGAGCACAGGGATCTGGCCTTAAATTCAGGAAAATAAGTACTTTTTTATGGTTTTTTTATGCTAAATTTATGGTTTTGGAATACTCGGATACTGCTGCAAAACTATATATTACATCCAACAGAGCAAAAAGAAGTCCACCAAATCATCTCTGAGGTATCCAAGGAAAGACAACTACTCGATTTGTTACTGTGACACAAGAAAAGAGCATGATTAATTTACTTTTCATCCCTCGCTTTTCATTTTTGATACATCTACACACACTAGAATCTTTTTATATATAAATATACATTATATAATACGATAACATAAGAAAATACATCAAAATTGTCTCATAAACTAGACTTCCTTACCTTTTCTGCTTGTCATGAAGCTTAGGCCGTTCTCATGGTACTAACACCAAATATAAAGGCAACGGGATTGAGAACAGATTTYACTTAAAATGGGTAATCCTGAATCCTCTCACATACTTGCAGCTAATTAACAAGCCTAATAACTAATGAGGCTCAGCAGTTCTCCATTTCTACTGATTTTCTCTGAATGCTTTTGCTGGCAAAGAGTAGTTTAGGGCAAGATTCATGGAATTATTGAGGTTGGAAGAGACCTCTAGAGATCTAGTCCAACCCCCTTAGGGTCACCTAGAGCACAGGATTGTGTCCAAGAGGGTTTTGAAGATCTCCAGAGAAGGAGACTCCACAACTTCTCTTGGCAAACTGTTCCAGTGCTCTGTCACTCCCACTATTAAGAATTTTTTCCTTCTGGTGGAACTTCTGGTGCTTCAGTTTGCRTCTCTTTCCTCTAGTCCTATTCATTTCATCTGACTTTCTGAACTAGCCATGAAACATCCTACCTAGTTTCTGGAAAGAAATATGTTCTTTCAGGGTATCTTCCGTCTCATCTGTTTTAAATGTGAATCTTGGGAAGTGGCGAGTCATGTCTTAGATGGACCTTTTTTGTTATTGGGTTTTTTTTTTATTTTTACTAATTATTAAGCCAGTTGAGACAACTGGCTCACATATCTACCCTCTTGTTGCTTAGAGTGACTAATCCAATCTTTAATTTGCTCTTACATTTAAAAACCTGTTGTATGCAAAGGGGAGCTGAGAAAGTACYCTTAGTCAAATGAGTGTCTAATAGTTCAAATTACCTAATCAAYACAGAATGACCCCATTAATAACCATTAAAATAGCTTTCTAGCACTCTCCTTTTTTTACTGTGTTATGCTCCCCCTTCCAAAATCCCAAAATGTACGCTGCAGAATGGAAATGTGCAGAGGGTTTGTCTGGACTCCTCAGCATCCTTTCTCCTTTGCAGAGAGAAGTGTGAAATGATGGTTGGAGGAACAGGCAGAAAGAGAGAAGATTGGAGAGAGAGAGAGAAGTAAATTGCATAAGAGATGGACAAGAAGGTATATTTGCAGGAATAAGGGCGACTTGCAGAATTATGATGATTCTAGGAAGGTTCAGGGCTTCACGCAAGTTGCCAAGGTATCAGAAGCACCATAAAAAAGCCACACCAATTCAAAGACATTATTTTGACCATAATTTTGATAGTCACGGTAAGAGATGGGTGCTGAATATCCAAGAAGGAGCTCTGAAATTTTTTCTATGAGGAGCAATTACACAAGCTGGGGTGAAAAATTTGACTAATGAAGCCTTGCAATTTTTCCTGCTACCGTGCTTGGCATGCCCAAATCTGCTGCTGCTGCCCTACAGAGGTGCACAGTGTTCCAAATACATAGATGAATATATGACCTTTTTATGCAGTTCCCCACCCTAAAGCAGGAAGGACCTGAAGTCAATGATCAACCAGTGTGCAGGTAAATGCCACATATGTGGGCGTTGTAATAGCTCCCTGTGGGAGAAGTACAACCTCTCTTTCTTTAGAGGAGCTTTCCTTTTAGTGGTGCCCTCTGGTAATCTGCATAATCTGGTGCAGCACCACTGACAACATCTAAACCTTGCTTGGTCCCATCCCCTCTGCACATAAATGAGCCCATTARCCTCTCTTCATCTTCAGCCCATCCCAAATTAAACCGGTTCTGTTATTTGCTAGGAAAGAAATATCTGAAAGCTTCACTAAGCTGGTTTTGCTAACTTTTATAAAAATAAATCTTTAGCAAGCGTGAGTTATGCTGAACATCACTGGAGCTGATAATGGGCAATTTCTCCGCAGTGATAGATGAGCATTGAATGTAATGAACCTCTTCAGGTGCAAGTCACTGTTGGACTCCCTTTCACTGCTCTGTTTGCATCCAATCTTTGCCCAGTGCTCACTATGGGAGAAAAAAAAATATTTTAAATCTTTAGAAACTAGGGAAGCTGGTAGAGAACCTGCCAAAACCATTCTCCTATACTGTGCTACCTTTGTCTGCAAACGGAACCCATTAAATGCTACAAAAAGGCATTTGCAAGTGTTAGGATGTCTCTTTGGCACGGTCAAAAATTGTAAAAATCTAAGATAATCTGAAAAAAATGTTATATTTTAAAAAATAATGTAGAAATTCTTATTATTTGCCTTTTGATCTTTACCTTGAGAGACATCTTCAATAAATCTTCTCAAGATTTATTTGATGTTCAAGAGGGTCAAAAGCATAAATTTAAATGAAAAAAAGAAAGAAGGCTGTGACTTCTTTGTAATGATATGACTCCGAGGACCAGGGACTAGAAAAACAGTAATAAAAATACAGATTTTGGAGCTGGAGCAAGGGAGCTTGAAAGGTYGGTTAGATCCTTGCCTTTTATCAAAGCCAAGTGCTGCAGCTGCTGGAAGGAGGTAAACTCAGRCAACCCTTTGCATACATCTACGTATAAAATAAACTCCACGACATTTCCTGAGCTGCTGAACATTAAGACAAAATCCACCCCTCTCTCTCCCCTTCCATTCATCATATTCAGCTCAAATCTAGAAAATAAAAATGGCATTGGAAGAACATCATGCTGGATCTGAGAGCTTTGCACTAATAACTGGTCTATCATTAATTAGTCATTTCTTTAGGACACAATTTGTGTCCTAAAGAAAGCTTTAAATTGAAGGTATTAGTATGCATGTACCACAAATCATGGAAATAGTTACCCTGAAAAAAGAAAAAAGCTTAATATGAAATCCTAAATTAACTAATAAAAACAGCAAGTGCGTAAATAAGGTGAAGCACCTTCTGCAATGACAGGGATGATCTRTGAATCTTAAAACAAATATTACCAAAACCTGAGGAGGTGGGAATGGGGGCTGAAATAAAAATAATAATACTAGATGCATTACATGCACCACCACCAATCAAATTGTTTTCGAAGTCCTTCCCATTGAAATCTTTATTTTTGTTACRCATGACAAGTTATTTACAACAATTTGTAAGACAACTCTGGGAACTTGATAAACATACATTAGATAAGCTCATGATATATCTAATATATCACTATAGTGCACTATATTAGTGTATTTTGAATTACTGTATCAGTGAAGCAGGTTAGCGTAACAGCCYACCCGATGTGTTCGTAAGTCGTGCACTATTATAAAGTAATATATTTTTGTACTTAGCACAAGGGATTCTTTCTAAACAGGCTGCTTTCTATCTGTAGGGTGACTTCTCTTTTGCATAAAATATTTCTTGCATAAAATACTTCTCTCCATAAATTTGGTGAAGTAAATGATAGACAAATATGCATTTTTTTTAAATACTGAAAAATTTTGAAATCGGGAGTGCCCCCTGCTATAACATCAACCCCTGCCAACAAGCACAGCCAAAGCCTCACCACCAGGTGATGTGGTCTTGTGAAAACAGAGGACACTATTTTCAAAGAACAGCAATGCAAAAATAGTCATCTCAGGTGCAGCAGCCCACATTGACATTTTGATTCTCTACAGTTATTCCTTCAACATCCAGCCAAAAAAAGAAAAAAAAAAAAAAAAGGAAATTTGATTTTATACCCTCCAGAAATTCTAGGATTTTCTCCATTTCTTTTAGCTGGCCTCGGCCCTGGGCCAGCATGGACGAAGAGGGCAGGGTCCCACCAGGATGAATGCAAGCCAAAACAAAGGTTTAACTTTCACAAAATCCTTCTGCTCAAGGAGCTCTGTAGGTAGAAATGATAAATATGTTTATTACAATCTTTTTTTTTCCCTTCCTTTTTTACAAGCTGAGTAGCTCATGTTATTCAAAAGCTAAAGTTTCTGYGGTTTTTGCATTGCTTACCCTATTTGAGCAATGAAACGGGCCCTTAAGCTAAACAAAACGCCTGAGCTAAAAGGAAGGTGAAGCAGACMACTACATGGAAGAAAAACAGCCCAACTCTGTTCCGTTCAGTTGACTGATTTTTGAGCGTTCCCCTTTCCTGGGCACAAGTTGTCCCAGGAACGGAGCTGGTCAGGCCCTGAGGCACCGGTTCTGGGTGGCGTGCRCAGCAGCAGGGTGGGAAACATTGAACTTCAGCCTTAAAGCCTATCCAAAGGCGACTTCATTAAACCTAAAGATTTTTTGCAGTGAGGTAACAGCTTATAGTGTATTGCAGAGAGATATGAGAAAGGGCAGGTTTTTCTTATCTTTTGTTATTGGAGTTGACCCTCAGGGTCCTTAGGCCTTGGTGAGAGCTTAAGCAAGCTTAGATCAAGGAAGGATTTTGAAATTGAATTTATTCAGATTAGCAAAACCTTCCGTGAGAGGATTTACTCTCAACAAGCTGTTGCCAACGCGGAGCTTAGAAAGCCCAGCACATTTTACTGATTTACAATCAACTTCTTTTTTTTCCTTTTAAAACAAGGCTAGCATCATTAAAACGTTTGCAACAAAAGTTCACACAGTATCAAAGAATCTCTGCCAAATGTTTATTTATAAATACCTTCTGCAGTAATCCAGGGCATTACAATTCAGAGGACATTTCAAGGCGTTAGGCAAAAATCACTGCAAATGATAAAGGGGAAAATGCAAGAGGAGGAATATTGTTGCAGCAATATAGAAGTGTGCAGTCCAAACGAAAGTCACTTTTCACTACTTTGTGTTTTAATAAAAACAAATCTAGTCCTCAAAAATAATTTTTTACCCTGTCTTTTCACATATTTATTTGTGTATTTATATCTCTGGAAAAAAAGTGTGAAACACGTTCTCACTTGCACATTGCWAATATTTCCTACGGATTCAGCTCTCAATCTAGTCACTCATTCAGCAGGGAGCTGAGAGCAGTTTCGCCAGAGAAATCAAAACAAAGGTGCTCATTATTATATATATTAATATAGGATGGATTCGTGGAAGCAAGCAAACATTGCAACACTTGCTGAGAATTATTCTGTATCCGAAATGGCTACACTTGTTCCTCAAACTCTTACTTTTGTGCTTTTTTTTTTGCCTGAAAGTAAAAATTATACTGAAAGTCTCTCTACTTTTCTCACTGCAGAAGATTTTGCACAATAAGAGGGGAGATTCCTGAAATATCTCACCATGAGTTTTAAAATCTGGCGATTTTCATACAATTATAATAGTTTTAATAAAATCTTTAATAAGCTTTTAATAAGATTTTAACAACAAGATTCCTAAAGAATCTTAGGATCTCACTATTATTTTAAAATGTTCTGTAAATATTGTTTTATAAACTATTCTCAACAAAGGCCTCTAATTTCACTCCATAAAGCCATACACCTTTGAAGACCTTCTTTAACTGAAACAATTCACTGTACCTGAATAACCTTAATAATTCTTCCTGAAAAAGGCCCAGTTCTCATATTATTAAAAAAAAAAAAAAAAAAAAAGTGGGAGAAATTTGTCAAGGAACATTTAAGTGTAAAACAGCCTCAGAAAATATGCAATTAATTTTAAATCTGTACAATTTTATTTAAGGACTATTATTTCATACACGCCTGAATTTGATGGAGTCCACCTCCGTTAAAACAAAATGGTTATCAAATTTCCTCAATAAATATTAAAGATCKAGATAGGGAAATAAGCTAAGAGAAAGTATGGCAAGAGCCTGGGAATTGAAGCCTCGCACACAACTTGGGTATAACCCCACAGCTTCCACAGCACTCGAGTCTGATAAAGACATCTCTGAACCACAAATCACTGCTACGCGCTCTCAGATCCAGCCCTCCAGTGCCTGGCATATATTGCGTGAGAACTTGGTGAGTGGAGAGCAAGAGAGATTTCAACTTAAATTATATAAGGTGTTCTTGGCGTTACAGAAACAATTATTTAAAAAAAAAAAAAGAATGGAATGAATGTTCCCATTTTTGGTAGAGTTTATGTATTTTATGCTGGTGCATTAGTGGTAATTTCTGGAAAAAAAAAAAAAAGTCTTCACTGTTGCATTATAGATGTCATATCTGCTTTTGGTATATAGAGGAGTCCCCTTTATCTCCTTCCAGAGCTTCCACATGCATCCATTATCACAACCAGGCCTGGTAGCTTGTGCAAATTCTCATGCCATGGACTTCCCTCAGCAATAAGTAAGTGCACTGTATGCAGCACTAGGCTTATTTCTTGTAAGAGAGATCATGGTTGTATGTATATTATCTTAAGGGGTCTTTTTGTGACCTCAAGCTGTTCCCTGCAACAAACGGAGCAGTTTTGGGTTTTGTTTTTCTCCTCCCGATGGGCGTCCTGAGAGTGGCGGGGGAAAAATCATCATTACATATGCGGTGCACCAAGGCACACAGCCTTCCTTGTGACCGTATTTAAAGAAAGGGGCACAAAGAAATAGTCATTGCAGCTACAATAGGGGAAAGCTAGTATGCATTTCCAAGGAATCACATTTTGGGGAGAATTACAGAATAATTACACATATGCTTAGATCACGAGCATTCAATGAAGCGGACAATATTTTGAGGATTTAAGATGTTGGTGTTGTGGTCGTCTCTAAGAAACCAGGATAATTCAGACATTCAAATGCAAAAATGCACCATTTGGAGAGTGTAATGCGGTCTGTTCTGGTCAGTGTTACAAATTCGGAAAGGATTCCCTGGCTGCAGACATTAGCCACTTAATACTTAAATCTGTTTCCAAATGTAAAGCATGCAACAAAAGTGTTTTGCATTAATGAAATGTATCCTAATACTACCGAAGTGACACATTTCATTAACGTGCCGCATCAGTGATGTAAAATATAATTACTACAGATACGCCCGCCTTATAGCTCCGTAAGATGCTTAGCTGAAATATTGTTTAGCTAATTATGCAATAAGCCTGGATTTCAGTACTGTCATTTTCTAGCTGTCTATGGAGTTAATTCCAGCATTTGCAGTTGAACTTGGGGGCCTCGCAGCTAGGGTTACAGATGGCTCATTCATGTTAGCCTCGTTTCTACGAGCACAACAAGCACATCAGGCTGTCGTTTGCTCAGCAATCGTTTCGGAAGCGCCAAGAGTTGAGTGCAAAAAAAAGTGCAAATAGGTGCTGTTTTCCCCCAACAAGGTGCCGTAGCCCAAACCTTTGCCATTCACCCTGGCTATGTGGAGTTGCATACAGATATTTAAGGATTTTTGCTGTTCTGTCTAATTAGAGAAGTTAAAATACTGCCACCCAGATGACTCAAAGTATTTTAGGGAATAAAAGAATGACAAAGCCACTATTTAGGGGACAGTAGAGAACCTGCATCCAGCTATATATTCTACCTATTTTCTAGCATCTTAGACTATATTTCAATATTCTTTAAGACATAAGCGGGGCTTTGCTTCTCTAGACCTGGTTTTATTATAGCTGAGAACAAGAGAAGAGCATTATTGGGATGCATGCAGGTTGCTACAGCATGACTCATGAAACACAGAGTATCCAGCAACGATCTATGGAAAAGTAATATTATTATAACATCTACAGTACRCTACGTCCTTTACAAATAAGTAAAAAGAGCCATGTTCTGAAAACTTCTACTGAGATGGTCATGGTTGTAAAACAATTAAAAGAATTCCCTTCGTTTACTATCTTGTTCACTGTCAACGGTTGCCTTTCTCCACGGTGCTGAGTTTTAGAGTTTCTGTTTTAGATGAATCAAATTAATGTAGCTAAATGAAATAAACTTCTTTGAAAACACACGCATATTGTCAGAACTGTTCCTTTTTTTTTTTTTTTTTAATTTAACTGTTTCTTGAAAGAAAGGGAAAATGCAGAGACCCCACATAACTATTTTCAATGAAAAACTTAATGTTTCTCAAACTCTGTTGCCATAATGACACTTAAAATTTATTTAGAAACCTTTTGACTGATAGAGCTTCCTCAGGTTTCCTAGAAAGTTACCGTTTTTATCTAAAATTAAAATTCAGTGACTTCCTTAGGGGGTTTGGGTCTGTTGCTTTTTGCCACAAATTCTGTTCGAACACATGCCACTTTGGAATACCAACTTGTTGCTTAATTCTCTCTMTATATATTAGCTTTCCTATGTATAGCAGGCACACAGTAATTACTAACCCTAACTCACAAGAGTATTATGAATCCCTTACTTTCAAAAAAGTCCTTCCATAACCTTCTATTTACTTGGCATTGACATCCAAAATATCCAAACTCTGCATTTTTCTGTACTTTATACTGCATTACAGTGACATCTGGGCAGCACTTTGTAGGTGTTCATAGGTGCTATCAGAGAGATAAGGAAGATAAATAAAACCTTAGTCACTAGGAAGTTGCTATTTAGGGAGATATAAGAATTTTTTAGATTTATACCTTATTAGTTCATGTCTGCCCCATTTTAGAAGTGACTAAAATTCTTGTTGTCCCCTCTGCTTTGCCTTTTTGAAATAAATTGGAGCAGCTGAGCCTAGTTTCATGTCACCTCATTTCTCTAGCTTAAAACCTAGCCTATTCAGAGGGGACCTCTTCTTCCCTGCTTTCCTCAGAGTGGTGCTCCATTCCCAAAGGCAGCAAATCCAACTTTCCCGAGCACTGGGAATACCTCACGTTCATATAAGCCTGGCTGATGATAAAATGTCATGGCCATGAATCAAACAAAGCACTAACTTGAATGTTCCCATCCACTGATCTTGGCCGTCTGCCTCTGGAGCCCTTAAATGCAATAGGAAACAGAAGCAAATACAAGGAAAGGTACCGAGCAAAGAAAAGCCTGGTTACATGACCCAAGTGTAAACAGCAAAATTGCATTTCAGTCAAAAAAGACAACACTAAAACCTTCCTGTAGCATCTCCATGCCTTGGAAGTCGAAGACGGAAATGGCAGATGGAGAGCTGCACAATCCTCTGTAGAGGTTTATCATTCCTAGCTCATCCAAAAATATTTTGGCCATGTTCTTATTAGCAAAGCACCAGAATCCGGGCAGTTTATGCTTTCCATTGGCCTTTTTGCAGGGTACTGGAAAGATCCTGAAAAGGAGAAAACAGCATGCAAACTAAGGTCAAGTATGCAAGGTTCAATCTAGAGGAATGAATATGGGAATCTGATCTCACTTAATTTCATGGAGAGTAAAACTGCGATGCACCTTGGTAGCTCAGGCCTTCCTTCAGGAGACATCTGTTTGGTCCCGCRTTGCTTTTGCTTATGCCAGCTTTGTGCTTTAGGAAGTGCTGGCTTGGCGGAGGTGACTCCTCATGCACACTAGTATAGCTGAAAAAGCAGCCCGCTCCATTTGTTCCAGTCTCAACTGGAAATATTCYATGGGAAGAACCACCCAGTACGGGCACATACCAGGCGAAGGAGTAGCCGTCTCTGCCTCGTAACTTCATGGGTCCACACAGTTGTCTCAGAAGCCCTTCCTGCTCCTCTTATGCAGAAATGTTCAGCATTACAATCAGGAGTTAGAAGAATTACATAAATCAACCCCAACCTCATTAACTAGGACACCTAGCAGTCATCTAATGTGTCCTTCAGCTTGCTCAGTGGGTGGGAATGGAGCAAGGGAGGACAATTGTGCACAGGTGCAAGATCAAATGAAGGCACCTGATCTCACAGGTTTTGCACCCACAGATTCCCCACCTACAGTCATTTATATTATTTTAGCTAATATTTCTCACACCTGAGAAAAAATAAAATACGAAGCAGGAAGAAAAAATGTCATTTACTCTCTCCGCAGAGCCATAGGGATCTCCATGTGATAACTTTGCAATAACAACTTTGACTGAGTCATCATCACTTCTGTGTCACAAATCAGCAAAGATGACGATTGAGGGCTTTTTGCTTGATTTAAAGAAGTCAGAAGTTTTCTATGGCCTCTCAAAAMCACCCAGTTACTTATTGCTGGCTTTAGTCCTAACAACGTCTACCTGGAGCAAGAAAACAACATTCTGAAGTAAGGAGAAGTCAAAGTTGCTCTAGTCCGTGTGTTAGGATTGCATTTGCAAACAGTCCACATAATATACCCAGAAAAACTATAACCTCTAAATGTTTTGAGTTAAATCATTGCCTAGCACAAACCAGCACAGCTTAACATGACATTTAACATGATTGAAGCTCTCCCTCTTCAAATTGTTTTGTGCCTTCCAATACCCAAAAGCTCAAAAAATGCATACAATTTACATTTTACTCCATCAATACCCTGGCCCAATATACAGCCACCTCGAGAAAAACTAGCACACAGTCCAAACAGAAGAAAGCTGTGTAACTTTGAATGTACTGCAAACATATAATTAATTAACAACCCAAAACGTACAGTGCAGATTTCTCCCCAAGAAAATCTTGCTGCTCAACAAAGGACACTGTAACACTCCGTATTTTGGCTGCCTTTTCACGCTCTCCCTATTCTTCTAGTGAAAACTTAAGCCATGAAATTTCTTTTTTGTTAACGCAAAGACATGGTAATGTCAAGCATTCATGACCATAAGCATGGAAAATTGATGAAATTACAGTGTGTTCAGGAAAATAATGCGGCGATGAGAGAAAGAAGCTTTGCTTGTATCTTTGTCCTGGTGGCAGCTTTTTGAACAGGTGAACATTTTTTCCTCCCTCTGTGCAAAACATCTCTGCGCATGAATGCATCAAATAGATGCCCATGGAGAAAGGTCAAAGGGAAAGTCACACAWATAATTAAGATATGAGGAGACCGCTTATTAAGTTCATTAATGGTTTTCGCTCTCGTGTGGCTGAGTTGCATCTTGAAACAACGCATGGTAGCCTACTCGAAGCTCTGTGAAAACAAAACATGGTTGTCTTTGCCCTYTTGTTGAAATCAAATGCCATGTCCCAAAATGGGACACATATAGATCAAAGACAAGTCTTGGGGTTGTGTGCATTTAAAGAAGAGCATGGAAGGGTGTCTAGCCGGCACCCACATCTGCTTAAGGATGCTGTCAAGGTTCATGCAGGCCAGCAGTCACGCAGAGGTCTGTTACTACCAGGAGCTACATCTATRCTGCCAACTAATGCACACCAGTCAAGGGTTGCACTCAATTTGTCTTCTTATTGCCAAAAAAAAAMCAGAAAAAAAAGAGAGAGAGAGGCAGAATGCTACTAACACTAACAYGTTTTGCTGTGTTATGGTCTTCAGGAGYGCCCTATGCTCTTYCCSCACTCATAYGCCCAGGCCCCTGGGTTCTCCTGGCAGGTCCCAGCCTTGGTCCTACAGCTGCAGCTGGGACCTTATACACATTGCTCCCACCTAGTGGTCAGGTGAGTAAATAAATACACCAAAGCCGGAGCTCGTACCTAAGAGGCACTTCTGTCATTCGTAAAGAAACGAAGAATTGCTTACAAAACGGAGCCACCGTTTTCTTCAGGAGAGAAAAATGGAAGAGTTAAGGAAAATGRTAAGCTAAAATTAAAACAGCAAAATTAGGGGAAAAAAATAAATTGAGTGAAGAAAGAGTATTTCATTTACATGTAAGATGGATATAGCGGCTGTTGTCATAACATCACCTGACCTGCTTCCTTTCAATCACTAGTGTTTTCTATATTATTGAACGTATTTGTACTTATATCATTCACCAGCTTGGGGCCAGGCACCGAACAAAAAGTTCTCTGAAAAGCATAAACCTTTTGTGTTTGCTTTTTCTCTTCCAAGATGTTGAAGGTCAGCTCTTGCTGCTTTCCTCCAAGCACTTAKGCCTTTCCTACAGGTTCTGGAGTCCCAGGGTGACTCACAGAAACCCTGCAGGAATTGCAGGTTGGGTTTTAYATCACCCGCTTGCTTCCTGACCCTTCTTCTTTCATGTGCTCATGCTCAGGTTGCCCTCGTGTGGTTGATCAGATGAAAAATACAGGGATTGCTACAACCACGTCAAAGTTGCTTGGTGTACCCCCTGTGATTAAAAATATATTTTTGATTAAAAATATATGTTTGGAAGTTTGACACCAGTGTTTTATCACTACGAGTAAACAGTTATAAAGGAGTTTTTGTCCTAATTCCACCAGCATCTTTATGCACTTAGCCTTAAAGTCCTAATTGCTTTAAAGTTCAATGGCACAGAAGGAGGTACTAACAAACTTCTGATCTAACCCAGCAATGTCCCACTCACACCTTGCAGGCTCCCCTGGGACGTTTGAACCCTGCTCTGCTGCTACCAGCTCTTTACAGAAAGGTGGGAGGGAGGAGGAGGAGACAGAGAAGCTGAAGGCCAGATTAATTGTCCAGGTTACCGCTGCCCATTCCAGGGTCCATCTCTTCATGAGCCAACAAGTACCACCAGAACCACTCATCCAGCAGGAGGTCTTGCCCATTCCACTTAAAACAAGGAGGAGTTTCCCCCATATCCTTCACTTCTTAGCACCTCTCCCCATATCAGCCCTTCTCTTCTTCCAGTTGAATGTGCATGCGCACAGAACTGCCATCCTTACCTATAGAGCATATTAAACACAATTGTATATGTTTTGCCACTTCATTCCACTGCTGTATTTCAGCAGAAATGACCAGCTCCTCTTACTAATGTTAATAGGGTTTTGGATCAAGTCCAAACACTAAATATCCAACAAATTAACTTAAATTCCTCTTTGCCATAGAAGTATGAAGTCATTGCAGATAGTCAGGCGGAAGTCAGAAGAGCTGCTGCTGATTATTAATGGCCCAAACACTGTGTAAATGACTGTCACACGGACTCTCTGGGCACATGTTTAGGCAATGAGAACCCCTCTCGCTTGTGTCCATACATCTGTGGGGCAAACCATTTATACCCAGAGAGAATTTCATCTGTGGAGGGTTTTGTTACTATTCAAAGCTAAATATATGAGCTTTATGTTAATGCCSGGAGACTGAGCTTTGCTGTAAATTGAGGGAGTGCAAGAAAAGTGGAGAAGAAGCCAGAGAACTACAGTAGCATTCAAACTAGACAGAAATGCTCTCCAACTGCCTTGTGCACAAGCAAAGGAACKAAATAAATAAAGATAAACACTACTCACAAAAATAGCATTCAATCCTCCTGCACTAGATGGCTCAAGGAAGAAAAAAAACACATGGAGAAAAAGTACAAAAYTGCACTGATTTATTATCAGGCAAAACTTGTGCATACCAAGAACCATCAGGTACTTGCTAAGGCAGTCCTACAGTTCCACATATTAAGCTTCTATTATTATGCAAAGATCATTTCCATTTTGAGTCTACCATTACTCAATACTCTCCAAAAAGAGAAGGTAGCTGGATAAATTCCCACTTCACCCCCATCCCACTTTTCAACTCTGTGTTCTGAAGTGTTTGTCACTTCTCAGAGTTCTCACTTCGCCGAATGCATGAAAAGACACACGACCCTTCATGAAGTCTCTTAGGCCCAGCAGGATGGAAGAGGAATTGGAAACTGAGAATGTCTTAATTCCTCCCGAACTCTTTCAAAAGGAGTTTGCAATTTTTTGGAGCGGAGAGGGAAAGTGAATCTCAATAATTTGCAAGCCATTCAGTTTTCACATGTTTAGGATCAAAACTCCACGCCTTTATCAACTTTATCCAAATTTATGGGGAGGAAAAATAGAATTTGTAACGATGAAAGTCGTCTCTGGAAAACAGGCTTTCCCCTTTGATCCTATGCTCTTATTCTGTAAGCCAAAGGATGTTTTTCCTCATGTATTGTTGAATAAAAGCAGAATTCAGTTTACTAAGAGTGGTAAGGTCATTCAATTGGACAAGGACCAAACCAGGGGCAACAACAGCATTAAAGCCATCATGAGGATGGAGCACCTTGGTAAGCTCTTGTTGGTTCAAGATGACAATAATAAATCATACCAAGTAGAGACATGGTCTTTCTGCTCCTCTTACGTACGAGGAGAAAACCGGTGAGTTGATAGTGAGCAGCATGTGGATGCCTTTAATATCACATATCATCCTCATCATGGTTGAATTATTTGCTCCACCACTGCCAAAACATATGAAATCTGATAGTATAATCCTAAACGGCCATTAGTGGAACAGCACAGGAATAATCACAAAATATAGAGACCATCTCCTAAACAATGGGTTTTATTGATGGACACTGAAAATTGCGTGTTGTTTCAGGAGTCAAATCGTCCCCAGAAAAAGAAATATTCCTTTCTTACAGGCTTTGGCAAGACTTTTGATGCATAACTTCTAAGAAGCCAARCAGATTTGGAAGATTTCTAAGGCCTACGCACCACATGCATCTGTTTGTCCCTCCAGTGGTAGCGCTCTCTGCTCAAGTCATTTATGGTTAGGAGAGTTTTGCAACACTTGCTTTGATTTTGATTTAAAGATGTCCTCGAAATAGCACTTCGTACACAACAGGAGCAAGCTCCAGATTACAGTAGTCAGTTCTGGCAGCTCCGCAGCACTTCAGCTGCGCCCCAGCGAAGACAATTTGTCACAGCAACAGCTGGAACAAGATGTGTCAGCAAGACGAATGTCTTGTTCATCCACACTGCAATCCACACTGGTCAGGATAAAAAAAAAAAAAAGGAAAAAAAAAAAAAAAGAAGGAAAGAAAGCTACTTACTTCCCAGCATGTGTTAGGTGAAAAGTAATACTAGTAATTTGACTTAACTGCATCTCATCACGTTCCTTAGGATAATCTCTGACTAAGTAGAGCATGAAACCTCTGACCCAAGACAAGTCTACTCATTCATATTCTCAGGGCCATTAAATAATATTTATGCGTGCATAGCCCAACATCCCAAATCTCCATTAGGGGTGGCCCCTTCTTGCTAACAGAAATGATTAGAGAAACTTCACTCTCCAGAGGGCCCTCACTGAGAATATATTTTTGGGTCACTCATTTATTTTCTTGCAGCTTTTYCACATCTATTTTGCTGTTGTATTATTAGCCCCATGCAGTTCTGCAAGCTCATCCTGGGTTTCAACAGTTAAATTAAATTGCTTTCATGTTTTGCATCATACAGGCTTCTGAGTTGAAATTTGCTCCACTGAAAGCAACTAGTTGTATAAAGGCTGTATAAAAGCAGAAGCCGTACGATGTCTTTCATTTTATGGAAGTAAATGGATACCTGTGTTTGCATCCAAGCCTTAGATAAGATCAGAACCAGCTGCATTTCCACTGTTCTTGGCTCTGTTCACTCAAAACCCACTCACTGAATTCCAGCGAAAGCTTTTGGACTAATACCAAACATGTTTTAATGAAAGGAGAGTGCAAGCAAATTCTGCTTGTTTGCTTTTTATTTGCTTGTTTGTTTCTTTTGAAATTTTGGTCTGGTTTTCTGCAATCCTTAAATTTGCTAAATAGATTTTCTGCCCTCTGTCCCCATCAACTAGGCTTTGCATCTGTACATAGACTGAATATCTGATAAATTTACAACGTCTGTATATTCAGTTTTGTTTTACTCTTTCCCGTACTCCGCCTGTGGTCCTACCCAGCATCAACCTAAGACTGATTCAGATTGCTGCTTTTAAAATAGAGAAAATTTAGGCTTGACTCATCTGGAAAAGGCATATTTCTAGTCTGAAGAAAGAACAGATAAGGCACCGAAGCCCCCGCTGACCTTTGCCATGGCAAGGAGAAGGAACTGCTGCCGTTTCTTGTCCTTGACCCTGAGTTTGTTGCACCAGAAATTGGGGGTTGCCTGGAAYAACCAAAGGAATAGAGGAGAGCCACCTGCCATGCTGATTGGGACTGTTATTCCCTCTAGATTAATTCGTTCCCCASGTTCCTTTTCAGCCTCCTTCGTGTTCTTCCTACTTTTTTCTCCCCCTTCTTTCAATGATCATTTTTCCCTTAAAAGTCACAAATACACCAAAAAGAAAAAAAAAGTRAATTAAAATTGTCTCAAAATGTCACTTATGTTTCCATGCCGGTTCTTGCACCCCATACATCCTTCTCTTGCTAAATGTCCCTACAAAGTCATGTGCAATGAAGCTTTAATCTCATTCTTCATTAGCACCACTATGAGAAAACAATTGCCATGCTGTGTTTTTGCTAGCTTCTCCCAAGCCACATATATCACAATTATAAAGGGTTTTTTTTAGCATTGTAACTCACCATCCTGAGTGTCACATTCAGAATCATGCTYGATAAGGATGCTTCATGTGCCTCTGCACTATATTATCTGTAATTCTATAAAAATAGTATAAACACACACAGGCAAGTTTGGTGCCATGTTTTGTGTGCTTAAGACTTAAGTGGTGAATTTTGCATCTGCAAAATATCACCCTTCTAGTCCAGTCTTTCTTCATCATTACGCTTTTCTTAATGTTATTTGCATCCAATTAAATATCATTTTATTTATATAATATATACTATACAAACACACATATACTTATCTCCAAGAATTCTTCTGAAACAAGAGAAAAAAAATCCTTGAAATTTTGGGGTTTAGAAATACCCTGGCCCTAAAAATTCCAAAATCCTTCCCAGAGAGGTAACTGCTTTCATCGTATGTACGACATTAAAAACCATCCTCTGTGCATTTAACTGAAACAAGAGATAGAAAATTCCGACTTTTTGCCCTTTCTGACAGAAATCGTCCCGTTTTGGCCACCTGATGGGCCCTTGAGGTTAATTAGAAAATCCCCATCAAGAGCTCAGAGGCTAATATCAGCCGTCAAAATCCCGCATTCCCCTCTTTCACCTCTTTCAAGTGCAAAACAACCTGTGTCTGAAGATGTGCGCGGGAATAAAAGGGCACACCACAACCACTGTGGGCTCCGACTTAGACCTATTCATGGCCCCACTACCATGAATACGGCAAAACCTCAAATGAAAGTTTTAATCTCCCCACTGCATTCAGTCCAAAGAGAAAAGGGCTTCCCTTTTAACGATTTCCCCCCTTAAATCTTTTGTGTGGCTGTGCTCCTGAAAAAGCTGAGGTTTTGCTCAGACCCAGCAAGGGCTTTTTGCCATAGAAAGCGCTGCACCTAAACCCTTTGTGCTGGCTTAAGAGCAAAGGTCTGCCCAGACCAAAAGTAACTAATGCAAAGGGGCTTCAGGAGGTCTAAATACGACGAGATCAGAGGTAAAAGTGCAAGCATCTGAGCTCAGCCAGCTTCTCCGCCTTGCTCACATTTGGTCTTCCTGAAGGGGCACATTAAATATTGGAGTGAATGGCACAAAATGATCTTTTTTCCCCCTGCCGGCAGTAACACCGACATTGTATGGGGAGAGGCAGAGAGCATTGAGAGCCCTCCCAAAGCCATCCACGTAAGGGCAGCTGGAGAGGCTAAGCGTTGGGCTTGCCCTCTTCACTCTTGGATGAGTTTCGTGCCAAGCTCAGGCTCGTGGGCCTTTCCCTCGCAGACTCGAGCAAATGATGCGAGCGTGGTGGAAAAGGCCGAGAAAATGCTGCAGGGTTTTGTCTCGCTTCGTTTTTGTTTGCAATTAGATTATACCTGTCAGCTCCCCTGCAAGGAGGGAAATCTACCCATCTTCCTTGCATAAGAAAATGGGAATAATGTTGATTTAATTAACATTACTTGTGCTTTTTCTTTTGCATGACAAAGTGTCTGGCAATAGCACCTTATATTCATCCAATGGCAACTGGAATTAATTCTAGCAGAGGCACTCTTAGCCAAACAGGACCRTATGAGTGTTTTAACTTAGCATCACGCTCCTCCTGCCAGACCTGGAGCTCACATCCTTTCGGAGGAGGGTTTTTTTGCAGAGCAGACAGAGTTCAAAAGGTCCTAGCAAGCCACTCACGACCTTTCTGCCCTGAGATTTGTGCCATACTGACCAGGATCAAATTCCACTACAGCGGTAGGGCCTTCGTGCCTTGAGGACTACGGGGAAGGAAAAAAAAAAAAAAAAAAAAAAAAGAAGAAAAAAAAAAGGAAAAATAAAAGTTTAGCTAAACTCCTKTATGGTTTTTCTCATCTTGCTGTTTCCTTTCTCTTTTATTTGCAATTATTGCAAAGCCATTCAACTTGAATATCATTTTATCATCAGGTTTTTACYTACAATAGATATGCATCAGGTATTTCTGCTTAATTTTCCCTGTGATGTCTTCTATGTCTTTTTTAAATTTTTTAAGGGAACAGGATCATTGTAACGATGTGAATCACATATTTTGGCTGTTTCTGGCAAGCAAAGCACTGAGATAACTGAGGTGATTTTATTGCATTGCCAGTGATATTTTCACATTTGTTTGTTGAAGAATAAAAATATCATGTAAAAAATACTGCCAAAACAGAAAAAAATCAAAATAAATATTGAGAGCGRTTTCATTCTTCGATTTAGCTTAGGAGATGCTGATTGTGTCAAGACACTGGACTAGTGTGACTTTAACCAAGTTGTAAATATTCACACAATCACAGACTTGTTTGGGTTAGAAGGGACCTCTAGAGATCATCTAGTCCAGCTCCCCTGCTCCAGCAGGGACACCTAGAGCACATGGCATGGGGTGGCATCCAGGAGAGTTTTGAAGATCTCCAGAGAAGGAGACTCCACAAGCTCTCGGCAGCCTGTTCCAAGGCTCTGTCACCCTCACAGTGAAGTTCTTCCTCATTTGGAAATGGAACTTCTTGTGTTTTAATTTAGACCCATTACTCCTTGTCCTGCCACTGGTCACCACCAAGAAGAGCTTGGCCCCAACCTCTTTACATTTTCCTGTCAGGTACATGTCTATACGTGTTGATCAGATCCCTTCTCAATCTTCTCTTCCCCAAGCTAAATAGGCCTAGATGCTCCAGTCCCTTAATCATCTTCGTTGCTCTATGCAGGACCCTCTCTAGAAGTTTCACATCCCTCTTGTAGTGAGGAGCCCAGAACGACACAAAATACTCCAGGTGCAGCCTTACCAGAGCTGAGTAGATGTGGATGATCGCCTCCCTCCACCTGCTGGCAACATCCTCCTGATGCATCCAGGATCGCTCYGACCTTCTTGGCCTCAAGAAGGGCACATTGCTGACTCATGGTTAAATTGTTGAGTCAACCAGAACTCCCTAATCCTTCTCCATGAAGCTGCTTTTCAGCAGGTCAACCATCACCTGTACTGATGCCTGGGGTTATTCCTCCCCAGGTGCAGGACCCTGCACTTGTCCTTGTTGAACCTCATGTCCTCTCTGCCCAATTCTCCAGCCTGTCAAACTGGACTCAGCCCCATTTATCACCACCCTCTGAGCTCTGCCATCCAGCCAGTTCTCAACCTACCTCACTGTGCCCTCATCCGGTCCACACTACTGGAGCTTCCCWATGAGGATATTAGGGGAGATGGTGTTGAAAGCCTTGCTGAAGTCAAGGTARATGATATCCACAGCTCYCCCATCATCCAGCCGGCCAGTCATCCCATCATAGAAAGCTATAATTAATTAATTAATTGATTAATTAAATTAATTAACCAATCTGAGAATAAAAAAAAAATCCTGACGCTTGTGTTTACTCATGAGGATTTTTTAAACCTTGATTTGACAATGAAAGTGTTAACTTGTGGGTCTGAAAGTCCCAGCTGAGACAGGAGAGCTCTCATAGGTCACCACATCTAAGTCAAAACCTAGACTTCCACACAGGTCCTGCCTACTCTAGGAGRAAAGACAGAACTTGCCCTGCAGTTGGATTAGTAGAGAGAATCCCCAGCAAAGGAGACACAGCTGACTTGCATGGCTTAAAATTTGCCTGCGCTATAGTAGGATTTTAACGGCAGATCTCATATTTTAAAATATGTCTTTCATCCAGCCAAGAAAAAAAAATATACCCATAGGTTCTCTCCAAATGAACTTTTTTACCCAACTTAAGTAGATAACTCTGACCTCAGTGTAAAAATCACCCACCTGTGTTATTTTGATACCACCTTTGTCCAAATGATTTTGACCTATAGGAAAACACGTTCAGGTAACTAACAAGCCATGAATCATAGAATCATTAAGGTTGGAAGGGACCTTTAGAGATCATCTAGTCCAAGCCCTCTGCACACGCAAGGTCACCTACAACATGTTACACAGGATTGCATCCAAGTGGGTTTTGAGTATCTCCAGAGAAGGAGACTCCACCATCTCTCTTGGCAATCTATTCCAGAGCTCTGTCACTCTCACTGTCAAGAAWTTTTTCCTTAAGTCCCTGTGGAGCTTTTGGTGCTTCCATTTGTGGTCTTTTCCTATCAGTGGCCACCAATGAAAAGAAGCCGGCCTCATCCACCACTCCGTCCTCATGTATCCAGCAAGTCATTCCATCATAGAAGAGTAATCATGAAGATTAAGTTGTGTAGTAGTATGCTACATAAGTTTTTTTTTTTTTTCCTTATGCTTTTGAATGTCTTTCTGCATAAGGCAAGAAGTTTCTCATGGGTCAACCCCAGGAGCTTGATCAGCCTGTGTCTGGAGAGCCATATGTTGGCACGGAGTAAGGCAAACAGCAAGGGAGTGCTGAGCGGACAAAAATCCCTCACAACCAGCGTAAATTCTACGAGATAATATTACACTGTGTATTTATATTAACATCACAGAAGAAATGTCACCTCTTTAAAATGTGTCTTCTGAGAGAAACATGAGCGTCTTTGCTTTTATCAGAACTAAGCTACGTAAGATTCTGACAGCAATGTCATGGGATAGCTGTCAGTCTGCCAGAGAGGAGAAATAYTAAGGATGGAAAGTATTAGTATTTCATATTTATACCATACGGTTCACCAAAACAAATTGCAGTACACCTAGAACTCAGATAATTTCTTGTAACTAGGTGAATAATTAGTAATTATGATACGACCTTACTTTCCCATTCAGCAACAATTAAAAAAAAATCACTGCCAGATCTTCCTCCTTGGCTCTGACAAATACAAGACTTGCGTTTGTTTTCTAGCTTCCATATCCTAAAATGGTAACCGATATTTTTATCTTGTGCGCATACAAGATATTACAAGATATTTTAGATAAGATCTTGTGACATATAGGATACAAATGCTTCCTTCCAAAAAGATCCTCTGTCCAATAAAGACAGTTTTGTGAAAACCCTCCAACTCTCTTTTATCAGCCACAGGGACTAGTGCAGTATAAAAACTGCAGATAAAGACAAGCAGTGAAACCTGCCTGATCTCACAGGCAGTCCTGGGTTATCTGCTGATTTACCAAATGTCTCATGTTTCCACGTGAACTTTACCGAGAGAGCTGCCGCCTTTGCTTAGGAAGGACTTAATTTATACGCCCTGAGATTGAGGTCATACCAATATCATGCATGATCTCTATCAGCTTTACAGATGCCTTAACCTGAGAGTGTTCAAGCTCATTGAGAGCTATTCATACTTGGCAGATTGATATAGGAACTGACAATTCACTGCTGTCCAAGTGAATCTGAGAGCACAAAGCTCACATAAATATTGTTGAGCATATCCCATTGTTAGTTATTTACTTCTGCCATTCGACTTTCCACAGCTCTGTGCAGAAGATCATTTCTCTCGGTGTCGTAGAACTGACTTCCTAGCAGACTCCTTGTCTCCTTTTTAACAGTAATGAGCTGTGCTGCAAATATCGAACACAGGTTTGTTCAACCCTGACCAACCAACAATGTGAAACATAAACGTACGGGGGGACAGAGACCAGAGGAAGCTCGACTACAAGCCTGACTTTGAAACTGGCACATAAACAGCTTGTAATGATGTTTCTACATTTAAAGATATCCAGGAGAAAATATGGAAACCTACCTGATTCCTCTTCTTCCGTTGTAGGAATGTACTTAGAAGAAACTCTGAGTGGGCACACTGAAACAGCCATACAAGAAGGTAAACAGAGCACACAGCCCGTTTAACAGCACGTTTAGGAAAGGCATGTTTAACAAAGCACATAGCCTTGTCTCTAAGGTGGCC
Source organism: Nothoprocta perdicaria (assembly GCF_003342845.1). Classification (NCBI taxonomy): domain Eukaryota; kingdom Metazoa; phylum Chordata; class Aves; order Tinamiformes; family Tinamidae; genus Nothoprocta; species Nothoprocta perdicaria. Next base: position 159,934 of record NW_020455479.1, read on the forward strand.
TTGAGGAGAGAAAGAACRAGAAGTCCATTGAAGAAGTAAGCCAAGCAGAGAGGGATGCAAGGGGGAAGCACCAAGAAATGAACTGACCAACCGACAAACAAGCAAGGACGTCTGCTCTCCTCTTACATGTTGTTTTGCAGGAGGCAGAATAAGTGGATAAGTGGGATGAAACCCCATATGTAGATTTGTTGCTTTTCTGAGAAATGATTATGAAATAAGAAAGAAATGTAAATTGATGGTATTTTATTTGAAGATGTTAGAAGGAAATGTGATTATTTGGTAACTGATTTGAATGATTATGGAGGACAAAAAGAAGGTATCTCAGTTTTGTTTGGCTTGCAGTACAGAGAAAAATGTTTGAAAGACTAGCTGTAAGTSTATGATGACGGGGATTAATGAGACTGGGATCAAATATGGGGGTGCGTAAGTTGATGCTTAAACAATATCAGCAGTTAATATTACATGGAGTAAAGCATGCAGTGCTTGGACCTCTTGTAAAACTATATCAAGTTGTACAAGTTAAGGTTGAGGATCCCTCTACTTTTTCAAATAGTTTTGTGAGACTGCTGAAAAATGAACAGACTTGAATCCTGAAGACGAAGCTGAACAACAGATTGATGACAACTGGGATTCCTTTGGACAGTGCAGATAGGGATGACCTTGGTTCCAAAAGCTGTTGCTAGAACTGTTTTTCTTGCTTATAGTATTCATTTGTATTAYAGGTTGTATTCCTTGTGTAATTGCGTTGCTATGTAGAATGATTGAAACTACCATGCTAGGGGTACCTACCCAGGTTAAAACAGATAATGGGTCAAGCCATTGTTGAGTGTGCCCATGGCACCCTGAAAACCATGCTACAAAAACAAAACCCATCCTCAGGGGATACTCCCCTCAGGAACGGTTGCAAAAGGCCCTGTATGTACCTAATCATCTAAATCGAGAAACAGACAACGTACTCCCAATGCAAAGACACTTTGGCGTTACCACTCAGGAGAAGCTAAGTACAGCTTTGGTGAAATTCTGAGACCCTGAGTCACTCCAGTGGGGAAAACCTGTACCTTTAATAACATGGGGACGAGGGTATGCTTGTGTCTCTACAGACTACAATGAGTTCCAGCACAGTGGTTCTGGCCAGCATTGCCTGCTGCAGCATCTTCGATACCCTCACCGCCRGAGGAATAGCGATACCATGGACCTCCCRGCAGCCAAAAGAGACCCTTCACTAAAAGGACTGTGGGTTGTTGCTGTCCGTTATGGGTGCCCAGCCGATGGACACGAGCTGCAAAAGGGACAGAGATAGACCAGCGACAAGACGCCGAGCCAGTGGACGAGGGCGTAAATACAGTGGATGGTTCCTAAGCGTTTTTCTACTGTCTTTGCTCCAATTAGAAGGGTTGTCAGTGTTCTCCTCCAAAATGCAAGATCCCTGTGAGAATATTTGGCTTACCCTGGCATGAGCTCTGAATACAACTAGATCCTGCGCTAGTCTAGCGACACCTAACACTCCCTTTGTCACATGCCTAGTAGGGGTACCCTTGAATGACAGTGCATGGAAAAGTTTTAGTCAGACAACACTCCAATGGGCAACGACGCTTAATGCGACAAAACTCAAAAACCTCTTTGAGTTGCGGGCCAATTTAACTGATTTTAGGAGGTGGGGTCAGACTCTACCCGTAGGACCAGAGCCACAAGAATTGGAACTTCTGGATTCTCTCAGTGCCACCTGGTATATGATGTTTGATGTTAGCTATTCCAATTGTGTATCGGATTATGGGGATGATTGTATGCRTAAGGTATCAACAATCACCCGAGTATACGTTAATGCTATCACTACCAGTCATTCGAATCGATCTAGTTGGGAGCATTGGTGTCAGCAGTGGATAGTTGCTGATTATTCATTCAGAGCTCCTCGCAGGTTTCCACCAGGTTACTTTCTAATATGTGGTAATAGGGCTTGGACAGGTATACCATCCAACCCATTGGGAGGACCTTGCACGTTAGGTCAAGTAAGTATGGCCTTGCCTTGGTTACATTCTAACAACCCGAAARTGCTCCRAAGACATTGGCGGGCAGCTCAARGTGTAACCATATCAGAGAATTGTGATGATAGAGTTTGGCTGTGGTCCAGAATGAAACTGTTCTGGGCATCATTCCTTGTGCCTGRGGCTGCCGCTGCACGGGCACATAGAAATCTAGAAGCGTTATCCTGTTGGGTTATTAAACAGGCCAATGGGATGAGTCAAGTTCTTTCTGAGCTTGCCCAGGGATTGTCCGAGGTACAGCATGCTGTCTTACAGAATSGAGCCGCCATAGACTTTCTACTGTTGGCCCATGGTCATGGATGTRAGGACTTTGATGGGATGTGCCGTATGGATCTCGAAGATCGCTCCAAGGCCATACACAGTCAGATTCAGCAACTGATGGACCATACCRGCAAGATACAGAAGGATCTTGGATTCTTTGGGCTCGATGGACTTTCAGACATCCTGGGTCTGGGAGGATGGGTAAAATCCTTGTTCAAGMCTGGATTGATGTTAGTTATTGTACTAATACTTGTACTCTGCCTATTTAAAGCTGTGCTTTCGCTTGTATTAGGAAAATGATAGTATCCATATCTAGCAAAGCCTGGATTGTGCAAAAGAAAAAAGGAGGAATCACAGAGGAATGGTTGGAGGATCATGGTCACTCTCCGGGGGGCCTGCACAACCCAGGCCTAGAAATGACGACTCCCGCGATTTCTCGCTATCCTTGGCAGCAAGATTATGGGAAAGTAAGCACACCGAAACTGAAAATAAGTACATCAAAACTATAAACAGAATGCTTGAAGTGGAACTATAAGKGGATAAGAGACCAGAGACCCTCACTGGTGGTTGTTCACACGCTCACCAGGAAAGTTGCATAATAAAATGYGTCTCCTGTCACATATTGGCCCTATGTGACAGAACACGCTTGAGTTAAATAAAGTGCGTCTTCTAACTTGTACTGGCCCTGCATGTCAGGACACGCCAGATATGAAATAATTATGGATCTGAGATGGGAAAAGACTCCAATTGAGACCTACGTTGTCTCCGTGAGGAYGTCCACAAGTTTGGAGTCTATCAGTCACCTCTTGTCCATGAGGGTATGATCAGTCTCGCTGGTTGTATGGATCAGAGGATGCAAGATGATTTTCTCAAACTTGGAWCRTAYTTGCAATAATACTACTAACTATGCCTGATGTATTACGCTGCAGATACCAGGTATAATAATGCTGATAGAATAGATTTCATCAAATTACCAAGAAAATCTGGGTTGCTGAGTTGCTACAATGCCTAACCAAGAGGGAATGGAAGAAGTCATAATCATTCAATGTAAATATTGCTCTCCTTAAAAATAAATAARAAGRGGGGAAATGTAGGGATCTTTAATGAATAAGGGGGGTGCAGTAAGCTGCTGATGAAGGTCAAAAAGAACAATAAGYTGTTGATGCAGAACAATAAGCTACAGTAAATTGCTGAGGTAGCCAGACTAAACTAGGTCAAGTAAGTGAAACATAGTTTTAAGGATTACATCAGGACTATCCAGTCAGCTTCATGGTCATACTGCAGGCCAATGATTGGATACAGCCTGGAGACAAGTGGCGGGATAGTGACGAGGGATGAGCGTGTGGAGTTGTGATTGGTYGGAAGCGCGAGAGCAGCTTGCTGTATAAAAATGTACCAGAATCTGCAATAAACGGGGCAAGATGTTAAACTCATATTGAGTGTGATTCTTGTAACCCCRGCCGATTCCCTACATTCCGTTGTTTCATAAGTTCCCCTGCCTGCTTACCCAGCCCTGTAAGCAAATATCTCCTACAGAATATAAGCAGGATATTCACCCAAGCTGCCCTCATGTCTTTCCATTTCTGACATGGCTGGTCCTCAGTTTTGGAATTACTCCACTTACCTTAACCTCATTCTCTCTCTGTGACATCTCTGCGGTAGAAAGACATGAAGAGAAGAACAAAAGGATGAGAGAAGGAGAAAAATAATGTGCAAAACGCATCACTCTCGAACTTAYCCTGTGGAAAATATTTCTGATTGCAAAGTCCAGCTGAAGAAGGTCCAAAGCACCCCATTCACACTTGGAGAGGGGTTCTTCCTTTTCAGGAGGCAGGGTCAAAAGGGGAGAACTGTGAAGGACCCCAACCACTTTGCAATGATCCTACCCACCCTGCAAGATACACTTACTGGWGAGAAACGTGTCCACTAGTGAGGTGTGGTTTGTTAGTAGCAAGAATAGGCTTGGCTAGTGAAGGAACTTCAACAGCCTCACAAAATGTGTTTGTCAGGGCAATTATGGGCCGAGGCAGTACGCTTCAGAAAGATGCTTTTAATTTCCTGACGTTCATCTCTCTGACAGTGTAGTCTTCTGAAAAGAAAAATCGAATCAGGCATATAAATCCCGTCCTGTACTAATATCTAACACAATTTTGACATGTCCATAGGGAAGGAGAGAAAGGAAAGACTGTTTTTGTCTTCTATTCCTCTYCCTCACTACAATGAGAGTTATCCAAAGTTAATACAGGTAATATCTAAACTGCAAAAATGATTAAACTAGCRCCAAAGATAGAATAGATAAATAAGAAACATTTAAACACTTCCTTTAACCAGTAAATCACAACTAATATAATGCTTATTTTGGTAATGTAAGGAAAAAAWAAACAAGTTGATCACTGTCTTAAGTCTCAAGTCAACTTAATGAAGTAAGAACTTCATTAYTGCCAGATCTGATGACTGAGATAAGAGAGGATCAGAGAAGCTAATTCTTTTATACCATAGAATCATAGAATGCTTAAGGGTGGAAGGGACCTCACAGGTCATCTAGTCCAACCTCCCTGCTCACGCAGGGTCACCTAGAGCATGTGGCACAGGGCTGCGTCCAAGCAAGGTATTTATAGACACTCCTCAGCCTTCCCTTCTCCAGGCTGAACAGGCCCAGCTACCTCAGCCTTTGCTCCTAGGGCAGATGTTCCAGGCCCTGATCATCCTCGTAGCCATGTGCTGGACTCTCTCCAGCAGCTCCACATCTCTCTTGTACTGGGGAGCCCAGAACTGGACATTGCACTTGGGGACACCAGGCCAAGAAGTTCTGTGGCATTCCGTACTTCACACGCTCCTGACCCTCACAGCAGACAAGGCAATCAGTTTGTTTTGAATAACAGGAAAATGCTCTATCCAGGAATATGTTTTACTTTGCTGGAAAGCTGTAATGTCTGGCCCAAAAGGAGAAGAATAAGGGGGGGGAAAAAAAAAAAAAACGAGCAAAAACACAGGACTCAAGAGTAATAAATGAAATAATCAAACTGGCATCCCACGCTTCCAGATCCATACACTATTCTAAACCAGATCCTCTCTTCATATCACTACAATTAAATACTTCGTTTGAAAGACGCATTTAGGGATTGTCCTCCCATAAAGGATAGTAAACAATATCTAACTTTTGAATAGGCACAAGAGGAGGGAGGGAAAAGGACAGAACAAAAATCGAAAGGTCCTCCCACAAGAATACACTGAGGCACTGCTCCTATTCGGAAAAGCCTTGGAGCCATCCTACTCCAGGTGTTCTTCCGTCAAAGGAAGAATATGAGGTTGCTACCTAGGCCCGGCCTTGGCCTGGGGGTTCGGCTCTAAAGACTCTAGGCCTCATTTAATTCAAATATAAATTAATTCTCGCCGGAGCGTTGGCTGATTAACCTATTTGCATAATAGTAGGAAAACTGCAGTGTGGCTACTTTTGTGGGGATTTGGGCGAGAAAAGCCTTAAATTCATTTGAAAGAATACTGTGTGAGAAGTCAGGGAAGGAAAAGCACCTSTGTATAGATCCTGGAGGCATTTCTTTCTAGACCCCAATGTACAAAACTCAAGGCTAAATTTGTTCACACAGAACAGGTTCTTTTGCCTGTCAGGCCTGTCAGGTTCTTTTGCCTCATTTCCAGATAAGAAAAAGGCAGCATTGTACTAAGGAACACCAGATCCTTTTGAAATTGGTTTGGAAAAACTGTAAATATCATAGAAACATAACCTATGGGTGAGGTAAGTAAAAATAATAATTACTAGAAGGCCTTAATGGGCCTGTGTGCCAGTGTCACACAGTTCCCAGGTGTGACATTCAACTTATATAGGACCTACAAATACTGTATTTCCACTTAGAATATGGCTATTTTTTACTATGTCATTTCCTTAACTTCATTGCAATCTGCAACCTCAGTTTGATTCTTCTTAAGTATCTGGATTTGAAGGTTTTGTTCCTTTCCATATGCAGGCTAATCCAACCTTACTGCATCCTCAGATTCTTACTAGAAGGTTTGTATTTGCTTAATTAGATTTCTCTTCTCCACTAGCAACATGTCTACAGGCCAAGGGCAGGATTTGGATCATTTTTCAAACTTCTCATTGCTCTGCTTTGTGAATGTCGTGAATGTAATGTGATTTTTTTTTTCACTTAATCGACCCAAGAGAGTCTAAAACAAGTGTGCACAAACATAGCCCTTTTACCCACCAACAAAATTATGCAGCTGTGTGACTAGTGAAAAGAAGCATATCATTTCAGAGCAAATAGAAAAACATAATATTTCACTTGATGTCTCTGGGGAAAAATTAAAAAAAAAAAAAAAAAAAAGAAGAAATAAAAACAGAGATAGCCAGATAACACCTTGCCTGCAAGGTATCTGTGTGACTCTGCATGTGGGTGGCACAAGAGTGCATTTTAGGTGCTATCTAAAGAAGGAAAAGTAGCATACATGCTGAAGAGACTTGCTAGGAAATTATATATGTTTGTGTGCGTGTATTTATATTTCTCTTAGAGTACCTGCTCAGCAAAAGCACCAAGTTCCCCTCACTCTCCTTCCCTTTTTCTGCTCTCAGATGTGTGCTGTCTGGTCAGCAGAAACGGGATCGCTCTGTAGATCACAAACTATACCCATTCTTACGTAGAAACAGCATTTACACGTGAACTCAGTTCTCCAAGTTCTCCAAGTTCTCCAAGTTCACTCACTCGACACACAACTTTAGTGGAATACAGTATTTATTACACATGCACACACTACCTTTTCTCTTTAGAGCTCTCTTTTCTTAAATAGCAAAAGCCATAAAGTACCCCTAGCAAAAGCTGCTTATATCAAGTACAAGAAAGCAAATGTAAATAGACATTAGAATGCGATTGTCATTTGGGAGAGCGTAAGGTTTCTGTGCGAACAAATTTAGCCTTGAGTTTTGTACRTTGGGGTCTAGAAAGGAATGCCTCCARGATCYATACRGAGGTGCTTTTCCTTCCCTGACTTCTCACACAGTATTCTTTCAAATGAATTTAAGGCTTTTCTCGCCCAAATCCCCACAAAAGTAGCCACACTGCAGTTTTCCTACTATTATGCAAATAGGTTAATCAGCCAACGCTCCGGCGAGAATTAATTTATATTTGAATTAAATGAGGCCTAGAGTCTTTAGAGCCGAACCCCCAGGCCAAGGCCCGGCCTAGGTAGCAACCTCATATTCTTCCTTTGACGAAATGTGAACTGACACAAATACCGTGGCTGACTTTCAATCCGATTACTCCGTTACCTCCCATCAATGCTCTCCCAGGCATCAGCCSCTAGCGTCCCTCCTTTCAGCAGCGCAGGGAACAACTGACAACTCCTCCCCGATAAACAAGCACCCACGCCGCCACCCGGGACCCTCACCCGTAGCCCATCATCCCCGCTCAATGGCCCTTATTCGACAAGGTGCTTTATTTTGCTTGCAGGAACYGAGGCGGGGGGACCGAACGGCTCAGAAGCGCCCTTGGCTGGGGCTGCGATTCAAAGCTGCTCTTTCAGAGCTAACTAACAATCGGCAACCAAAATACGTGAGCGGGCGTATGTCTGTGCACACACCTCGTTTCATACAGTCGCCGACATCTGTACTCTTAAAAAAAAAAAAATAAAAAGACACAACGTTTTGGGCTACTTTGACCAAAGGTCAATGTAAAGCGAACCCACATTTTACACTGCACCCTCTCGCTAAACTCATGTTGACAACCACTAAATTCTTTCTATTGCACAGCACAGGAACTTGTTTAAAAAAAAAGAAAAAAGGAAAAAATCTCCTCTCTTTAAAACTGTAAGTATTTAAAAAGCTCRGGCTAAACAATCCACCAGGTGTGAGAAAAGCCTTGGCGCCTCGAGCGGCTCCGTGTCGGGCAACCTACGCTTTGTAATTAGATTAGCAAGCGAAAGCTGAATAGCACTGAGCAAAACATCCCCCTGCACATAGTGTTTATAGTGCATAAGTGATAACTAAGCTTCTCTAGTCATGGTAAAAATTGACTTAAAAAAATGGGAGTCCTACGTGCACCGGAATCTGAATGAAGAGGAAAATAAAACAAAGCACCCGTTCTTAAAAAGCTGTAAGTAATTGCCTGGCTGTCTCACTTAAACAAAGTGTTATTTGGAAATATATGTCATAAAACAGACCCTATGATTTAACGACAGCTCTTCAGGCAAGCAGCACATCAAACCCATCTAAGTTTCATGTCTCCAGAGGACATACCTCCCTATGGACCCTTCCAAGAACAACGTCTTCCTACTGTGGCCAAACTCGGTGTGTACTAGAGAGAAAAATATTAATATGGGCAAATGCTCCCTCCTGCTGGAAACGTTCAAAATGYAGATTCAAACGCAGTCCGTGATTTCATGTTCCTCATAGCATGCAGCAGTTCTGCTTCATGGAGGGCTTYGCAGTAGACACCTGAGCATCTGTTGCCTGTATAGACATCTTCACCTGCCTGGTGGATGCGTCTCCCGTGGGTGCACAGTTGGTGAGGGAGTATTACCCACCTGCAGATCACTGGTAAAGTGTTTTCACTGTGCACTTCATGCCTTGCTCTCCAGGATCAACAAAAAAATCCAAGCAGGATAGGGGAAGTAGCTCTCTGGAGTCCTATTCTGAGACTCTGTAGAAGGTATTTGCCAAATCTCCTCCACAGAAATCCCATGGCCTTGAACATGATCTGCAGAGTGATTTGGGCCAGATCCAGAGGAAATGCTTCTCAGACAGAGGCAGCCAAAATCTACCGTTTCCTCTGCTACAGTAGAACCTGAATAGTCTCCAGACTTTAGGGGATTGGTTGGTTGGTTGGTTGGTTGGTTGGTTGATTGGTTTGTTTTGCATGACTTTTCCCACACAACCAGCCAACGTATGTCCTGGAGCTTCCCAGCGTAGGAACATTGGAAATCACTTGCCTCATGGAAACCCTAAAAGTTGTTTGTAACTCCTGCTTTCATATAGACATGATGCTCAATGTGAAAAAAGCCAAGACAAAGTTCTTATCAAAAGTTTTCATAGGAAGTCCATACATTTTTCCTGGAAAGAGTGGGACAGTTTCACAGACAATTGTTAAGAGTACAAATATCTCACTTTTGAATTTTGATCTCAAATCAGTCCAGCCTTGATAGAGTCCATCCCATCTGGTGCTGTTGCATCTGTGACCAGATGCAAACTGAGTATGAAATAGTAGATATCCCCATACCAGATCATGTTGCTCATATCAGTAGATCTTGAAAATCCCCGAGCTATTTCATCCTATTTCAAACAGTCTATTGAATACCCAAGCTGGAGCATCAGAACTGAGATCAAAAAGCCTTCTCTTTGGCTGAGGGCTACCGTAGCAATTGGAGCAGATATCCTTCTTCTGTTCCGCTTTTCACAAGCCCGGGGATGCTTGCAGTCTGCATCCTGGTCGGAGCTTCACAGCCCAGCAAGAGCTGCCCACACAGAGCTGGTTCCCAGCAGTGGCAGCTGAAAACATTGCCCTTCTTCAGCGYGTGTCCTGTCCCCCTCCAGCTCCTGCTACGAGCTCGGCAGGAGACAGGACCTCTATTAATCACCCCAGACCAAGAGCTCAGGCTTTTTGCTTAAGCTGCCAGTCTTGACCCAAGACAGCAAATTAACCCTGCCTATATACATTCCCCACCGCTGATATTTCAGTAGACATTTTTTCAGTATTTTTTCAGCAAAAAAGGAGGGATAAAACATTTTTCAATATGACACCCTCAGGGAAAGCTTGATAAAGGTTGGTGGCTGAGGCCATGGGCTTCTCTTTAAAACCTAAGTCAGGACAATCTAAAATAGCTAAAACACACGCAGGTCTTACTAGATTTCCAGAAGCAGARCACACTTACCTCCACTTGCTCCAGTCTTTCTCACTGGTTCCATAAAGGCAAATGGTGAGAGGTAAACTATGTCCACCCTCTTCTTCTATTAGAGCTTAGGAAATTACACACACTGCATCCCCTTATCTAGTTCATACCAACATCAGGACCTTGATGCTCTCCTGACATGGAGAGCCCTTTGCTCTGAAAGGAAGGTGGTAACGTCTCTTCTCTCTGAAGTCCATGGCTGCTTTCTCCATTACAGACATAAAAAAAAAAGAAAGGAAGAAATGAAGAAAGGAAGTCCAGGAAAACATTTTGAACCCTCAATCTAGGGTCATCAACCCAAAAGTTCCCTGTCYCCAGCCCCCTGAACCTCCTTGGGATACATTCACTCTCCTGATGACTCACTCTCCTCAGGCAAGACCCTGACAGATCCTGGAAATTCCTCTTTCCTGGAAATTCCTCTTTCACATTCTAACCTGCAACTAGAGATTTCAGTGAAGCTGTTGGAAAAGAGAAGTTTGCCATTAACCTAAGCAATGGCTTTGGCTTGATTTAAAAGCAACAACAAACTTCTAATCATTTATAACTTCTTTAGGAGAACATTAAAAATGTTCARTGAAGATGGTAAAAGTGGACTATTCTCTAATCTTCTGTGCTCCATCTGTGCAGCCTAACYGGGGAAGCAGTGACCGTATTTCAAGCACGCAGGACTGTGGCCTCCAGGAGCTGAGGCTCTGAGTGTCCATTGCCCAATTCCCAGCCAATTCCCACTGTGATAAATGGTCATGAGATCCAGGCAATGAGTAAAACACTATATTGCATTTTGCCAGTCCTTGTTCCCCAAAACGTGCAAATCTGAGCTCAGGAAAGGAGATCCTTTCCAGAGAGTTAGTTTGTCTATGTGTTTATTAGAAGATCATTGGAGAAGGAAGAAGAGGGGTTGCTCAACTCCAGATTTTTTTTTTTTTTTTTTTTAACAAAGGTAGAGGTTGAGGAAAAGCTAAAAGAACGAAGCGGACAGAAATAACCAAGCCAGGAAGAAAGGATGCAAATTAAACAGCCTCGGAAGGAGTTAGCAAAGCGCGAGCAAGACACAGCCACTAAACCAAAGTTAATTACTTCTGACATGCTCAGATCAGCTGGTCGCGCTCCAGCCCGCGCACACCCTGTGCTGGTCGGCGTGAATGGCAAAGGAAAATAAAGTAACTCTCCCCTCTGGGTCCCTCTGCCAAGTCTGGGCTGCGCGCTCTGCCCGAGATCCCTCTTTCTTTGCGCACACAGGGAGAGGGGGAGAGGAGAGAGAAACACAGTTAACCACCTGTCAGGGCTGAGGACACAATAAGGCAGCCCCCAAAAGAGCTTTTCATGCATGCGTAATATATTTGTTCAGCTATTCACTTAATGAAGCTGATAAATGTGATGCGAAACAATAGTCAAGTTAATCTATTTAGTAAAATGTTTTGAGACTCTCAGGCGATGTTAAGGAGGGTAGTGTGTTCGGGGACATTTTCATTTCAATACGCTCATCTCTCCCCTCTTAGGGGGGTTCAAGCAACCTATGTGAATATAATTTCTTATAAATGTGTCTTTAATGGGTTTAATTCACCCTTGCCAGCTGTTTTTTTTTTTTTTTTGCTATTTTGTAAGAGCAAAACAAACGTGCCAGGCTTGGAAAGCTAGTTAAAATTAGTTTCGGTCACTGGGGCCAAGCTATATTTCCTGCAAACCATCTGCTTGATTGGCACAATAGAAGGATTTTCAGGGAAAAAAAAAAAAAAAAGGGGGGGGGTTGGATCTAGGGAAGCTTTGAACGAACCAACAGTTACTGCTCCTTGTGCTGAATTCTAAAGGTGAAGCCTTAGGTGTCTTAAGAGAGCGTCGCCTCCGTTCAGGCTCCCGACGAGGGCGAGAAGCGGCACCGGGGAGCCGRGAGGCGCCCCCGGACCCCGAGCCCGGCTCGGGGCCCCCGCTGCGCCCCCCGGGGCCCGGCCGGGGCTCCGGGAGGCGTCGGGCACCGTTTGCCCCGTTGCTCCGCGTCGGGCGCCGCGCTCAAAGCGGCGGCTCTCCCAATTTCATGCGGATTAACAGCCCCGGAGCGGGACACACGCAGCCTGCGAGCCCTACCCACCCCCTCCCAGCGTTTGCCTTTTTTTTTTCCCCCCCTTTTTTTTTAAGCCTAAGTGGGGGCGACAAAGAAAGCGAGTGACTTTTAAGAAATAAATTTGAAGATAACGACATTAAAATGAATGGCAGGAGGCACAAAACCCCCTGAGCATAGGTCAAACGGCATTAGTCACAGGTTTTATCTCCAGACATTAGAATTCCCCTCTCTTAAATGATCACTGCCTTTGAAAAGAAATTTCCAAAGGAGATCACTTAAAATAAGATCCTTTCGTCCAATTTCTTGGTTTCTTACGGCCTATCTTCCCTTTCAATAGATGTCTAGTCCCTTTTTCCGTGGTGCTTAAGGGTTTCTTTATGGGTGTGCTAAGATGCGGCCCAAGGAACTGGGTCCACGTGTGCCCCAGCATGCGCTTGACCCACCCTTCCACAAAGTGTCAGGCCCTTATTAAAAAAAAAAAAAAAAAAAAAAAAAAAAGGAGAGAGAAATTAGCAGCAATAGGTCTATAGAAAGGAGAAAGGCAAAACACCCCAATGCATATATGAAGAAAGGAGTAAATCATCAAATCATCTCAAAGGGACATACAATAACAGCAATAAACAAACAAACAAACAAACAAACAAACAAACAAACGAACGAACGAATGAATGAATGAATGAATGAATGAATGAATGAATGAATAAATAAATAAATAAATAAATAAATAAAGTGTTCTCTAGTTCTTGGACCTGCCTGGGGCTGCGTTAAGAAGCTCAGAGCCAGGAGGAACACAGGAGCTGGGCCTTATGTGCATGTGCATATAAGTGTATATACATGGCCGCCTATACATATATATGKGCATATAYGTGCGTGAGAGAGGGGGCCGGGGATGTGGGAGAGGGAGAGAAAGGACCTGTGTGTGTAGGGGGCTGTCAAACTGTTGTTTTTACTAGGAAGTTCTGCTGTGTTGTTTTCTTCTTAAAAGAAAAAAAAAAAGAAAGAAATGGAAAGAAAGAAA
>NW_020455479.1:173229-203433 GCF_003342845.1 Nothoprocta perdicaria
AAAGAAAGAAAGAAAGAAAGAAAGAAAGAAAGAAAGAAAGAAAGAAAGAAAGAAAGAAAGAAAGAAAGAAAGAAAGAAAGAAAGAAAGAAAGAAAAAGAAAGAAAGTAAAAGAAAGTAAAATAAATAAATAAATAAATAAATAAACAAGAAAGTGATGCTTCCGCAGAGCAGATCTTCCAAAGACGCCTTCCTCAGACATTGCTGCTGGGGGCTAGCCCAGCCAGGCAAAGTTGTCAGCCTCGTATCATTTGGAGGGCGGTTTCAGTCCTCTCTAATAAATAACTTTTTGATTTGAACCAAGGGAGAGGTTTAAACAGACTTTCTTTCTTCTCTAATGTGATATAAATCGCAGATGCACTTTTATTGAATGGTTAAAGCATCGACATGGAGATAATCGACACAAAACGTCCGGACAAAAACCATCGAGAGRAATAAAGCTGGTTAATAAGATTTTTGAGAAAGCTTTGTGTTAAAAAGTAAAAAGGGGAAAACAGCTGAAGGTGACAGTTAGTTCATGGTTAATAGGATAAAGACTGCATGGTTGAGCTGCACACTTCTGCTTGCAAAGGTTCAGCCACACCAAAGGGCTGAATAGGGTGCTTTTAAAACATAGGACATTTAACACATCTGTTATATTCTTTAACAGAGAAATCAGGTAAAACCAGTCTCAATAGCTGCTTTCATCACCCAGCTCCAAAGGAAGCTAATTACAATTTCCCTTATTTTGATATCTGCCACCAGAGCAAAACAAAACTGTATATATATATATGTGTGTGTGTGTGTGTGTATATATATCCCAGAAAAGCCTTATTTTCTGCTTTTCTGTGCTTTTAACACAAGGTTTATTTTCCCTCACAGCAAAGTGAGGAGCTTCCAGGCCTGCAGCCCTGGCCTGAGCGATCCCGCACTCACAATTCCACTCAAAGGCGCTCCAGGGGGAGTCCCAGCAGTGCAAAAGTCTTCGAGTTACACTTTTAAGAAGTGATATTAAGAACGCGGCACTAGCTCGGAACAGTTTTACTTTAGCCGTAGGTCACAATGCCGTTTTCACGGCCAAAGAGCAGTTATTTCGACTTTTTATTTCTATTTTTTAACACGTAGAGGAGAATCAGCTCCCGGGGCACCTAGAGGGCAGCTCGGCTCCTGCAAAGCCGCTCATTTCCCTCTCCCCGCTCAACTTTGCTGCGGCCGAGTTCTCACCTCCCTTGGACCCTCGCGAGCCTCTTGCCCGCGCGCGGGCGCGTGGGCCCCGCGCGAGCTCCGCGCTGCTCCCGCGGGCCGCGGCGGCCGCTCGCAGCTCCGCGGCGGCGCCCGCGGGCCCCGGGAGCGAGGCCGGCGGCACGCGCGGCTTGCGCGGAGCCGCAAAGCGGAGCCTCCCTCGCGAACTTTGCGCCGCTTGGAAACTTTCCGCGGCGGGGGGGCGTTGGAGGGGGCTGCGCGGGTGCAGGGGGCACCGAGGGGGCGGGCGGGCGATGCGCAGCCCCGAGGCCCGCCCGGGCTTTGTGGCGGGGCCATTGTGCGGCTCGGGCTCAGGGGCGCCTAATCCAATCACGGGCCGCCCCCCCTCCTCCCTCCCCGGACGCCAGGGCCCGCGAAGGAGGCGCGGGCCGCGCATTGTCCGCGCTGTCACTTCTCAAAGCGCCCGGGCCGCCGTGGGCCGCTATAAAACCCCGCGCGTCGCGGGAAGGGCACGCAGAGCCCTTGCCTGACGCGCCAGCGGGAGCTTTAACCGACCGCGGTCGCCAAGCAAGGAAAAAAACCCCGACGAGCGCAGCGCAGCGCGGCCCCAGCGCGGCCCCTGCGATGATGTTCCCGAGCCTCCTGGCTCCCCCGGCCGTCTACCCCAACCTGCTGCGGCCCACGCCCACGCTCACGCTGCCTCAGTCGCTGCAGTCCGCCTTCTCCGGCCACTCCAGCTTCCTGGTGGAAGATCTCATCCGCATCGGCAGGCCGGCCGCCTACCTGCCCAGGACTGCCCCCGCGGGCAGCCTGTCCCCGCCGAGCTCCGCGGCCGGGGGCGACACGGGCACCCCGGAGCTCGCCGCCGCCGCCACCCCYGCCAGGAGGATCTGCTCGCCCCAGACCCCCGTCTCCTCCTCCAGCAGCGACTCCACGTTCCTCAAGTTCGGCGTCAACGCCATCCTGTCCTCCGCGCCCCGAGCCGGTAAGGGCCGCTGCCCGGAGCCGCAGCAAGCAGAGACCCGGGGAGACTGAGGCGGACGGGGAGGGAGCCCCGGGGCCGAGCTTAAGGGGAAGGGGCAGCGCCCACGGACGGAGGCGGCGGGAAGGACGAGGGAATGGGACAGCCCGACGGGCCCGCGGACKCCTTCGGCCTCCGCTTTTGCCCCCGCGCTCCACCTACCCCTCTTCCCGGAGAGCAGCCCGGTCCTCCCGCTTTGCCCTTGCTCGAGCGGAGCCGACAGCCACCCCTTCCTTAATTTATTTGTCTTTCTTTRCTAGAAACGTCCCCCTCGCTGCTTCAGAGCGTTCCTCCAAAGACTTTCTCCTTCCCGTACTTTGAAGGATCCTTCCAGCCTTTTATCAGATCTTCCTACTTTCCAGGTAGGTCCTTAAAACTCCCGCTCTCCCTCCCTCGCCCGCGCTCCGCCTCCCCTCTCCGCGCACGTCGCCGCGATCCTCCTGGTCCAGCCCCGGGGGTTATGCTCCGGTTCAGAGGTTGCACAGAGTACAACATTCAGGAATCAGTCGCGCCAATTTGATGCCCTATTTAGCACGAGCGCTGACTGCTTGACATCTCGCTCCCATTTCCCCCCGCACACGCACCGAGACCGGCGAATTAGGCGGAACTGTCACGGTGCCGAGGCCGAGGCGCCGCTTTCAGCACCACGGGCCGCCTGGTCAGCTCCCGCGGAGCGAAAAAGGGGAAAAAGGGGGAAAAAAAAAAAAAAGGGTGAAAAAAAAAAAAAGAAAGACAAAGAAAACCTAACAAAATCTCACTCCCTGTCCCCCCAATCTCCCTCCGCCAGCCCAAGGCGCAGGGACACGGAGGGTGCTCGCTGGGTGCCTGCGCGCCGAGCTTGGAGGAAGCCGCCCATAAAAGTCGGGCGCTTTTACATGTGGATGGGAAGAGACCCAGGAAAGGGTCCGGGGCTTCCCCTCTATCCCCCTGACACGTATTAAGCTTTCCCTGTCCGCCTCACGCCTCTAGCTTCAGCTCTTGACACCCTGACCGCTGGGCAGAATCTTCCAAATTTACAGAAAGTTTAAAAAAAAAAAAAAAAAAAAAGGGAGAAAAAAAATCATCAGACCCACAGGTTTGTAGATGCGATTCTGGTAGGAGTAAAGCGTTACGAAGTGGAGACAACAAATAAAAAACTAATTACACCAACAAACTGTTAATTTAAAAAGAAAACGGGGAAGGAAAGAGAGGGGGGGGGAACAACCCAAGCGCTACCATTCATGCCGCTGATAATGGAATTTGCTTCTTTTCTGCGGCATGTGAATAGCCTAACAAAAACAACTTGAGCTTTATAAATAGCTTTTCATGTCCATTTAATGAAAATGATTTGGGGAAAGAGACGATTGTGCCATCAGTATTCTCCCGGGGAGCCTGGCATGCCGTTGTGTTTAGTTTGAAAGTGTAAATCTCTTTTGTTCCAGTAATATATGGCGTTAGCTGCTTGTCCTCAGTCTTTTTCTGTTAGTTCATTACTACACAATTACCATTCACGCTTCATTAGCATCTCTGTCTCTCTTGGGGAGGTTCCCCCCCCACACGCTTTTTTTTAAGGCGAAACTCTGCCCTTTTTATCATACCAATGCCATTGAGAACCATGCCATGTGCTAATTAGCTGTTACTTTTCATGTCTTCGGATTCAATTCTCCATTTTTTTGGCGAGGGGGGTGCGGAGTGAGGGGGAGATTAATATAAAAAGATGAATACTGATTGCTCAAGCTGCATCTGTAGAGGACTGGTTTTGTTTGGATCAGAAAAGTCCTCATTTTCATCTCAAGCGTAATAAAGTGCCTGAAATGATAAAAGCGCCTGGAAAAAAAAAATCAAACACTTTGGAGTGAGACAGAAAGCTTTTTTATTATACCTCTATCTTAGCTGCTACCCCTCGCTCGGCCCTTTCAGGCTGCCGACCTTTGAATCTCCTCACAAAACAGGCCACTGTGGCTGCATTTTCCACGTTTCAGTTGATAGGTCTAATCCCCACCATCGCGCGCTGAAAAGGGGCGGCTGGTTAAGCTCCAAGCTCCTTCCAGCGCCCCAGGTTGGTAGGTGCTAGCCCTTTCCCCGGGAGCCACTGGAATGGGTGGGATGAGAGCTGGGGGGAAGCCAATGCAGCCTGGAGAAGGAACCAGGGGCGAYGAGGAAGGGGGTGCGGGCCCCGCTCACCGCTGTCCCGCTCTCTCCTAGCTGCCTCCTCYGTGGTGCCCATCCCCGGGACCTTCTCGTGGCCGCTGGCGGCGCGGGGCAAGCCCCGGCGGGGCATGCTGCGGCGCGCCGTCTTCTCCGACGTGCAGCGCAAGGCGCTGGAGAAGATGTTCCAGAAGCAGAAGTACATCAGCAAGCCCGACAGGAAAAAACTGGCAGCCAAGCTGGGCCTCAAGGACTCGCAGGTGAGTGAGGGCCAGGGCAAGGGGAGGAGGAGCTTCAAGTGGGAGAAGGGAAGGTAGCTGAGGGCATGATGATGAGYTGAGTTGCCCATCATCATCAGAAAATCCAAGCAAGCTGCAGGGCTATGTGTCCTGGCAAGTGAGCAGCACAACTGCCCACTGGATGGGCAGGAGTTGGCCAGAGCACTTGCATGTTCCCTCTCTGAGGGTCCCCAGGGTCTAGGTTGTGCTGCCCATCAGCCCCTGTATCTCATTATGGAAGGCCTTCAAAGCGCAGTTCCCTTAGTCCTTATTTTACCGATCATTTTACTTACATTTATGAGTTGCTTCCCCTCTCYAGGTGAAGATCTGGTTCCAGAACAGAAGGATGAAGTGGAGGAACTCCAAAGAAAGAGAGCTCCTCTCTTCTGGTGGCTGCAGAGAACAAACCTTACCCACCAAATTCAACCCTCACCCAGACCTCAGTGACGTGGGCAAGAAGTGCTCGGGAGAGGAAGAGGAGGAAGTTCCCTCCATGTGCCCAGCCAGCCCTCGGCATCCCTTGACCTATCATCAGTCCCCAGAGCACCTACACTTGAGGGACAGACTGGACTCCCAGAGGTGTCCTTCTCCGTCCCATTCCAGCAGTCCCAGCAAACCTTCAGACTTCTCGGACTCAGAGGAAGAGGATGATGACGGGGAAGAGGAAGAGGAGGAGATAACAGTCTCTTAGATCACCTGCCTGCCCCTACCATCACCAGGGGACATTGCAAAGATGTAAATAACACAAAGAACTATAAATTGAAGAGGTGCTATCCCTCCTGAACCTCCACATGCTTCACCGGTGCAGGTTATTTATCACAGAAACACAAGCCTTCCTACTCCTGGGTATTTAGTATTTGCCCACGTGCTGTTTTCTTTATTCACAGTATGTGTTAACCTGGTCATACCTGCCTAGCATCCAAAATTTACTCAGTTACTACATGCTCCTGAAAGCAAACAACAGGTCCTGCCTTTACAGCAAGGAGGAAGATGTTCAATCAAGAGAAAAATGTTCCTTTCACACACACTAAAAAAAGGAGGGTGGTGGGGAGGACTTTTTCACTACAGTTCAAATGAATTTTGACCTACTATTAGGACTTCAAAAGCCTGAAGACCAGTCTCACCTAGCAAGACTGTCCTCCAAAATTAATTAATTAGGCACCCAGCCCAAATTCCTTCCTTAGTGACACTGAGATACTTCAGTACACGCTGAGTACTGGGTACTGTACTGTACGATACCGTATGATACTTCAGGAGCAGACCCACTGATCACCAGTGATAATGACTTGAAAATGACTTTTCAATTAACAGTGCGCCTTGCATAAYGGAGACCTTATATGTTTTTATTTTTTTTCATTTTAATTTATGCAGCAAATTTATATATAAAGCACTGTCTAAATCACCTTCTTGCCCATCTTTGTTTTCCACTTTGCTTCTATCAGTTATGTGGACGGAGGAAAGTGGATATGCCTCTTTGATTTTGACTGAACTTTGCTGTCTTTGAACAGCTTATATGAACTGTACRCTATTTTGTACACTTACTCTGTATGGATGTTTTATACCAAGGTTATTGTGAATGAATATAAAGATGCCTCAACAAATTTTCCCCCTTTTTTGATTTTTTTTAATTAAATGATGGCTAAACTAAAAAATGAGTGTAGCTGCTTCATTGTGTAACTTATAAAAACACTTTTATTTTGTATTTTACCGTGTACATACTTTAAATATGTATATAAAATAAACTGAAAAGACGCCAAATAAAAAAGTAGATTTCCAAGTTTAGTCATTCTGTTCTGCTTGCCTCCTCTCTATGTGCAGTTGTCACAACTTTTGCTAGAAAGGAAAATATCATCCTTTGGAACATTATAGTAATTCAACAAGAAATTATCAGCTTCAGAACAAATCAAACAAAAGAATACGAACCTAACTTTTATGTAGGAAGTGATTTGAGCTCTCTGATAATCTTTCACAAGTACTTTTAAAGGAAAAGCAGGTTGAAACTGAGGACAGAAACTCTTAGGCAGACTAGAGTAGAACTACATTGTAAAAAAATATTTTTATTTCGTTAAGACATAAAGCTAAACAGTTTTTTTTTCTTTTAACGAGACACTGTAGTAATATATACATCACTTGTAGGAATTTTGAGATCTTCTATACTTGGAACTCCAAATTAAGTTAGAGGTGGTACTTACTTATTTAAGAGATGTTACAAGAAGTGGCACGGGAAGTGATCCACTTTCTCACCAGAGTTTACTAGACCGTTTTTAACTATCCTGACTCTGGGGGTACATGTAATTTTTAGAGAGAAAAGTCTGCTCATGTTTACAGAAGCACTTTCAAGCTCTAAAAATGTAAATATCCCTACAAACTAATGTTTGTATATATAAATATACTTTTAATCAGCTAGCATGCTTGACACAGGATGAATTTATGTCCTTCACAAGTCAAGAAAGAAAGCAGAAAGCAGGGAGGAAGCTGGGAACCGCCATGGGCACCATGCAATGCCGATGACCGTCTTGGAGCTGCGTCTCCAAAACGATGACCCTCCTGGAAGCCCAGTCCAAGCTCAGGTATCATCTAACTCCCCAACTCATGGCTCCACCTCTGCAGACCTTTTCCAGGAGGGGATGGAAGAAGAGGAGGACCCGGACACGCAGACTCTGTCCTTTGGAGTTGTCTCAGCTTCCCTCAGTAGAGAGGTCAATGTGGGAATCAATAGCAGGAGGAAAGTGGTAAAAAGGGGACAAACTCAGAAAGGACAGAGGAGCAGGCAGAAGCCTGCAGAGCACCAGGATAYGTTCCTGCTCCGGTCATGCCGTTGCTGCTCCGAGAAGACACTGGAAGACGTTGGGAAAGCTCTTCTGATCTTTCAACAAGTCAGTGTAGCTGTTCGTCCCAAGCTGCAAACTCGTCTTGTAATGAGGAAATCCTGCTGTAGGGGAAATTGCTGGGGAAATTGCCGGGGAAATGCTGCTCTGAGCACAGCAAGGAAGTCAACACTGGCCCCCATGACATTGAGAAGCTGTGATGTGTATCCACAGAAGACATAAAATGAGTTTGGAAACAGAAATAAAAAAGGGCAGTAGAGATTAAAGAGAAGATGAGGGAAGGGAAAACCACATGAGGGTGAGTATAGAAGGCCACACATAGAGGAGAAAACCGGGAAGAGACAGGGGAAGCCAAAAAAAAAAAAAAAAAAAAAGGGAAAAAAGAGGGGGGAAAAGTGTTCCCGAGTGGTATGAAGCATTTTGGTGCTAGACCAATATGGATTCAAGAGCTTTCCGAGATCAGGGCTACAGGATTGGCTGCTGTGCCCATGAACTTGTGTGAAGCAAAAGGAGTTTACAGGAAACCAGCTAGAGTGCACCCAAAGTTTGCCCAAGCATGTCCAAAAATCTGTAAAATTGTTCCTTAGGGATAGATCAAAAATAYGACTAGAGCTAGGCTTGCACTGTTGTGTTGCTGAAGGCAAGTGAGGAGGATGTTTGCAACTTGGAAAAAAGAAGTGTAAAAAACAACAAAAAAAGGWTAACATGGTGACCACAAAGGATGTTTCCCCTGGAAGATTGCAAGGACGACCCGTTAGCACCCTGATTTTGACCATTAGCACCCTAATTTTATTTTTAATGTGATTTGCTTTGCCCATTACGACAAGCTGGGGATTGGTATGGGCTAAGATGAACGCCAACATGGAACATGAACCTTCCCTTGAGTGTCCCCAGGCCAAGGGCAGTCCTGGTGAGCATGGGAAGTCAGGATCCAAGGGTGTAGCCAACGGAGCAAAGCACTCCCAGGATTGTGTAGAGCTCCTTCTACGCGAGGACAGAAATCAAGCCCAAACAGATCTTGATGGATTCCTAGAGGAGGGGATCGTAGATGGTTCTCCTGTGAAATAACCTTAGATGGACAAGGCCTTCCTACAGCTTGGGACATGTGTATTCCCTCATTGACTTAGATGATTTTCCTCCCATTTCTCCTGGTTGACTTCTAGGGCTACATGGCCTTCTGGGTTGCTGGTATCTTCTGACCTATGCTTACCAGAAAAAAGCAAAAATAAGAATTAAAACCACACAAACGTCAAGCCCTAAAAAAAGTTGTCGATTGAGAGGGGACAAAAAGTGCAGGGGAGGCACAAATCTGAATAAATAAGCATCAATTTTATTGAATCATGAATAATTTAAGACTGGTACAATCATCAGCTTTATTCTCCATGACACAGGGCTGGGGCAGGGTGAGGAATGGGGCGGGTGAGAAAGGGGAGCATGATCTCAAGCAGACCATTCACAAATTYCGATCCTAAATGAGAACTGAAAATTAAATAGGGAGAGGAGCAAAACGGAAAACATCATAAACGTACACAAAATACTCAATTCCTAGTTTTTCTCTTTAAAAATGGCTAGAAAAAATTCATCAAAATGCAGCACTTTTAATCAAATATTTACAATTTCTATGTTACAATGAAAAAATGTACATCTTATAGAACATATTTCATAAACTGTTCCACTGGAAACAACTAGATCAAAAGAGCAACCTTCCATTTAATATCCACAAAGAAAGTTTTTTTTGTTTAATTTTCATATTTTTCTTGAAAGAAAACTGCCACAATTAGACAAGATTTAATACACATAATATTGAAGTTAAGCATCCACAACAAATTATCATCCTGCTTTTTTTTTTTTTCTTTCTTTTTTCAAAAATGTACAAAAAGACTAACCAAGCCCCTCCCTTCCCTTCCCCAAATAAACTACATCTCATTTATGGCCTGGAAAAAATTCTTGGCAGTTCTGACAGAAAGAAAGCTGTTCATACTTTCAATTTTACGACTCACCGTGAATGTTGCATAGAATCTTGCATTTATTTATTTCTTTTTTTTTTAAACAAGCCAACTTTGGAAATAAAAAGGCAAATAAAAAAAAAAAGAAAGAATTTTGCAAAAGGCTTTAAAGAAGAGCAAAGCCACTAAAATAAAGATTTAAGATATTAAAAATCCTTTTTTTTTTTTTTTTTTTTAAGTGTGCACAACAGGTAACCCTGCTTCCCAAAGTTTCTGAAAAGACTGAATATTGTGATGCTCAAAATGAGTAGCCTACTCAAAATTGCCTCTTCTGCACTGTAATCCAAACTAGTGTCAATAAAGCAATAAACACTTTTTTTTTTTTCCTGAGCTTAAGCACAGGATTAAAAATTAGAAAAAAAAAAAAAGAAAAAAAAACTTCACAAATAAACCACCATTTTAGACACGTCTCAGAGGACTCAGTTAAAGGTAACTTTCTAGGCTATTAAACACGTGTAAAACCCTAGCCCTGGAACTGCATTTTTTTTCCCCAGGCACATGCTCTATCCACACGGATTCGGTTGGAGGATCCGGAGCCCGGATTCACAGTAATAGCAGGAAAAGTCAGTGCTGGGAAGCAGAATCGTCACAACTGCTGAAAATAAAAATAAAAATAAAAATAAAAATAAAAATAAAAATAAAAATAAAAATAAAAATAAAAATAAAAATAAAAATAAAAATAAATCCACCTCCCTTTGCACCAGCAGCATCGTGCTGCATATACGACACCCTACAGATTTATCCCACTTCTTTTTACAGCACCAAGGCCCAGACTAGATACACTGGCCAAGTATTTCATTCGGTGACATAATCAAATAGAATTCATAACTTTAAATCACTAACTACACCAAGCTCTCAGCCCCTCCCCCGTCATTAAAATATTTTTTTCTTTTACAGTATTTTTTTTTTTAAAAAAAAAAGAAAAATCATCAGCACTTCAAAGTTGTAACAGGAGCGGATTCAAGACCAGCTCAGTAAGACAAAATAAGTACAGTCATGTCACAGAAAGTCATGAGGTATAATAAAACCATCCTCTCACTGAGTCACAAAAGCACAAACTTGCCTTCTAGATTATTTTAAACCCACRAGGATTAATAAGCTCTTAAAAAAGTGTTTGCAATAAGTTTTCTTTCTGCACATTGAAAACCCCCCAGCATATTCCTGTTATTTATTAACGACGACATTTATTATTGTTGAAAAGCTCTTTTTTCCCTCTTGCACGGACAAAACAGCTCTTCAGTGATCTATTAGCTGCAGATTGATATGAACCTGAAAAGTTTCCTCATTTCCCTCATTTTTTTTTTCCTTTTCCCGTCACATTTAAACAAATCCTAATATTTCATATAAACAGTATTCACAGCAACTCACGATATCCCAAGAGATGACTTTAGCCCTGTCGGTTTGTTTCAAGAAAACCCCGTAATATACAGCACTAATTGAATCGACACAAGTCATACAAAATAAGGCATCGCTTTTGCAAGTGCAGCACCAGGAGGCGGGGAGCTGCAAGGGCTCGCGAGGACCGAGGCTCTTGCTGAGGTACAGCCTAGGACAGCGGCGTCACAAGGCTGGGCTTATAGTGAGGAGGCCACTGCAATGCATGGCCACGTGCCCCYGTTCCCCCCAAAAATATGAGCCTTAACACTGCTGCAGGCGCCGTGTGTGCGTTCGGAGAGGAGGAGGAATAAAAGCAGGGTCACAGCTCCGCCACAACTCAAGAACGTGGCCCGGCTAAGACTTCACTGCTGCACTGGCCTTTCCCTGCCTTCTTTTATTTTGATTTAGCTTTTTACAGACCTAGGTCCTGCTAAAATACTGCTGTCTGCAGTTAAGAAGAGTAGTCATGGGTGTAAGTGTTATTGTGGCCAGAGTAGCACCAGAGCCGCCACAAGGCTGAGTTTTAATCCGTAATCCATTTAGGGTTGTGCTGATCCRAACAAAAACCCCTGACACCCCCTGCACCCCGAAAATCAAACTTCTCAGAAAACAGCTGTAACGTTTCATGGCAAGAATTGAAAAAGAAATAAAAAGAATTAAGAGCGGAGGTGGTCCAGTCGCCCTCATCCCTGTAAATCGCCTACCCCAGCRCCCAGGCAGGCAGAGGTCTGCGGATGCCGGCGGGAGGAGACCCGGAATCGCCCAGGATAGCAACGGGCTACCTGATCTTCCTCATTTAGTAGGATTGTTTGAGACACAGTGTTTGAGAAGAACCTGATTTGTTCAGGCGGTAAATATATATATTCCTATTTATATAGAGCATATTATAAACGCACACCGAAAGCATGCCGAGGTCTCRGACTGGCAAGGAGAGCAGTGCTTCTTCTTTCCCCCTCTATTTTTATCATTTTTTATATTTTTTTTCAAACTTCCCTGTTTTGAAGGTTTGCCTTTCATGGGATATTTTTACCAAGGCAAGTAAATAGTGTGATAGCACCAGAACTATACAAAGCTGAGTTTAATCTGCAAAGCTGATTGGTAAAAGTCCAGCCCTCACCTAAATATGCTTGGTCAGAAGCAGCATAGGCAAAAAATTTCCTCTCCCTTCTTTGTCTGAACAGTGCATGGCACAAAGGTGTTTGCTTCATAGCTGTGAAGTTCCCCCCTCCTTTTACTTTTCTTTCTCTTTCTTTTGAAATGATGATTACTTCTACTGTCTTCAGTATCTTAGGCATGAGAGCTTACAGCAACTAAACAGAAAACCAAACAAACCCCAAAGGAATAGTGCAGTTCTTATTGTAAAAAGAAAAAAACAATACAAAGGTGGTTTGGGTTGCCCGCACCCAGGTTCAAGACTGACTCAAAAGTGTCTTGTTCTTGCAGCTCTAATACTGAGATACCAGCCCAGCCTAGCCCAGGAACATGTCCTTTCCATGAGTTTGTCATTACGCTTCTTGCAGGACAGCAATAATGGATACGACTTCTTTCTCTCTGCTGAGGATCACAACGTTGACTCCAGAGATGAATCGAGGATGTCATCGTGATGGCTGTTGCTGTTGGAGTCACTGTCGTAACTCTGCGGACTTGAGTAGTTGGCTGCTTCTTGCAGTCTCATCAGCATGTTCATCTGCCAACACAGAAATTCAGGCTTATTTGTATGCTCCGAGGCAGAACATCYACCCCATAAAGAAGTCACCGGGGCATTCACTTTGCCAGTGTGTGACCTAGCTAAGGGAACACACAGCTGAGCTAATTCCTGCTACATGGAATGAGGAATTACGTGTGTAAGCAAGCTAGCCACGGACTGCATGCTATTCCAGTAGGGGTGAAAGGGAGAGGATGGATGGTGTCTACAGCTATATTCCTCAAGACTCTGCCAAGCATCCTTCTCCTGTCTTGCTCTGACTTGGGAAATACCTACAGAGGAGTTGAAGGAGGCTTATCTGAATGTATAGCTCAATCTGTGTATGTATACAGCAGCTGGTGAAAACTGTAGCACTGTGTTCCCAATCATCCAGAAAAAGAAACACCTCGAAAGAACAGTTTCAGGGTGTTCCTCGCTTGCACAGCAGTTTCAAGAGCTGTCTCCCATGGAAAGAAATGTATACGAGGTCCAACTTGTAGCTCCACTCTATACAAATGCATGTTAACACTTATTTATACACAGCATCTAGTTTGTAAATTATAATCCAGTCATGGGAAGCGCTGTTTCCTATACACAATGGAAAACTTCTTTTCTTTGGAGAAGAAAGTGGTTCAGAGAACCATTTGAAGCAACGTACCCATTTTGTCCTTCTGGCCAAATGAGCTAAATCAAATGGGTCTCTTGTATTATCCACACAGCAGAGATGTACAAAAGTACCTAACTCCACAGTGCAGAAATGAAGCTTATGACTCTGACAGTCACTCAGCCCATAGCCTCAAAAACAAATGCAAAAAAAAAATCTGCTGCTATTTTCTGARAAACTTTATGGGCTTTCTATACTAATGCACACCCAGGGGCATTTTATCACTTCCTGAGAAAGATCYCTCATTCAAACCCTTGAAAACTTCTCAGCTTGTGCTTTTTTCCTGTTTCTGATCCCCATCAGCAAAGAAAGCTGACCAGTTCTGACATTTAAAAATCAAGAACTTACCAAGGGATCTCCTTCAGCATCGCTCACTGGGACTTGTTTGCTGGTTGAGCCTTCCCTCGACATGGAGTAGCCATCAAACCCCACATCTTCAGGCCGTAGCTGTAGCAGAGGAGGCCACTCGTGATGCTGCGGGGTGGCTGCCCACGGGTAAGTGTCCATCACCCATTTGGCAGGATCCTCCCAGGGAGCTCTCCTCCCATACAGCTGGAAAAGTACAAAGGCATTTTTTTTAAATTAAGAAAAATAATACATTGCTGGTAGTTTACCACTTTATTCAGCACTTATGCAATCAAAATGAATGTGCCACCATCGTTCCCCTGCAGAAAAAAAAGTTCAGGCAGAGCTGAAATGAAATGAATGAGATTTTCACTGTCCAAACGGTTCACAACACTTTAGCCATTTTTCCTGGCAAATGACATGGAAGAGCATGACCACTGCTTTCTCAAACACAGCTCCCCAACACCATTTAGAGAAAAGGAAACCTGAAAAT
The DNA here is from genome assembly GCF_003342845.1 of Nothoprocta perdicaria. NCBI lineage: Eukaryota > Metazoa > Chordata > Aves > Tinamiformes > Tinamidae > Nothoprocta > Nothoprocta perdicaria. The sequence goes on from NW_020455479.1 coordinate 187,233, forward strand.
AACCTCACCTTCGAAAGTTATGAGACTTTTTTTCCCCCGATTAAATAAGTTAAATACAGACTAGAAGTCATTAATGTTCATATCTGCTTTACAACAGCAGAGCTTACCTAAAACTGGCCTACCTAATTTTGTTATCACAGTGAAACTCCATAGGAGGAAATGTGATACCTGCTATCAGGCAATAACTATGAATGTCACAGCAAAAGTTTCTAAGGCAAGAGAATTTCTCTGCACTCAACTGAAAAAAAAAAAAAAAAAAGTGTCAGGAGAATTTGGCTATGGTGTCAGTCCCAGCTTATTCTACTCCTTGGTCTATTCTGACAGGTTTGCCATACTGAGACAAAAAGAAATTCCTCTTAATGTCCCACGAGTTTCAAAAGCAGAAGCACATGTTCATTTGATTTCCTGATTTCCAATTGTGCTCTCTGAGCTTCTGTGCCAAACGACTTTCAGGTACTGAAACTCAAATTCAGAGACCTCTCACTCTGCTGTCCAAGGGAGGTGGTGGGAGAACACAACTGGTAGAACAAGAGTACTTGAGCTCTTTGAAGGACCTATGACGGCCTCAACTTCCTCACTATTCACTTTTTCTTCTGGCACGCATTCTGTTCTCCTCCCCATTTCCAGTGAGAAGATTTAGGACAAGCTTTTTTGAGCTTAGCTCACAGGCTAAAGAAGTCTTATTTTTCTGCCAGGGCTTTTCTGTACAAGTTAAATCACAAAGCACTGAATTTCTCTCAAATTTATTGAATTGAATAGCAAATTTATTGAACTGAATAACATTGATATTGAATTTGAATTTTGAATTTTAGTATCGATATTGAATTTACTGAACTGAATGATATTGAATTCTGAAATGTATTGACTTGAATAGCAACGGCTGCTTTATTCAGAAGCAGAAGCCCCCTGGTCACAGCACAGAGCCCATGTGCCCAGTAGATGGTGCTCGGCTGTCTTAAACATGTCCTTCTTGCACAGGACTAACAGCCCATCATTTCCCCAACCTCATATCCTCAGGCTGTGTGTAAGCCAGGTCTCCTGTTTTCACCTCATTCCTGAATTTATGAGCAAAACAACAGCTACTAAAYGGGGAGAATTTTATATTTTCAGCACTGTCCTTGCTTTTTCAAGGAGACCTGGTCGCTATGTTTCTAGCTCACTCTGAAAATTAGCTAACGAGTAGGATTTCCACTTAAATATACGAAATAATCAGTAACCTTCAGCACTACGGAGGCTTAATCACTAACTCGCCATGCCCTTCCACAGCAACTGCTTCTGTTCATCCCCTTTGCAGGCAGCTTTTCTAGAGAGAGGCGTAACACACCAGGAGGGGTCAACCCACTCCGGTTCTCGGAGCACCAAGGAGGTGAGGTGCTCTTCTCRGTGGTGGTCACTGACAGGACAGGGGGGTAATGGGTGTTAAGTTGCAACACAGGCAGTTCCATCTGCATGTGAGGAAGAACTTCTYGACTGTGAGGGTGCCAGAGCCCTGGAACAGGCTGCCCAGAGAGGTTGTGGAGGCTCCTTCTCCRGAGGTCTCCAAAACCTGCCTGGATGTCACCCTGTGCCMCRTGSTCTRGGTGTCCCTGCTGGAGCAGGAAGGTTGGCCTAGATGATGTCTAGAGGTCCCTTCCAACCTTAACCATTCTGTGATTCTGTGAGGAGTACTGGGGTTTGAGCCAGTGTGGCAGGAAGCCATGGGGAGCCTGGGTCCCYCTTTTATGGGTGCTGTATTCTTGATCAATGCAACAAGCAGAATTAATGTGGGTTTTTTTTATAGCTCTCTGGTTTTTACACTCTACTTTTGAAGAACTGAAAACACTGCAGCCCAAGGGAGAGCAGTTTTTGCAAGGATCCATTTAACTCACTTGCCTTTGACTCTAAACAGCCCTCTAAATGGGAAACAGAACTAKAGAAATAGCTCAGTTGAGATCCATAGCGTTAGGAGTGAAATCAGCAGTCCACCCTTCCTTTCTGGCAGGCAATTTCACATGGGAAGGTGTATTCACAGAGGAATCCTTGTGGGAGGGCAGAAAATAAAGCACATGTTTCTAACACGGCCCTTGCTGCTCTTTGAGGACTGAAGTCAGACCCACTCAGCATGAGAGCGCTTCTGGAGTAAGTTGAGACATTATTTAAATGCAATTTATTACTGTTATTTAGGGAAATAGGAATGTTTGACCATTTCTGTGTTTTAGGAAGAAAAAAAAATGGCTCTTACTATTTTCCTTTAAAGAGGCTCCATAAAAAAGGTTTAAGTAAAGTTCACCTACTTTGCATTTTGCTCTTCTTCTGGATGTTAAAAAGATTTTGTGTTCTATTTTAGTGAAGTGCTTTTATCTGTGTTCTGCTTTAGAAGCTATCATGTTCTTCCTGCCTACCATCATCATCTCAAAGAAATCAAAGCCTGCTGAAATTCAAGTGGTAACTGCAGTTTCCAGAAACACTGACCAAAAGTTGAGGAATTCACACCTATTCAGCAAAGGCCTGAGGAGCCTCTAGTGAAAACTTAGTTTTCTCTGAAAGAGATGTCCTCATTCTCTCGGGAAAATTGTATAAATCCCTACTGCAAAATTAGCAAGCAAAATATGAGGTTCTTCTTAGCCAAGTGACATAGAAATCCTTCTCTTTTCAAGTATTCAGACTGCTGTGTCTTCRTTCTTCTTCATTCTCTGCCAACTACTCCAATGCAGACAAGAGCTGAATCTCTGATAGAAAGTATTGTACAGAGAAGAAACTCGACACAAAAGCAAACCAAAATCCAAAGCAAGACACTGCTTTTGTTGCATACTTTTTGCAACTTGCATACTTTCTACATAACAAAATGACAAGTTTTCTTGAAGAACCCTGTAATGTTGAGTTCCAAAGAAGTATCAAATTGCAAAGGACTATTCTTTATAAGCATGAAGGAACCATTTCACCATACAGTAACATTTCTACAGAGACCAAAATTTATTTCTGTTTCAGAAAGACCTCAGACAGAAATCAATTTATGCCGAACTGTTAATTTTCCTTAGTAATAAAATCGTGTCTTGTTTGTAGATCAGTTATTTCTAGCCCAGACGCACCATATATCCTGTAGATATCTACTCCAAGACTAAACAGAAAACTCTGTACACCAAATCCCCTTTAAACTTCCTCTTGAATAAAGGTAGTAATTCAGTCTTCCCATCTTTCTCCTTGAACAGTGTTTTGTTTCTCTACGTGTGATCTTGCATGAAGTTCTACATACCTACTGAAAGGAAAAAGTCTTCCCCAAATTTCCARTTCTTTAGCTGATATTTTACAGACGTCTAAGTATTTTGTGTGCCAGGTTATAGCCACAGAAAAAGTCATTCTATTCAGGGTTGTGTTGCCTTCCAGATTGGTACCAGACAGATCTGCTCACCTGCAGGCCTTCTCTAACTGCCTCCAGGAGATACGGGATGATAGAGTAGTTCCATAAGTCAGTAAACCAAACTCTAGAACCATCTACATCTATCGGACAGGAGAGGAAGAGTCGGGGACCTAGAAGAGAAAATTGACAGATTACAGTCAAATCATGATCATGAGATGCCTCAAAATAGGATCAAACAACAACTTCCAAGTCTCCAGAGAAAAAAGCCCAGCAAAAGAAAACAAGCRTAGCTATCTGATTCATTGGTCTTCTGGAGCGTTCAAAAATCTTTTAAATCAACTTGAAAAAGTAAAGCTTTTCAGAAGAAATAACTTGGCAGATTTCGTAGGACACCATGCATCGAGGACTAAATGAGGTCTATTACAAAGAGTTGAGAACTTCTTTGATTTCCTTGAGAGGACATTGCAATTTAAACGCAGGATTTTAAAGAAACCTTTTTTTTTTTCACCTGGTGTAATACAAGGAAAGAAAGTATATACATTTATGTTGGCCATTTGTCTCCAAAGCRGGCAGAAGACTTACCAATAGTAACATCAGAGGAGCTGTGAGCCTCCAAGAACTTGTTCAGATGTTGCCAGACCTTGGGAATCCAATCAATGATTTTAACCAGCTCTGCATTTCTCATCCTGCCACTAATTTCTGTTTCAATTAGTTTTCTTCTCAGGAAACGACCAAGAAAGCCCTTGACTGGCTCAGTGTGRTTAGCACACAGCACCCATCTACAGCAGGACAATAAAAATGTCAGTCATTTATCATTCATATCAGAGAACATAACTAATCTGGCCATATTTTGTTTATTACTGGGTTATTTTAGTCAAATATTCTTCACAGAAATAAATATTTTGGAATTACAGATTTTTAGGATTAAGATTTAAGCAGATTAAGCACTTCATGCTTTGATCCATTTCGTTTTATTTCTCCTTCAAGATCTGCTTTGCCTGTTATCATATTTTAAATTTGTTTGAGGATTTAGTATCTAGAAAAAAAAACCAAAAGTGAAAGTTTTATGAGCTCTAGTTCAGAATCATAATGTAAAGCTGCACATGTTAGTGCAACAACTAGCAGAGATTGGTATTTCTCCTTTGGTTTGCCATTTCAGCYGATAAGAACAACTTCAGATGACTCACTAACCCTTACTCTCCTACCACTTCCAAAASACAACCGAGAAACATGAATAAACAGTACCTGAAATTATGGTGAAGCTGAAGATTAGGTGTTGAAGAGGTGGCTTGGTTCATAGTGCCAATAATATACGGACTATGAAAAAAAAAAAAAAGATGGAAACTTTGTAAAAAAGCAGGACAAAACAAAAAGATCCTGCACATTTTAATTAGATCTTAACCTTAAAAAGGATCACTCAACCCTCTTTTGTCAGTGCAGGCTTTTGCAGTTATACACAATGAGAATTTCTACTGAGAACCTGAATTATAAGAACCTTAAATTACGAAAGCAAAATGGAAATCTGGAAACACGCTCTTCCACTTAAAACAGGCTTTTAGTACAGAAGATCTACTGCGTGAAAGCAGTGCAGATTACCCACACTATCCACTACTTTTTTATTACTTGTTACAGAAAAATTAGCAGTTCTACAAAGCAAAATGCTCAGAGGCTTTTATGAAGCGCTGTCCTATAACACTCTGACCCTTTCCATTCATTTTTTCACGTGAATCCAGCATTCATTTTGCATTCATATTTTGGACCGCGGTTGCCTGACTGCAGCAGAGAGATTAGGAATRTGATTCTATTTTCTTTACCATTTGTGGTACTTGCAGTTTAGAAGACCGTTAAAGATCTCGCCCAGGGAGCTAACGTGATGCAAATTGTCCAAAATGATGACAAGAGGCATATCAACAGCATTATTTTCACTATTACACTGGTCTGCTAGGTTCGACAGGTACTGGCGGAGTTCCTGCAAAGCATAAACAAACAAAAAAGCCTTCATCACAGGGCTTGCAAAGGCAGGTAAGACAGTGGAAGATAAACAATAGTTTTTGTATTGTCAGTATTTGTCATGAAATCCAAAAGAAAAAGACCCACCCTCTTACCAATGTTCACATTCTCCTCATAGAGATAAAAGTATTTTTTTCCCCCATTTGTGCTGTTCTAATGTGATGCTCAGARGTCTGAAATACTTTTTCCTTCTATTCAGGAACCTGTTCAAATCTCTACATRCCTAGTCAGGCAGCTGCTTTATGTTCCAGTTGGGTTTGCTATAGCTTCTTGCAACTCTATTTCTAGCTAAGAAAAGCACACAGAATTAACCTGGAGCAAAGCACTCCTCAGCAGAGGCTAAATWTGGATGCCTTGAAACATGAAGGAAGGAGGAATGCTCAGTGCTACTGTTGGGTGACCAGCTGCAGCTGAAATCTCTTATCTTTAAAGTATTTATTACATAGCATGTCTCAAATTATACCGGTGGGCTACAACTACAATTTCCACCAGCTCTTTTCTCCAAAGGAACATTTRCCTAAGGTCATCAAATATACAGACTTTTTCTTTCTTTTTTTTTTTTCTTCCTCTTTTCTTTTTTTTTTTTTYTTTCTCTTTCCCTTCCCTTTCCCTTCCCTTTCCCTTCCCTTTCCCTTCCCTTTCTCTTTCCCTTCCCTTTCCTTCCCTTTCCTTCCCCTAGAAATTCACAGGAGGTATATTCAACAAAACCAGAAGTGCCTAAAGATCAGAAGCGTGCCTTCCCAGCTCAGGAATGTGCCTGGACAACAGTAACTACAGAAACAGCGTGTGCAGATGACTGCTGCTGATACTTGCAGCTACAGAACCTCAGCCTAGAGAAGCATTTGATGGTGTTTGGAAAAGAGCCCACATGCAACAGGGATCACTGAAGTTGCTGGGAATTTTATGCAGGTGTTGAAGTTCCTCTGCAGTTCTCAGGCTACCAGTCACTTGAAAATCAAGACACCTTTAGACACTTAAATATGCACTGMCTCTTTTGTTCCAATAAGGAGGTGAAATGGCAGATTTGAAAATCTTAGTATTATTCCTTTCAAGACATACCCAATGGCTTGGAAAGGAAGGTCAATTTTAAATCATGTTTAGCCTATTATTAATAAACCAAAAAAGCAGGCTCTCCTTTTTGCTATGTGGCAACATTCATTGTGCAAGAGTAATTCCCATTTCCTCACCTTGCTAGATTTATGGTCCACGTTGAAGGTTGCAATAATTCCATCAGCCAGCTCCCTGCCTTCTCTAAGGACCATGTACTCAGAGAGGCGATTTGCCAGGTAGGTTTTCCCAGTGCCACTGGGGCCAGACAAGATAATCCGTCTATGTTCCATCAAGAGAGACACGTAGCGCTGCAGGATCGGCTTGGGAATCAGCGATTCAAACACCAGGCAGTCCAAACTGTTCTCACAGATACCTGCAAAAGCAAAAGATTCCTCCTTTAGGAAACAGTCTTTTTCTTTTTTTTCCTACATTATTGAAAATTTGATTATTTATTTTTTTATTTATTTTTTACTAATTAGTTGTAATGCTGAGAAGTATCCTGCTGGTGAAGTAGCAAGAAATTCAAAGTTAGCTCAAGCAACCACTTAGGCACCAGAGAGTGTTGAAAAATTTTATTTTTCTGAATGTACCTGTAGCATGAGAAACCCCCCCAAATATAACTTGGAAAACATAGATTTAGACTTAGGRTAACCAAGCTGTTCCTGACTCCAGACATAAATCCTTTCCCTGTCTCCCGTTACCCCTCGCAATGAAGCAGGGCAGACATACAGAGCAGTCCCAGGGAGTGCAGGACACGCATCCTGCAGCCTTTCAGCCCTCCCMTTTTTTAAACTACTCATCCACAATCTACTGCATCCAAGCCCTTCTCTGGATAAAAGTTATAAAAAGGATTCCATCTGAACCCAGGAACCTTTAGTTTCACTGTTATTTTGTCATGTGTAGCACGTTCATACAGAATTTACCTGTTTACTTTTGAATCTGTAGACCAAAAAAAAAAAAAAAAAAAGGGCAAAGCAAAACAAAAAACAGTTATCATCAACTCCCCCTACTTTCCCAAACCCTTGTAATTAAACTCCTTCTCTCTATGCTGATGGTTATCTTCCCTAACATAAAACTCCTACTGATAAGCATTTACGCAATATCAGCAGTCACCTTAGGCAAAATTGGCTCAGGAAAACATGCAATGCTTGACAATAACACAGCAGAAAAGGAAGCTGGCAGACCATACACAGACAGAAATATCTGCATCCCGATGGTTAGAATATTAAATATTTATATAGGCAGGGTTATATCTCAAAGGTGTAAGCGAATAACTGATTCCCATTAATTATATTTATATATTATTGAAAAATGTTATCACATATGAACCTTGAAAGTACCAGTCAAGCCATTGCAAGTTAAACAAAGTTGGCTCGCAGCTTTACAGACACAGCTAGTCCTTAAGCAACATTTTGAGTGAGATTATGCTATTGAACAATGTATTCTAATTAAGCAGAATGCTCCGAGTTTGCACCAAGTCTTGGTAAACTAGGATCCTGGTCGATTTTCTGCTTCCTACACAAGGGAATTGATTTCTTATACTAATATTTGGAAAYCAAAATAATTTCAGTTAATTGCCATAGACACATGCTGAACTTCCCAAGTGGACTTAYGGGAGAAATATCAATCTTACTTTCTCGTTAGCATTGCAGAATGAAACCAATGCAAAATTTAAAAAACAAGGCATTTCAAAAACATTTATTTCCAAGAAGATTCAGAGCTCAAGACATCATGGATTCTGGGATCCTTTCTTACCTAAGGAGAGACTCTCATCTGCCATGTGTATAATTGCTTCTATTACTACATGTTGAAATTCGCTGAATTTATAAAGGGCCACTAAATCTCTGCAGTGTCTAGTGCTGTTTTTATCAAAAGGCAAGGGCTACAATGCCAATGAATTCAATACAGAGACAGGAAAAAGAAACACAAGAGGAAGCTGTCACTCCTCTGAGCCTCTTGATGCAGCAGAGTTTGATAAACCCGTAATTCCTATGAAGCACCATTGCGGAATCAGGAGGAATTACCTTTGATAGCAACTGAAATGGTGTTGTTTTCTCCAACGAGGTAGCCGCAGGGCAGCAGTTCAGGCGTCTCCGCACTGTTCGTGCGTTTGATTTCCCCAATGCTATAGCCCAGAACACTGTCTGAATTCAGTCCCAGCTGACTCACTGGATCCACGTGAATGATATACTCCTACAGTGAAAAAGGCATAGGGAAATTTAGGCAATATTGCAACCTTTGTGCCCGAGGGTGCTTTGCTGCAATAGCAATAAACCCTTTGAGAGTTAAGCTTTGCTTGCTCACACGCTGAGTGTCTGTAAGAGGCAAGGCTGTCTCAGAGGAACAGCACGCAGTGCTTCTTAGACRCACACCCAAACTCACAGTAGAATATATACCAGAGCTCCTGCATAAGTGTCCGACGGTCAAATAAGCTGGGAACACTGAACAGGAGCATCCAACCTTACAGCAGACGGCACTGGTTTACCTTGAACAACCGCCTAACGACGCCGTCCAGGACATCCCATTTGGTCTTGCCACTGACACCGATGCAGCCGATGAGGAAAGCGCGGGGCCTGGCGTCCTGAGTGCAAACCAGCACAAATGGAATGTGATGTGACAATCATTCGTGGCATACTCAGCTTTCTATGACTTCTCTATCAAATAGGTTACACCAATATGCTACACCATAAAATTTTGTCCTGTTTACTTGTAGAAATGATGCTATAGACAGAAATGCAGTGAAATTATTWAAAAAATCTACAATTTACTATATTTAGTATATCGCTTATAGTTTACAATTTGGTTTCTGAGTTCTAAGGCAGAGATGAAAAAAACAGAGTCCAATTCACTCATCCATTCCCTTATAACTGTACTGCTATGAAACATTCACCAAAGAAAAACTGATTTCCTCTCATAAGACTTCAGGTGCAATGCCACAGAAGAAAACATTTTCTTATTCAGAAAACGCGGCAACTTTACAGACTGAATATACCATGCAGTCCAACAGAATTAGCAAAACAGTCACAGGTTGCCTACCTAGGGCTGTCATTTATTAATGCAAAAAATATTATTTAATGCAAAGAAGAATTTTATTTCTGAATTTTATTTCTAGTCAAGTTTTTGTCATCTCTTTACTATATATATATATATATATATACACACACACGCTGGGTATCAAATTATTCCATATATGCACTTTTATTACAGAACAGGTACTCACAACGTGAGATAACCAGGTTCATACATGGCAAAGAAGGTGCAGTAGATTCATGCATATATTACAGATGTGGAGTGGATTTCAGCATACAATATTTGAAATGGATATGGGTGTTTATGATTCTTTAAACTACTGGATAATGGAGAACATGTGAAAGGGGGCAGTGCCAAAACACGATGCTTGCATGTGCGAGGACACTATGAACTAGAACAATAAGCTGCAGGTCTCCCAGTSTGGACCTGTCAGCTCTTGGGGATGAAATGTGCTCCTAACATTTCCAGGTTGCCTTGCCTATCACTAGTGGCAACTTATTTTGAAAAGTTTCTTTTTTAAAATGTTTTGCAAATAACCCCCTGCAAAACAGACTGGAATGTGGCAGAGAATTCAAATCCAGAGTCGCTCATGTCTGGGGATGAAACGCAACTCACCTCCTTCCATTTCATTTCATCCTGAAAGTTGACCACTATTTTAACATGCCGGCCACCTTCTTTCCGTGCCGAGCCATCGCCTGGGTCATCTAGCAGCATGTCTGAGAACAGAAATCATCAATGCACACTTGAAAACAGTGAAGGCTGTGCTGGCTTAGACTCATACTTCTAACTGTGGTCAAACAAAATACACCTGGGCTTCTTATGCCCAGAGGTAAAACATGAGAACCAAGTTTACTAACTTCCCTACCAATCACGAAAATTACTCTTAAAAAGGGAAGCCCACTGAAAATTATTAGTCAGTCTGTATTTTCCTTCCTACCAAATAAAACACCTCTCTGGCAAACGTGCACCATTAAACAGCTCTGAACACAGCTCTCTGCAGCTGAGCTCATAATTGGACAGCCACGCGCTGGGTGGAGCAGACCTCTGATRACACTGGAAGAGAAGGCTTTTTGTCAGCCCTTGACATATTTCCACACCTCGGCTGCTAGTAATTCTCCTGCTTTCATTTATCCGTGCATAACTAACCAAACTGAATCTTCCAAGCACAGGATAAAACCTGCCCACCGCCTTGCTCGTTAACTCACCGAGACTGGTTGACTCCGTGAGGTTCAAGCTGTGTTGAGAGAGACCCACTGAATGTCTTGGGGAGGATGAAATGGAAACCTGAGACTGAGCCCTGCTACAGCTGCCGTGRTTTTCAGATTTCAGCCGATCATTTTCTGCTTTCAGTTTTTCAATCTCACTCTTTAAAAGACAATTCAGTAGTCAGGAGGCACAGTGAAAACATRCGCTTAAAAGGCAGTAACAAAAGTAACTGAGAAAAGAACTAGTTTARTAGAAATGCAATTTTCATAATACTTTCATCTATTTTATTAAAGTAATGTTCTTTAATTATTCTAGCATCCCTGACACAGAACTTTGTTCAAAGTATCCTACAAAACATAAATACATGGGAATTTGCTGAACACAGAAAAGCAGCCACTATAAGATAGAGCATGACAACAGTTTGAGAGACTAGTCAATCAAATGGCCTCTCCATGGGTTTCCCAGGCTGAAATTACTGTGGCTGCAGAGTTCAGGGAGGCAAAATTAATTCCATTGTACTTTTAAGTGAACATTGCACATAAAATTGCAAGAAAGCAAAATGGGACTTTGGACAAGCAGTCAAAAACTTCAGAATTAGTTTAAAAACTGGACAGGGGGTGACCACTGTAATCACCCTGTAATATCTGGGGCGGTTATTTCCTACCTGCATTCTGTTCATGGCCTCCCGAAGCTGGTCGAGCTGATGAGCAGAGCTGAGGGCTTCCAGACGAATATCAGTCAACTTCATCTCTTTGTCTCTCAGCTCATTGCGTAGCTGCATGACTGTTTCAGCTTCACTGTCTGTGCATTCAGAAATACTGCAGAAGATTAAAAAATAGGCATGAAATTAAACTACGTGTTAATTTTCATATCGTTCCACTGGCATTTATTAGCGAAAGTGAAAAAACAGCCTCTCATTCTGCAGGAAGGAGGCAACAGGTCTGGTTTACTGCATGAATGATAACACAAATCATGTGTTAAATAACTCGTGGAAAAATTAGGGACTAGTCAAACAGATATGTTTGAAGATAATCTTTCTTCAATCAGCATATGAAAGAGAATTCTGAAAATCACCTACTATTGGATACTGCTTTTTTTTTTTTTTCATGGTAGTTGCCACAAAGGAAATATTTTCAAGTCAAAATCTAAGTAAGGTAAGGGGGTGCAGCAGTAGCAGCAGTCAGCTGCAGATTGATGAGTTTAAGGAAAGATTTAAAGCTCACCAGGTGTACGCAGCTGGGCTTCCCTGAAATACTCTGCAGGGCTTTGCAACTCTACACCTACTCAAGCATGATGAATTCCTGCRCACTTGAAAGCACTCATGCTTAAAAAGAAAATAAAAATCTGTGGTGTCCTTCTTTCTCTCCTCCTCCCAAGAAAGATTCTGGGTGAGTAACAGTTCAGCATAAGAGTTGGTGTATCTGTACAAAGATCAAGCATGCAGCTGCATGCTTTGAGGGAGATTTCATTTAAAATGTTGCTCCCTACATGAGGGTAATCAGAAATGTTTTCCCCACCAAAAAGCCAGTAAGCCAAAACACACACTCCATCCTTCCCTCGCTTCATGCATTTGCTCTTTCCTTAGTATGTGTTTAGGCTTATTGCTTTCCAGAGTCATGTCGAGACGAGATGCACGCACACTGCATCCAGACTGCTGGTAGACAGGACCATCATTTGCAAATTGTCTGGCTTGGTGGCTCTAAAGCATGACTTCTTGCCTTCACAAGAAACTCCCTGAGTTAGGATCATGAGACCGGAAAATCTTGATAAAATTCACAGGAGATTATCCTCCAGTACTAACACTGCACCACTATTACTGAGCTGGAAGCACTGCTATTGCTTTTATGCCTTCRTATGGAAAGAAGTGATGGGCAAAAATGCAAGTTTGGGTCCTTACTGAAATGGATTTGATTTGCAATCAGGTTCTAAGATCTGTACAACACTTACAAGTCCATAAGGCTGTCTGATAACCACGTTTGTCAGTGCTATCATGACAACTTTCTGTATTGATCCTACTGAAGTGAAGAAAAAGGCAAAAGTGATGGAAAATCTGTTTTACAGATTTTTCCAAGAATGCTATAAATGTGAACTTAGACTCAGTGGTGCTCCAAGGCAATTGTTCAGTTTCATTTCATAGGTGGCCGAAAGGAAACATCAAGATCATGTGTGATTTTCCCATTAATGCAAAGTGAGAAAAGCAACAAAGGGTGAAATCTTGACTTTAAAGCCTATATTTCATTCTCCTACAAACACAAGCAGATAGGTATGTTTTGGTCATACAGATGAGGCCATCTAATGCCTTGCTGCTACCAAAAGGAGCAATTTTTTTCTCTCTCCTCATTGCTCAGCCTTTTCCCGGCAGTGCTTTCATGCCCTGCTGTCACCCCTGGAACTGAGCCAAAGGAACTCACTAACCCGGGAAAAAAATATTCACATTTGTGTCATATTACTTTCCAAATAATTTAGCCTGTTGAATTGGCTCAGTGGAATTGACTGAGATGAAGCAAGCGGAGGATCAGGCAGTGGCAGCAATGAGGTATGTAAGGAAAGAGGAGAAGACTCTCCGTTCATCAGACCCAACGTGTTAGATCAGTTCAGCTCCATTGCTAAACTGTAATGTTTGATTCCCAGGAAATTCTTACCTTATCTGAATCTGTCTACTTAACAAGGAACTCATCGCAGCAGATTAGTACAAGCAGTGCTCTCTTCAGCCAGCAGAGAAAACAAAATCCCAGACTTAACCTCATTTGTTTGACTACTTAATAACAAGAGATCTAATTATCACTGCCCTCTAAGGTCACCCAGGCTATAAATATTTTTCCCTAGAGAACATGTTCTGCTGAGAGAACACCCCAATGAAATATTAAATTATGCTATGATAAAGCTGCAGTGATTTTTGGCTTCCTAGCAATGCTAAGGCACTGGATAGGGAACCAGCTTATGCACAAATTCAACTTCCCTATCTTTTGCCTGTGATCTATGCAGACTATGACAGAGCCAGAGTGGACAGCAGTATCTTTGCTTATTGTTGAGGATTTTATCAGATACGACGCACTCAACAGAACAAGGCTTCTGTCTGAGACATAAGGGAAACATCCCTTGGAAGCAGGATCAAAGCAGGGGCAACAGAGCAGCTCTGGTCTGCAGGCCAATCTTTTCTGGGGCACTTTGTTATCTACTCATAGCGAGCAACTGCTTTTGGTAATGCAGGTAGTTGAATAGCTGTCAAACTCTTGAACTGCTTATACATATTTACAGATTCTCATACAGAATCCATTTAGTTCTGGAAAGTGGCCTGCAGGGTCCTGCAAAATTAGGACTTGGTACTTGCAAATCACTTCCTACAAAAGAAAATAAAAAGCCACTTACAGAGAATTGGAATGAGAAGCTCTCAGCAGAGGGGTTGAAACGGTCGAGTTGTGGTGTGGTAGCTTGGGTGAGGAGGGTAATGAAGAATCGGTCATCTCCTCAATATCTGAATGAGAAGATGCTGACTTGGGAGATTTTTTTTTACCAAAAGCTTGCTTGAAGGAGCTGCGTAGCTGAAAGAAAACACCACCACAACAGCGGAGACATCATTAAAAGCGAAAACAGACAACAAAAACACGGAGTAAAATCTCTAACATGCAAATAATGCAAATGATACAGCCATACGCACTTTTTAACAGGAGTAAAAGAAAATCAAAACAAAGGTCTTTTGTTCCCTAAACTATTTAATGAGATTAATATGGTAAATTTGAAATAGGGCTGGATATCAACGCCTCCTATTTTTAAGACAGCTATTTTATAACAAACATACAATTTAGTTCAGTGCAGTGGGTTTTACAGCGATGTTGCAACTTGCAGCTCTACCGTATCATGGCTCAGACCAGGTTAATGATGCTGAAAGGGTTAGTCACGTAAATGGGTGGGTTAGCTTTGTATTTCATACTTTAAAGTAGGTCTTCCTTACCTCATTGACCTGCCGGAAGAAGCGCAAGCAAAAGGGAAGAGGAGGGGGAAGGAAAAAAGACATGTTTTAACAGATAAAGCCAATGACTAGGAAAGCTTTGGATTTCTAAGACAAACATGACCAATAATCACCAAATGCCAMGAGAATTTTAGAACTAGCCCTACCTATTCTAGAAATGGGTGGTCCAAACACTCATTCATTTTTACGCTGCTCGGGGGAGATGAGATCCAGATCTCTTAACTATTTAAACTATATTTCTCCATAAAAAAATCTTWGGCTAACAAACAAGATAATATTTTATTCTTTGCTGGAAAGGGTATTTTACTAGCAAAAGACATGGAACCTTCTCTACTAATCTGCAATTAAAAAGTCCTTTTTAACAAGAATTTATGAAACAAGCAGAAAGCTGAATATTAATGTGACTAAACTGATGTTATCCTGAAGCTGCAGCTMAGCACTGCTTATCACTATTATAGACTACATGTTGCAAAGAGTCTGGTTTAATATGAGCTGAAAGCCTTTTTTAATTAGGCTAAGATTGCTGTGGTAAGAAATGTTGAAACTTTTGTTTTAGCTGCATGGTCAGCTTCATTGTTTCTGCATATAATGAAAAGAGTTTGGCTGAGTGTCACTAGTAACTGTGAAATAAATGTGTGAGGCAAACACAACTTTCCCATTTTCTCAATAAAATCCTCATTTAGCTTCCTCATTTTACAAYGTAGTGCTCATATTCAATAGAATACAAACTATGGTCCCGTTTCTTCCACTTTTTAAAATCAATTCTCCTTTATAATTATTTTTCTTTATAGTATTTACTCCTCTTTACTATAAAGAAAAATTTCCTTAACTTCCCTTTAAAATAATCCTGTATTGAATGAAAAATRTAAGCTGTTGTAGGATGAGATGGACTAGATTACAATAACAAAGAATATAAGCTAAAACACTTTTTTTTTTTTCAAAGTGGTATGTTTATCTTAACTAAGGCTTAATGATTCCCAAAAATTTATCTCACAGAAAGAGAGTGACTCACTAGCAATTTACAAGTTACAGCAATTTTCCTTGTCTGTAATTAACATATAAATCAGCATGACAAGGATTTGGAGCTGACATTGTTTCCATTTAAACAATGATTTTAGGGGCAGAGGAGAAATACTACTGCTATAAAGGAGCTAGCAACATATTGAAGTGAAACTAGTGGAATACAAAGAATTTAAATAAAATCCTACTCAAGAAACTGTGTCTTATTGTTCAGGACRAAAGTTTCAAAGAGGATCACATGCAAATACCAATCAAACTTTCCCCAGCTCAGATATCACTTTGCAGCACAACAGATTTATTTGTAAACTCAAACGATCTAAGAAGATTTAAATTCAATGGGAAGGAAGGGGTGGAGTGATTTGCTGGCTACAGTACAGGAACTAAGGACTTTGATCCAAACTACAATCAGACTAAGGTCACTAAGGCAGTTATGGTCTAATTCAATGTGGAGTTTAATAGGATGTACCTTTCCTCCAGTACAGGGTACCTTGTACACAGTAAATGATGAGCAAAGAAGGAAAAATTGGAAATGAAAGGTAAGTATTGCAAAACCTTGTGGAATAAATGTCTAACACAGT